>NC_136949.1:21304658-21312158 GCF_949987615.1 Pollachius pollachius | reverse complement strand
GACTCTGAGTGGTCCCTCTCCTCTGGAGCCTCAGGAAGACCTCCAGACAGGGGGCCACCAACTGCACCACTTTGGCCGAATGGGGGACCCGTTTCGGCCTCAGACTCTGAGTGGTCCCGCTCCTCTGGAGCCTCAGGAAGACCTCCAGACAGGGGGCCCACTAACTGCACCACTTAGGCCGAGTAGGGGACCCGTTTCGGCCTCAGACTCTGAGTGGTCCCGCTCCTCTGGAGCCTCAGGAAGACCTCCAGACAGGGGGCCCACTAACTGCACCACTCTGGCCGAGTAGGAGACCCGTTTCGGCCTCAGACTGTGAGTGGTCCCGCTCCTCTGGAGCCTCAGGAAGACCTCCAGACAGGGGGCCCACTAACTGCACCACTCAGGCCGAGTAGGGGAACCGTTCCGGCCTCAGACTCTGAGTGGACCCGCTCCTCTGGAGCCTCACCAAGACCCCCAGACAGGGGGCCACCAACTGCACCACTTAGGCCGAGTAGGTGACCCGTTTCGGCCTCAGACTCTGAGTGGACCCGCTCCTCTGGAGCCTCAGGAAGACCTCCAGACAGGGGGCCACCAACTGCACCACTCAGTCCGAGTAGGGGACCCGTTTCGGCCTCAGACTCTGAGTGGACCCGCTCCACTGGAGCCTCAGGAAGACCTCCAGACAGGGGGCCCACTAACTGCACCACTTAGGCCGAGTAGGGGACCCGTTTCGGCCTCAGACTCTGAGTGGACCCGCTGCTCTGGAGCCTCACCAAGACCTCCAGACAGGGGGCCCACTAACTGCACCACTTAGGCCGAGTAGGGGACCCGTTTCGGCCTCAGACTCTGAGTGGACCCGCTCCTCTGGAGCCTCACCAAGACCCCCAGACAGGGGGCCACCAACTGCACCACTCAGTCCGAGTAGGGGACCCGTTTCGGCCTCAGACTCTGAGTGGACCCGCTCCTCTGGAGCCTCACCAAGACCCCCAGACAGGGGGCCACCAACTGCACCACTCAGTCCGAGTAGGGGACCCGTTTCGGCCTCAGACACTGAGTGGTCCCGCTCCTCTGGAGCCTCTGGAAGACCTCCAGACAGGGGGCCCACTAACTGCACCACTTAGGCCGAGAAGGGGACCCGTTTCGGCCTCAGACTCTGAGTGGACCCGCTCCTCTGGAGCCTCACCAAGACCCCCAGACAGGGGGCCACCAACTGCACCACTCTGTCCGAGTAGGGGACCCGTTTCGGCCTCAGACTCTGAGTGGTCCCGCTCCTCTGGAGCCTCACCAAGACCCCCAGACAGGGGGCCACCAACTGCACCACTCTGTCCGAGTAGGGGACCCGTTTCGGCCTCAGACTCTGAGTGGACCCGCTCCTCTGGAGCCTCACCAAGACCCCCAGACAGGGGGCCACCAACTGCACCACTCTGTCCGAGTAGGGGACCCGTTTCGGCCTCAGACTCTGAGTGGACCCGCTCCTCTGGAGCCTCACCAAGACCCCCAGACAGGGGGCCACCAACTGCACCACTTAGGCCGAGTAGGGGACCCGTTTCGGCCTCAGACTCTGAGTGGTCCCTCTCCTCTGGAGCCTCAGGAAGACCTCCAGACAGGGGGCCACCAACTGCACCACTTAGGCCGAATGGGGGACCTGTTTCGGCCTCAGACTCTGAGTGGACCCGCTCCTCTGGAGCCTCAGGAAGACCTCCAGACAGGGGGCCCACTAACTGCACCACATGGGCCGAGTAGGGGACCCGTTTCGGACTTAGACGCCAAGTGGTCCCGCACCCCTGGATGGTTCTAGAGACCCCCAGACCAGGGGCCACCAACTGCACCACTTGGGCCGAGTAGGGGACCCGTTTCGGCCTTAGACGCCACGTGGTCCCGCTCCTCTGGAGCCTCAGGAAGACCTCCAGACCGGGGGCCACCAACGGCACCACTCAGTCCGACCAGGGGACACCTTTCGGCCTTAGACGCCACGTGGTCCCGCTCCTCTGGAGCCTCAGGAAGACCTCCAGGGCCAGGGGCCACCTTTCCTATATGCCAAACAACCACTGTCCTGCAAAACAGGCCCACAAAACGGTATCAGGCGAAGCCCATGAATCCACAGTGAGCGGACTGTGAAACTTCTTATTTTCGACACCCCTGGTATATATCACCATCCCTGGTAGTCTAAAACGAACCCATGGGAGTCTAAAATGAACCCATGGGATTCTAAACACAACCCATGGTAGTCTAAAACGAACCCATGGGAGTCTAGCAAAAAAAGAACTTAGAAAAATAACGCTTGGATTTTCATTCCTCCAGGCTCACACCGACTCACTGCACAACTCAGTCCGAGTAGGGGACCCATTTCGGACTCAGACTCTGAGTGGACCCGCTGCTCTGGAGCCTCAGGAAGACCTCCAGACAGGGGCCCACCAACTGCACCACTTAGGCCGAATAGGGGACCCGTTTCGGACTCAGACTCTGCGTGGTCCCGCTCCTCTGGAGCATCAGGAAGACCTCCAGACAGGGGGCCACCAACTGCCCCACTTAGGCCGAGTAGGGGACCCGTTTCGGCCTCAGACTCTGCGTGGTCCCGCTCCTCTGGAGCATCAGGAAGACCTCCAGACAGGGGGCCACCAACTGCACCACTTAGGCCGAATAGGGGACCCGTTTCGGCCTCAGACTCGGAGTGGTCCCGCTCCTCTGGAGCATCAGGAAGACCTCCAGACAGGGGGCCACCAACTGCCCCACTTAGGCCGAGTAGGGGACCCGTTTCGGCCTCAGACTCTGCGTGGTCCCGCTCCTCTGGAGCATCAGGAAGACCTCCAGACAGGGGGCCACCAACTGCCCCACTTAGGCCGAGTAGGGGACCCGTTTCGGCCTCAGACTCTGCGTGGTCCCGCTCCTCTGGAGCATCAGGAAGACCTCCAGACAGGGGGCCACCAACTGCACCACTTAGGCCGAATAGGGGACCCGTTTCGGCCTCAGACTCGGAGTGGTCCCGCTCCTCTGGAGCATCAGGAAGACCTCCAGACAGGGGGCCACCAACTGCCCCACTTAGGCCGAGTAGGGGACCCGTTTCGGCCTCAGACTCTGCGTGGTCCCGCTCCTCTGGAGCATCAGGAAGACCTCCAGACAGGGGGCCACCAACTGCCCCACTTAGGCCGAGTAGGGGACCCGTTTCGGCCTCAGACTCTGCGTGGTCCCGCTCCTCTGGAGCCGCAGGAAGACCTCCAGACCTGGGGCCACCAACTGCCCCACTTAGGCCGAGTAGGGGACCCGTTTCGGCCTCAGACTCTGAGTGGACCCGCTGCTCTGGAGCCTCAGGAAGACCTCCAGACAGGGGGCCACTAACTGCCCCACTTAGGCCGAGAAGGGGAACCGTTTCGGCCTCAGACTCTGAGTGGTCCCGCTCCTCTGGAGCCTCAGGAAGACCCCCAGACAGGGGGCCACCAACTGCACCACTTAGGCCGAGTAGGGGACCCGTTTCGGCCTCAGACTCTGCGTGGTCCCGCTCCTCTGGAGCCGCAGGAAGACCTCCAGACCTGGGGCCACCAACTGCCCCACTTAGGCCGAGAAGGGGACCCGTTTCGGCCTCAGACTCTGAGTGGACCCGCTGCTCTGGAGCCTCAGGAAGACCTCCAGACAGGGGGCCACTAACTGCCCCACTTTGGCCGAGAAGGGGACCCGTTTCGGCCTCAGACTCTGAGTGGTCCCGCTCCTCTGGAGCCTCAGGAAGACCCCCAGACAGGGGGCCGACAACTGCACCACTTAGGCCGAATGGGGGACCCGTTTCGGACTTAGACGGCAAGTGGTCCCGCTCCTCTGGAGCCTCAGGAAGACCTCCAGACCATGGACCACCAACTGCACCACTCGGGCCGAGTAGGGGACCCGTTTCGGCCTCAGACTCTGAGTGGACCCGCTGCTCTGGAGCCTCAGGAAGACCTCCAGACAGGGGGCCACTAACTGCCCCACTTTGGCCGAGAAGGGGACCCGTTTCGGCCTCAGACTCTGAGTGGTCCCGCTCCTCTGGAGCCTCAGGAAGACCCCCAGACAGGGGGCCGACAACTGCACCACTTAGGCCGAATGGGGGACCCGTTTCGGACTTAGACGGCAAGTGGTCCCGCTCCTCTGGAGCCTCAGGAAGACCTCCAGACCGTGGACCACCAACTGCACCACTTGGGCCGAGTAGGGGACCCGTGTCGGCCTCAGACTCTGCGTGGTCCCGCTCCTCTGGAGCATCAGGAAGACCTCCAGACAGGGGGCCACCAACTGCCCCACTTAGGCCGAGTAGGGGACCCGTTTCGGCCTTAGACGCCACGTGGTCCCGCTCCTCTGGAGCCTCAGGAAGACTTCCAGACCAGGGGCCACCTTTCTTATATGTCAAACGACCACTGTCCTGCAAAACAGGCCCACAAAACGGTACCAGGCGAAGCCCATAAATCCACAGTGAGCGGACTGTGAAATTTCTTATTTTCGAGACCCCTGCTAACCCTATATTACCATCCCTGGTAGTCTAAAACGAACCCATGGGAGTCTAGCAGAAAAATGACTTAGAAAAAAAACGCTTGGTTTTTCAAACGAAGCCAAGGAATCCACAGTGAGCGGACTGTGAAATTTCTTGTTTAACAATTTATAATAATAATAATAGTTAATAATAAGAATAAGAATAATAATAAGAATAATAATAATAAGAAGAATAATAAGAAGAATAATAATAATAATAAGAAGAATAATAATAAGAATAAGAATAAGAAGAATAACAATAAGAGTAACAATACAAAGAAGAATAACAATAAGAATAAGAGGAATAACAATAAGAAATCAGGTCTCAGCACCAATCCCACATGCTCTCTGTCCCTCCCTTGCCATGGGAGCCCACACACACACACACACACACACACACACACACACACACACACACACACACACACACACACACACACACACACACACACACACACACACACACACACACACACACACACACATATGACCTCTATCTCTACCCAGGAATAGGAGGCTCAGCTCTGGTGTGTGTGTTTCCAGCTTCCCCCTATAGGCCCACACACACACAACACCTCTATCTCTACCCAGGAATAGGAGGCTCAGCACTGGTGTGTGTGTTTCCAGCTTCCCCCTATAGTCCCCACACACAAAATACCTCTATTTCTACCCAGGAAAAGGAGGCTCAGCTCTGGTGTGTGTGTTTCCAGCTTCCCCCTATAGTCCCCACAGACAAAATACCTCTATTTCTACCCAGGAAAAGGAGGCTCAGCTCTGGTGTGTGTGTTTCCAGCTTCCCCCTATAGGCCCCCCCACACACACACAACACCTCTATCTCTACCCAGGAATAGGAGGCTCAGCTCTGGGATGAGTGTTTCCAGCTTCCCCCTATAGGCCCAAACACACAAGTCCTCTGTCTCTACCCAGGAATAGGAGGCTCAGCACTGCTGTGTGTGTGTGTTTCCAGCTTCCCCCTATAGTCCCCACACACAAAATACCTCTATTTCTACCCAGGAAAAGGAGGCTCAGCTCTGGTGTGTGTGTTTCCAGCTTCCCCCTATAGGCCCCCCCACACACACACAACACCTCTATCTCTACCCAGGAATAGGAGGCTCAGCTCTGGTGTGTGTGTTTCCAGCTTCCCCCTATAGGCCCCCCCACACACACACACAACACCTCTATCTCTACCCAGGAAAAGGAGGCTCAGCTCTGGTGTGTGTGTTTCCAGCTTCCCCCTATAGTCCCCACAGACAAAATACCTCTATTTCTACCCAGGAAAAGGAGGCTCAGCTCTGGTGTGTGTGTTTCCAGCTTCCCCCTATAGGCCCCCCCACACACACACAACACCTCTATCTCTACCCAGGAATAGGAGGCTCAGCTCTGGGATGAGTGTTTCCAGCTTCCCCCTATAGGCCCAAACACACAAGTCCTCTGTCTCTACCCAGGAATAGGAGGCTCAGCACTGGTGTGTGTGTGTGTGTGTGTGTGTGTTTCCAGCTTCCCCCTATAGTCCCCACACACAAAATACCTCTATTTCTACCCAGGAAAAGGAGGCTCAGCTCTGGTGTGTGTGTTTCCAGCTTCCCCCTATAGGCCCACACACACACACAACACCTCTATCTCTACCCAGGAATAGGAGGCTCAGCACTGGTGTGTGTGTTTCCAGCTTCCCCCTATAGTCCCCACACACAAAATACCTCTATTTCTACCCAGGAAAAGGAGGCTCAGCTCTGGTGTGTGTGTTTCCAGCTTCCCCCTATAGTCCCCACAGACAAAATACCTCTATTTCTACCCAGGAAAAGGAGGCTCAGCTCTGGTGTGTGTGTTTCCAGCTTCCCCCTATAGGCCCCCCCACACACACACAACACCTCTATCTCTACCCAGGAATAGGAGGCTCAGCTCTGGGATGAGTGTTTCCAGCTTCCCCCTATAGGCCCAAACACACAAGTCCTCTGTCTCTACCCAGGAATAGGAGGCTCAGCACTGGTGTGTGTGTGTTTCCAGCTTCCCCCTATAGTCCCCACACACAAAATACCTCTATTTCTACCCAGGAAAAGGAGGCTCAGCTCTGGTGTGTGTGTTTCCAGCTTCCCCCTATAGGCCCCCCCACACACACACAACACCTCTATCTCTACCCAGGAATAGGAGGCTCAGCACTGGTGTGTGTGTTTCCAGCTTCCCCCTATAGTCCCCACACACAAAATACCTCTATTTCTACCCAGGAAAAGGAGGCTCAGCTCTGGTGTGTGTGTTTCCAGCTTCCCCCTATAGTCCCCACACACAAAATACCTCCATCCCTACCCAGGAATAGGAGCCTCAACTCGGGGATGTGTGTTTACAGCTTCCCCCCATAGGCCCACACTCACTCTATCCCTACCCAGGAATTGGAGGCCCAGCTCTGGGATAAGTGTTTCCATCTCCCCCTGTAGACCCATACCCACACACACACACACACACACACACACACACACACACACACACACACACACACACACACACACACACACACACACACACACACACACACACACACACACACACACACACACACACACACACACACACTCCATCCCTACCCAGGAATAGGAGCCTCAACTCGGGGATGTGTGTTTACAGCTTCCCCCCATAGGCCCACACTCACTCTATCCCTACCCAGGAATTGGAGGCCCAGCTCTGGGATAAGTGTTTCCATCTCCCCCTGTAGACCCATACCCACACACACACACACTCCATCCCTACCCAGGAATAGGAGCCTCAACTCGGGGATGTGTGTTTACAGCTTCCCCCCATAGGCCCACACTCACTCTATCCCTACCCAGGAATTGGAGGCCCAGCTCTGGGATAAGTGTTTCCATCTCCCCCTGTAGACCCATACCCACACACACACTCCATCCCTACCCAGGAATAGGAGCCTCAACTCGGGGATGTGTGTTTACAGCTTCCCCCCATAGGCCCACACTCACTCTATCCCTACCCAGGAATTGGAGGCCCAGCTCTGGGATAAGTGTTTCCATCTCCCCCTGTAGACCCATA
>NC_136949.1:21289658-21294658 GCF_949987615.1 Pollachius pollachius | reverse complement strand
AAGACCCCCAGACAGGGGGCCACCAACTGCACCACTCTGTCCGAGTAGGGGACCCGTTTCGGCCTCAGACTCTGAGTGGTCCCGCTCCTCTGGAGCCTCACCAAGACCCCCAGACAGGGGGCCACCAACTGCACCACTCTGTCCGAGTAGGGGACCCGTTTCGGCCTCAGACTCTGAGTGGACCCGCTCCTCTGGAGCCTCACCAAGACCCCCAGACAGGGGGCCACCAACTGCACCACTCTGTCCGAGTAGGGGACCCGTTTCGGCCTCAGACTCTGAGTGGACCCGCTCCTCTGGAGCCTCACCAAGACCCCCAGACAGGGGGCCACCAACTGCACCACTTAGGCCGAGTAGGGGACCCGTTTCGGCCTCAGACTCTGAGTGGTCCCTCTCCTCTGGAGCCTCAGGAAGACCTCCAGACAGGGGGCCACCAACTGCACCACTTAGGCCGAATGGGGGACCTGTTTCGGCCTCAGACTCTGAGTGGACCCGCTCCTCTGGAGCCTCAGGAAGACCTCCAGACAGGGGGCCCACTAACTGCACCACATGGGCCGAGTAGGGGACCCGTTTCGGACTTAGACGCCAAGTGGTCCCGCACCCCTGGATGGTTCTAGAGACCCCCAGACCAGGGGCCACCAACTGCACCACTTGGGCCGAGTAGGGGACCCGTTTCGGCCTTAGACGCCACGTGGTCCCGCTCCTCTGGAGCCTCAGGAAGACCTCCAGACCGGGGGCCACCAACGGCACCACTCAGTCCGACCAGGGGACACCTTTCGGCCTTAGACGCCACGTGGTCCCGCTCCTCTGGAGCCTCAGGAAGACCTCCAGGGCCAGGGGCCACCTTTCCTATATGCCAAACAACCACTGTCCTGCAAAACAGGCCCACAAAACGGTATCAGGCGAAGCCCATGAATCCACAGTGAGCGGACTGTGAAACTTCTTATTTTCGACACCCCTGGTATATATCACCATCCCTGGTAGTCTAAAACGAACCCATGGGAGTCTAAAATGAACCCATGGGATTCTAAACACAACCCATGGTAGTCTAAAACGAACCCATGGGAGTCTAGCAAAAAAAGAACTTAGAAAAATAACGCTTGGATTTTCATTCCTCCAGGCTCACACCGACTCACTGCACAACTCAGTCCGAGTAGGGGACCCATTTCGGACTCAGACTCTGAGTGGACCCGCTGCTCTGGAGCCTCAGGAAGACCTCCAGACAGGGGCCCACCAACTGCACCACTTAGGCCGAATAGGGGACCCGTTTCGGACTCAGACTCTGCGTGGTCCCGCTCCTCTGGAGCATCAGGAAGACCTCCAGACAGGGGGCCACCAACTGCCCCACTTAGGCCGAGTAGGGGACCCGTTTCGGCCTCAGACTCTGCGTGGTCCCGCTCCTCTGGAGCATCAGGAAGACCTCCAGACAGGGGGCCACCAACTGCACCACTTAGGCCGAATAGGGGACCCGTTTCGGCCTCAGACTCGGAGTGGTCCCGCTCCTCTGGAGCATCAGGAAGACCTCCAGACAGGGGGCCACCAACTGCCCCACTTAGGCCGAGTAGGGGACCCGTTTCGGCCTCAGACTCTGCGTGGTCCCGCTCCTCTGGAGCATCAGGAAGACCTCCAGACAGGGGGCCACCAACTGCCCCACTTAGGCCGAGTAGGGGACCCGTTTCGGCCTCAGACTCTGCGTGGTCCCGCTCCTCTGGAGCATCAGGAAGACCTCCAGACAGGGGGCCACCAACTGCACCACTTAGGCCGAATAGGGGACCCGTTTCGGCCTCAGACTCGGAGTGGTCCCGCTCCTCTGGAGCATCAGGAAGACCTCCAGACAGGGGGCCACCAACTGCCCCACTTAGGCCGAGTAGGGGACCCGTTTCGGCCTCAGACTCTGCGTGGTCCCGCTCCTCTGGAGCATCAGGAAGACCTCCAGACAGGGGGCCACCAACTGCCCCACTTAGGCCGAGTAGGGGACCCGTTTCGGCCTCAGACTCTGCGTGGTCCCGCTCCTCTGGAGCCGCAGGAAGACCTCCAGACCTGGGGCCACCAACTGCCCCACTTAGGCCGAGTAGGGGACCCGTTTCGGCCTCAGACTCTGAGTGGACCCGCTGCTCTGGAGCCTCAGGAAGACCTCCAGACAGGGGGCCACTAACTGCCCCACTTAGGCCGAGAAGGGGAACCGTTTCGGCCTCAGACTCTGAGTGGTCCCGCTCCTCTGGAGCCTCAGGAAGACCCCCAGACAGGGGGCCACCAACTGCACCACTTAGGCCGAGTAGGGGACCCGTTTCGGCCTCAGACTCTGCGTGGTCCCGCTCCTCTGGAGCCGCAGGAAGACCTCCAGACCTGGGGCCACCAACTGCCCCACTTAGGCCGAGAAGGGGACCCGTTTCGGCCTCAGACTCTGAGTGGACCCGCTGCTCTGGAGCCTCAGGAAGACCTCCAGACAGGGGGCCACTAACTGCCCCACTTTGGCCGAGAAGGGGACCCGTTTCGGCCTCAGACTCTGAGTGGTCCCGCTCCTCTGGAGCCTCAGGAAGACCCCCAGACAGGGGGCCGACAACTGCACCACTTAGGCCGAATGGGGGACCCGTTTCGGACTTAGACGGCAAGTGGTCCCGCTCCTCTGGAGCCTCAGGAAGACCTCCAGACCATGGACCACCAACTGCACCACTCGGGCCGAGTAGGGGACCCGTTTCGGCCTCAGACTCTGAGTGGACCCGCTGCTCTGGAGCCTCAGGAAGACCTCCAGACAGGGGGCCACTAACTGCCCCACTTTGGCCGAGAAGGGGACCCGTTTCGGCCTCAGACTCTGAGTGGTCCCGCTCCTCTGGAGCCTCAGGAAGACCCCCAGACAGGGGGCCGACAACTGCACCACTTAGGCCGAATGGGGGACCCGTTTCGGACTTAGACGGCAAGTGGTCCCGCTCCTCTGGAGCCTCAGGAAGACCTCCAGACCGTGGACCACCAACTGCACCACTTGGGCCGAGTAGGGGACCCGTGTCGGCCTCAGACTCTGCGTGGTCCCGCTCCTCTGGAGCATCAGGAAGACCTCCAGACAGGGGGCCACCAACTGCCCCACTTAGGCCGAGTAGGGGACCCGTTTCGGCCTTAGACGCCACGTGGTCCCGCTCCTCTGGAGCCTCAGGAAGACTTCCAGACCAGGGGCCACCTTTCTTATATGTCAAACGACCACTGTCCTGCAAAACAGGCCCACAAAACGGTACCAGGCGAAGCCCATAAATCCACAGTGAGCGGACTGTGAAATTTCTTATTTTCGAGACCCCTGCTAACCCTATATTACCATCCCTGGTAGTCTAAAACGAACCCATGGGAGTCTAGCAGAAAAATGACTTAGAAAAAAAACGCTTGGTTTTTCAAACGAAGCCAAGGAATCCACAGTGAGCGGACTGTGAAATTTCTTGTTTAACAATTTATAATAATAATAATAGTTAATAATAAGAATAAGAATAATAATAAGAATAATAATAATAAGAAGAATAATAAGAAGAATAATAATAATAATAAGAAGAATAATAATAAGAATAAGAATAAGAAGAATAACAATAAGAGTAACAATACAAAGAAGAATAACAATAAGAATAAGAGGAATAACAATAAGAAATCAGGTCTCAGCACCAATCCCACATGCTCTCTGTCCCTCCCTTGCCATGGGAGCCCACACACACACACACACACACACACACACACACACACACACACACACACACACACACACACACACACACACACACACACACACACACACACACACACACACACACACACACACACATATGACCTCTATCTCTACCCAGGAATAGGAGGCTCAGCTCTGGTGTGTGTGTTTCCAGCTTCCCCCTATAGGCCCACACACACACAACACCTCTATCTCTACCCAGGAATAGGAGGCTCAGCACTGGTGTGTGTGTTTCCAGCTTCCCCCTATAGTCCCCACACACAAAATACCTCTATTTCTACCCAGGAAAAGGAGGCTCAGCTCTGGTGTGTGTGTTTCCAGCTTCCCCCTATAGTCCCCACAGACAAAATACCTCTATTTCTACCCAGGAAAAGGAGGCTCAGCTCTGGTGTGTGTGTTTCCAGCTTCCCCCTATAGGCCCCCCCACACACACACAACACCTCTATCTCTACCCAGGAATAGGAGGCTCAGCTCTGGGATGAGTGTTTCCAGCTTCCCCCTATAGGCCCAAACACACAAGTCCTCTGTCTCTACCCAGGAATAGGAGGCTCAGCACTGCTGTGTGTGTGTGTTTCCAGCTTCCCCCTATAGTCCCCACACACAAAATACCTCTATTTCTACCCAGGAAAAGGAGGCTCAGCTCTGGTGTGTGTGTTTCCAGCTTCCCCCTATAGGCCCCCCCACACACACACAACACCTCTATCTCTACCCAGGAATAGGAGGCTCAGCTCTGGTGTGTGTGTTTCCAGCTTCCCCCTATAGGCCCCCCCACACACACACACAACACCTCTATCTCTACCCAGGAAAAGGAGGCTCAGCTCTGGTGTGTGTGTTTCCAGCTTCCCCCTATAGTCCCCACAGACAAAATACCTCTATTTCTACCCAGGAAAAGGAGGCTCAGCTCTGGTGTGTGTGTTTCCAGCTTCCCCCTATAGGCCCCCCCACACACACACAACACCTCTATCTCTACCCAGGAATAGGAGGCTCAGCTCTGGGATGAGTGTTTCCAGCTTCCCCCTATAGGCCCAAACACACAAGTCCTCTGTCTCTACCCAGGAATAGGAGGCTCAGCACTGGTGTGTGTGTGTGTGTGTGTGTGTGTTTCCAGCTTCCCCCTATAGTCCCCACACACAAAATACCTCTATTTCTACCCAGGAAAAGGAGGCTCAGCTCTGGTGTGTGTGTTTCCAGCTTCCCCCTATAGGCCCACACACACACAACACCTCTATCTCTACCCAGGAATAGGAGGCTCAGCACTGGTGTGTGTGTTTCCAGCTTCCCCCTATAGTCCCCACACACAAAA
>NC_136949.1:21272158-21279658 GCF_949987615.1 Pollachius pollachius | reverse complement strand
GTCTAAAATGAACCCATGGGATTCTAAACACAACCCATGGTAGTCTAAAACGAACCCATGGGAGTCTAGCAAAAAAAGAACTTAGAAAAATAACGCTTGGATTTTCATTCCTCCAGGCTCACACCGACTCACTGCACCACCCAGTCCGAGTAGGGGACCCGTTTCGGACACAGACTCTGAGTGGTCCCTCTCCTCTGGAGCCTCAGGAAGACCTCCAGACAGGGGGCCACCAACTGCACCACTTTGGCCGAATGGGGGACCCGTTTCGGCCTCAGACTCTGAGTGGTCCCGCTCCTCTGGAGCCTCAGGAAGACCTCCAGACAGGGGGCCCACTAACTGCACCACTTAGGCCGAGTAGGGGACCCGTTTCGGCCTCAGACTCTGAGTGGTCCCGCTCCTCTGGAGCCTCAGGAAGACCTCCAGACAGGGGGCCCACTAACTGCACCACTCTGGCCGAGTAGGAGACCCGTTTCGGCCTCAGACTGTGAGTGGTCCCGCTCCTCTGGAGCCTCAGGAAGACCTCCAGACAGGGGGCCCACTAACTGCACCACTCAGGCCGAGTAGGGGAACCGTTCCGGCCTCAGACTCTGAGTGGACCCGCTCCTCTGGAGCCTCACCAAGACCCCCAGACAGGGGGCCACCAACTGCACCACTTAGGCCGAGTAGGTGACCCGTTTCGGCCTCAGACTCTGAGTGGACCCGCTCCTCTGGAGCCTCAGGAAGACCTCCAGACAGGGGGCCACCAACTGCACCACTCAGTCCGAGTAGGGGACCCGTTTCGGCCTCAGACTCTGAGTGGACCCGCTCCACTGGAGCCTCAGGAAGACCTCCAGACAGGGGGCCCACTAACTGCACCACTTAGGCCGAGTAGGGGACCCGTTTCGGCCTCAGACTCTGAGTGGACCCGCTGCTCTGGAGCCTCACCAAGACCTCCAGACAGGGGGCCCACTAACTGCACCACTTAGGCCGAGTAGGGGACCCGTTTCGGCCTCAGACTCTGAGTGGACCCGCTCCTCTGGAGCCTCACCAAGACCCCCAGACAGGGGGCCACCAACTGCACCACTCAGTCCGAGTAGGGGACCCGTTTCGGCCTCAGACTCTGAGTGGACCCGCTCCTCTGGAGCCTCACCAAGACCCCCAGACAGGGGGCCACCAACTGCACCACTCAGTCCGAGTAGGGGACCCGTTTCGGCCTCAGACACTGAGTGGTCCCGCTCCTCTGGAGCCTCTGGAAGACCTCCAGACAGGGGGCCCACTAACTGCACCACTTAGGCCGAGAAGGGGACCCGTTTCGGCCTCAGACTCTGAGTGGACCCGCTCCTCTGGAGCCTCACCAAGACCCCCAGACAGGGGGCCACCAACTGCACCACTCTGTCCGAGTAGGGGACCCGTTTCGGCCTCAGACTCTGAGTGGTCCCGCTCCTCTGGAGCCTCACCAAGACCCCCAGACAGGGGGCCACCAACTGCACCACTCTGTCCGAGTAGGGGACCCGTTTCGGCCTCAGACTCTGAGTGGACCCGCTCCTCTGGAGCCTCACCAAGACCCCCAGACAGGGGGCCACCAACTGCACCACTCTGTCCGAGTAGGGGACCCGTTTCGGCCTCAGACTCTGAGTGGACCCGCTCCTCTGGAGCCTCACCAAGACCCCCAGACAGGGGGCCACCAACTGCACCACTTAGGCCGAGTAGGGGACCCGTTTCGGCCTCAGACTCTGAGTGGTCCCTCTCCTCTGGAGCCTCAGGAAGACCTCCAGACAGGGGGCCACCAACTGCACCACTTAGGCCGAATGGGGGACCTGTTTCGGCCTCAGACTCTGAGTGGACCCGCTCCTCTGGAGCCTCAGGAAGACCTCCAGACAGGGGGCCCACTAACTGCACCACATGGGCCGAGTAGGGGACCCGTTTCGGACTTAGACGCCAAGTGGTCCCGCACCCCTGGATGGTTCTAGAGACCCCCAGACCAGGGGCCACCAACTGCACCACTTGGGCCGAGTAGGGGACCCGTTTCGGCCTTAGACGCCACGTGGTCCCGCTCCTCTGGAGCCTCAGGAAGACCTCCAGACCGGGGGCCACCAACGGCACCACTCAGTCCGACCAGGGGACACCTTTCGGCCTTAGACGCCACGTGGTCCCGCTCCTCTGGAGCCTCAGGAAGACCTCCAGGGCCAGGGGCCACCTTTCCTATATGCCAAACAACCACTGTCCTGCAAAACAGGCCCACAAAACGGTATCAGGCGAAGCCCATGAATCCACAGTGAGCGGACTGTGAAACTTCTTATTTTCGACACCCCTGGTATATATCACCATCCCTGGTAGTCTAAAACGAACCCATGGGAGTCTAAAATGAACCCATGGGATTCTAAACACAACCCATGGTAGTCTAAAACGAACCCATGGGAGTCTAGCAAAAAAAGAACTTAGAAAAATAACGCTTGGATTTTCATTCCTCCAGGCTCACACCGACTCACTGCACAACTCAGTCCGAGTAGGGGACCCATTTCGGACTCAGACTCTGAGTGGACCCGCTGCTCTGGAGCCTCAGGAAGACCTCCAGACAGGGGCCCACCAACTGCACCACTTAGGCCGAATAGGGGACCCGTTTCGGACTCAGACTCTGCGTGGTCCCGCTCCTCTGGAGCATCAGGAAGACCTCCAGACAGGGGGCCACCAACTGCCCCACTTAGGCCGAGTAGGGGACCCGTTTCGGCCTCAGACTCTGCGTGGTCCCGCTCCTCTGGAGCATCAGGAAGACCTCCAGACAGGGGGCCACCAACTGCACCACTTAGGCCGAATAGGGGACCCGTTTCGGCCTCAGACTCGGAGTGGTCCCGCTCCTCTGGAGCATCAGGAAGACCTCCAGACAGGGGGCCACCAACTGCCCCACTTAGGCCGAGTAGGGGACCCGTTTCGGCCTCAGACTCTGCGTGGTCCCGCTCCTCTGGAGCATCAGGAAGACCTCCAGACAGGGGGCCACCAACTGCCCCACTTAGGCCGAGTAGGGGACCCGTTTCGGCCTCAGACTCTGCGTGGTCCCGCTCCTCTGGAGCATCAGGAAGACCTCCAGACAGGGGGCCACCAACTGCACCACTTAGGCCGAATAGGGGACCCGTTTCGGCCTCAGACTCGGAGTGGTCCCGCTCCTCTGGAGCATCAGGAAGACCTCCAGACAGGGGGCCACCAACTGCCCCACTTAGGCCGAGTAGGGGACCCGTTTCGGCCTCAGACTCTGCGTGGTCCCGCTCCTCTGGAGCATCAGGAAGACCTCCAGACAGGGGGCCACCAACTGCCCCACTTAGGCCGAGTAGGGGACCCGTTTCGGCCTCAGACTCTGCGTGGTCCCGCTCCTCTGGAGCCGCAGGAAGACCTCCAGACCTGGGGCCACCAACTGCCCCACTTAGGCCGAGTAGGGGACCCGTTTCGGCCTCAGACTCTGAGTGGACCCGCTGCTCTGGAGCCTCAGGAAGACCTCCAGACAGGGGGCCACTAACTGCCCCACTTAGGCCGAGAAGGGGAACCGTTTCGGCCTCAGACTCTGAGTGGTCCCGCTCCTCTGGAGCCTCAGGAAGACCCCCAGACAGGGGGCCACCAACTGCACCACTTAGGCCGAGTAGGGGACCCGTTTCGGCCTCAGACTCTGCGTGGTCCCGCTCCTCTGGAGCCGCAGGAAGACCTCCAGACCTGGGGCCACCAACTGCCCCACTTAGGCCGAGAAGGGGACCCGTTTCGGCCTCAGACTCTGAGTGGACCCGCTGCTCTGGAGCCTCAGGAAGACCTCCAGACAGGGGGCCACTAACTGCCCCACTTTGGCCGAGAAGGGGACCCGTTTCGGCCTCAGACTCTGAGTGGTCCCGCTCCTCTGGAGCCTCAGGAAGACCCCCAGACAGGGGGCCGACAACTGCACCACTTAGGCCGAATGGGGGACCCGTTTCGGACTTAGACGGCAAGTGGTCCCGCTCCTCTGGAGCCTCAGGAAGACCTCCAGACCATGGACCACCAACTGCACCACTCGGGCCGAGTAGGGGACCCGTTTCGGCCTCAGACTCTGAGTGGACCCGCTGCTCTGGAGCCTCAGGAAGACCTCCAGACAGGGGGCCACTAACTGCCCCACTTTGGCCGAGAAGGGGACCCGTTTCGGCCTCAGACTCTGAGTGGTCCCGCTCCTCTGGAGCCTCAGGAAGACCCCCAGACAGGGGGCCGACAACTGCACCACTTAGGCCGAATGGGGGACCCGTTTCGGACTTAGACGGCAAGTGGTCCCGCTCCTCTGGAGCCTCAGGAAGACCTCCAGACCGTGGACCACCAACTGCACCACTTGGGCCGAGTAGGGGACCCGTGTCGGCCTCAGACTCTGCGTGGTCCCGCTCCTCTGGAGCATCAGGAAGACCTCCAGACAGGGGGCCACCAACTGCCCCACTTAGGCCGAGTAGGGGACCCGTTTCGGCCTTAGACGCCACGTGGTCCCGCTCCTCTGGAGCCTCAGGAAGACTTCCAGACCAGGGGCCACCTTTCTTATATGTCAAACGACCACTGTCCTGCAAAACAGGCCCACAAAACGGTACCAGGCGAAGCCCATAAATCCACAGTGAGCGGACTGTGAAATTTCTTATTTTCGAGACCCCTGCTAACCCTATATTACCATCCCTGGTAGTCTAAAACGAACCCATGGGAGTCTAGCAGAAAAATGACTTAGAAAAAAAACGCTTGGTTTTTCAAACGAAGCCAAGGAATCCACAGTGAGCGGACTGTGAAATTTCTTGTTTAACAATTTATAATAATAATAATAGTTAATAATAAGAATAAGAATAATAATAAGAATAATAATAATAAGAAGAATAATAAGAAGAATAATAATAATAATAAGAAGAATAATAATAAGAATAAGAATAAGAAGAATAACAATAAGAGTAACAATACAAAGAAGAATAACAATAAGAATAAGAGGAATAACAATAAGAAATCAGGTCTCAGCACCAATCCCACATGCTCTCTGTCCCTCCCTTGCCATGGGAGCCCACACACACACACACACACACACACACACACACACACACACACACACACACACACACACACACACACACACACACACACACACACACACACACACACACACACACACATATGACCTCTATCTCTACCCAGGAATAGGAGGCTCAGCTCTGGTGTGTGTGTTTCCAGCTTCCCCCTATAGGCCCACACACACACAACACCTCTATCTCTACCCAGGAATAGGAGGCTCAGCACTGGTGTGTGTGTTTCCAGCTTCCCCCTATAGTCCCCACACACAAAATACCTCTATTTCTACCCAGGAAAAGGAGGCTCAGCTCTGGTGTGTGTGTTTCCAGCTTCCCCCTATAGTCCCCACAGACAAAATACCTCTATTTCTACCCAGGAAAAGGAGGCTCAGCTCTGGTGTGTGTGTTTCCAGCTTCCCCCTATAGGCCCCCCCACACACACACAACACCTCTATCTCTACCCAGGAATAGGAGGCTCAGCTCTGGGATGAGTGTTTCCAGCTTCCCCCTATAGGCCCAAACACACAAGTCCTCTGTCTCTACCCAGGAATAGGAGGCTCAGCACTGCTGTGTGTGTGTGTTTCCAGCTTCCCCCTATAGTCCCCACACACAAAATACCTCTATTTCTACCCAGGAAAAGGAGGCTCAGCTCTGGTGTGTGTGTTTCCAGCTTCCCCCTATAGGCCCCCCCACACACACACAACACCTCTATCTCTACCCAGGAATAGGAGGCTCAGCTCTGGTGTGTGTGTTTCCAGCTTCCCCCTATAGGCCCCCCCACACACACACACAACACCTCTATCTCTACCCAGGAAAAGGAGGCTCAGCTCTGGTGTGTGTGTTTCCAGCTTCCCCCTATAGTCCCCACAGACAAAATACCTCTATTTCTACCCAGGAAAAGGAGGCTCAGCTCTGGTGTGTGTGTTTCCAGCTTCCCCCTATAGGCCCCCCCACACACACACAACACCTCTATCTCTACCCAGGAATAGGAGGCTCAGCTCTGGGATGAGTGTTTCCAGCTTCCCCCTATAGGCCCAAACACACAAGTCCTCTGTCTCTACCCAGGAATAGGAGGCTCAGCACTGGTGTGTGTGTGTGTGTGTGTGTGTGTTTCCAGCTTCCCCCTATAGTCCCCACACACAAAATACCTCTATTTCTACCCAGGAAAAGGAGGCTCAGCTCTGGTGTGTGTGTTTCCAGCTTCCCCCTATAGGCCCACACACACACAACACCTCTATCTCTACCCAGGAATAGGAGGCTCAGCACTGGTGTGTGTGTTTCCAGCTTCCCCCTATAGTCCCCACACACAAAATACCTCTATTTCTACCCAGGAAAAGGAGGCTCAGCTCTGGTGTGTGTGTTTCCAGCTTCCCCCTATAGTCCCCACAGACAAAATACCTCTATTTCTACCCAGGAAAAGGAGGCTCAGCTCTGGTGTGTGTGTTTCCAGCTTCCCCCTATAGGCCCCCCCACACACACACAACACCTCTATCTCTACCCAGGAATAGGAGGCTCAGCTCTGGGATGAGTGTTTCCAGCTTCCCCCTATAGGCCCAAACACACAAGTCCTCTGTCTCTACCCAGGAATAGGAGGCTCAGCACTGGTGTGTGTGTGTTTCCAGCTTCCCCCTATAGTCCCCACACACAAAATACCTCTATTTCTACCCAGGAAAAGGAGGCTCAGCTCTGGTGTGTGTGTTTCCAGCTTCCCCCTATAGGCCCCCCCACACACACACAACACCTCTATCTCTACCCAGGAATAGGAGGCTCAGCACTGGTGTGTGTGTTTCCAGCTTCCCCCTATAGTCCCCACACACAAAATACCTCTATTTCTACCCAGGAAAAGGAGGCTCAGCTCTGGTGTGTGTGTTTCCAGCTTCCCCCTATAGTCCCCACACACAAAATACCTCCATCCCTACCCAGGAATAGGAGCCTCAACTCGGGGATGTGTGTTTACAGCTTCCCCCCATAGGCCCACACTCACTCTATCCCTACCCAGGAATTGGAGGCCCAGCTCTGGGATAAGTGTTTCCATCTCCCCCTGTAGACCCATACCCACACACACACACACACACACACACACACACACACACACACACACACACACACACACACACACACACACACACACACACACACACACACACACACACACACACACACACACACACACACACACTCCATCCCTACCCAGGAATAGGAGCCTCAACTCGGGGATGTGTGTTTACAGCTTCCCCCCATAGGCCCACACTCACTCTATCCCTACCCAGGAATTGGAGGCCCAGCTCTGGGATAAGTGTTTCCATCTCCCCCTGTAGACCCATACCCACACACACACACACTCCATCCCTACCCAGGAATAGGAGCCTCAACTCGGGGATGTGTGTTTACAGCTTCCCCCCATAGGCCCACACTCACTCTATCCCTACCCAGGAATTGGAGGCCCAGCTCTGGGATAAGTGTTTCCATCTCCCCCTGTAGACCC
>NC_136949.1:21253488-21258488 GCF_949987615.1 Pollachius pollachius | reverse complement strand
TTTGTGTGTGGGGACTATAGGGGGAAGCTGGAAACACACACACACCAGTGCTGAGCCTCCTATTCCTGGGTAGAGACAGAGGACTTGTGTGTTTGGGCCCATAGGGGGAAGCTGGAAACACTCATCCCAGAGCTGAGCCTCCTATTCCTGGGTAGAGATAGAGGTGTTGTGTGTGTGTGTGTGTGGGGGCCTATAGGGGGAAGCTGGAAACACACACACCAGAGCTGAGCCTCCTTTTCCTGGGTAGAAATAGAGGTATTTTGTGTGTGGGGACTATAGGGGGAAGCTGGAAACACACACAACAGTGCTGAGCCTCCTATTCCTGGGTAGAGACAGAGGACTTGTGTGTGTGTGGGCCTATAGGGGGAAGCTGGAAACACTCATCCCAGAGCTGAGCCTCCTATTCCTGGGTAGAGATAGAGGTGTTGTGTGTGTGGGGGCCTGTAGGGGGAAGCTGGAAACACACACACCAGAGCTGAGCCTCCTATTCCTGGGTAGAGATAGAGGTGTTGTGTGTGTGTGTGTGTGTGTGTGTGTGTGTGTGTGTGTGTGTGTGTGTGTGTGTGTGTGTGTGTGTGTGTGTGTGTGTGTGTGTGTGTGTGTGTGTGTGGGCTCCCATGGCAAGGGAGGGACAGAGAGCATGTGGGATTGGTGCTGAGACCTGATTTCTTATTGTTATTCCTCTTATTCTTATTGTTATTCTTCTTTGTATTGTTACTCTTATTGTTATTCTTCTTATTCTTATTCTTATTATTATTCTTATTATTATTATTATTATTATTATTCTTATTATTATTATTCTTATTATTATTCTAATTATTATTCTTATTATTAACTATTATTATTATTATAAATTGTTAAACAAGAAATTTCACAGTCCGCTCACTGTGGATTCCTTGGCTTCGTTTGAAAAACCAAGCGTTTTTTTTCTAAGTCATTTTTCTGCTAGACTCCCATGGGTTCGTTTTAGACTACCAGGGATGGTAATATAGGGTTAGCAGGGGTCTCGAAAATAAGAAATTTCACAGTCCGCTCACTGTGAATTTATGGGCTTCGCCTGGTACCGTTTTGTGGGCCTGTTTTGCAGGACAGTGGTCGTTTGACATATAAGAAAGGTGGCCCCTGGTCTGGAAGTCTTCCTGAGGCTCCAGAGGAGCGGGACCCCGTGGCGTCTAAGGCCGATTCGGGTCCCCTGGTCGGACTGAGTGGTGCCGTTGGTGACCCCCGGTCTGGAGGTCTTCCTGAGGCTCCAGAGGAGCAGGACCACGTGGCGTCTAAGGCCGAAACGGGTCCCCTGGTCGGACTGAGTGGTGCCGTTGGTGACCCCCGGTCTGGAGGTCTTCCTGAGGCTCCAGAGGAGCAGGACCACGTGGCGTCTAAGGCCGAAACGGGTCCCCTGGTCGGACTGAGTGGTGCAGTTGGTGGTCCACGGTCTGGAGGTCTTCCTGAGGCTCCAGAGGAGCGGGACCACGTGGCGTCTAAGGCCGACACGGGTCCCCTACTCGGCCCGAGTGGTGCAGTTGGTGGTCCACGGTCTGGAGGTCTTCCTGAGGCTCCAGAGGAGCGGGACCACGTGGCGTCTAAGGCCGAAACGGGTCCCCTACTCGGCCCGAGTGGTGCAGTTGGTGGTCCACGGTCTGGAGGTCTTCCTGAGGCTCCAGAGGAGCGGGACCACGTGGCGTCTAAGGCCGAAACGGGTCCCCTACTCGGCCCGAGTGGTGCAGTTGGTGGTCCACGGTCTGGAGGTCTTCCTGAGGCTCCAGAGGAGCGGGACCACTTGCCGTCTAAGTCCGAAACGGGTCCCCCATTCGGCCTAAGTGGTGCAGTTGTCGGCCCCCTGTCTGGGGGTCTTCCTGAGGCTCCAGAGGAGCGGGACCACTCAGAGTCTGAGGCCGAAACGGGTCCCCTTCTCGGCCAAAGTGGGGCAGTTAGTGGCCCCCTGTCTGGAGGTCTTCCTGAGGCTCCAGAGCAGCGGGTCCACTCAGAGTCTGAGGCCGAAACGGGTCCCCTTCTCGGCCTAAGTGGGGCAGTTGGTGGCCCCAGGTCTGGAGGTCTTCCTGCGGCTCCAGAGGAGCGGGACCACGCAGAGTCTGAGGCCGAAACGGGTCCCCTACTCGGCCTAAGTGGTGCAGTTGGTGGCCCCCTGTCTGGGGGTCTTCCTGAGGCTCCAGAGGAGCGGGACCACTCAGAGTCTGAGGCCGAAACGGGTCCCCTTCTCGGCCTAAGTGGGGCAGTTAGTTGCCCCCTGTCTGGAGGTCTTCCTGAGGCTCCAGAGCAGCGGGTCCACTCAGAGTCTGAGGCCGAAACGGGTCCCCTTCTCGGCCTAAGTGGGGCAGTTGGTGGCCCCAGGTCTGGAGGTCTTCCTGCGGCTCCAGAGGAGCGGGACCACGCAGAGTCTGAGGCCGAAACGGGTCCCTTACTCGGCCTAAGTGGGGCAGTGGGTGGCCCCCTGTCTGGAGGTCTTCCTGATGCTCCAGAGGAGCGGGACCACGCAGAGTCTGAGGCCGAAACGGGTCCCCTACTCGGCCTAAGTGGGGCAGTTGGTGGCCCCCTGTCTGGAGGTCTTCCTGATGCTCCAGAGGAGCGGGACCACTCCGAGTCTGAGTCCGAAACGGGTCCCCTATTCGGCCTAAGTGGTGCAGTTGGTGGCCCCCTGTCTGGAGGTCTTCCTGAGGCTCCAGAGCAGCGGGTCCACTCAGAGTCTTTGGCCGAAACGGGTCCCCTTCTCGGCCTAAGTGGGGCAGTTGGTGGGCCCCAGGTCTGGAGGTCTTCCTGAGGCTCCAGAGGAGCGGGACCACGCAGAGTCTGAGGCCGAAACGGGTCCCCTATTCGGCCTAAGTGGGGCAGTCGGTGGCCCCCTGTCTGGGGGTCTTCCTGCAGCTCCAGAGGAGCGGGACCACGCAGAGTCTGAGTCCGAAACGGGTCCCCTATTCGGCCTAAGTGGTGCAGTTGGTGGCCCCCTGTCTGGAGGTCTTCCTGAGGCTCCAGAGCAGCGGGTCCACTCAGAGTCTGAGTCCGATATGGGTCCCCTACTCGGACTGAGTTGTGCAGTGAGTCGGTGTGAGCCTGGAGGAATGAAAATCCAAGCGTTATTTTTCTAAGTTCTTTTTTTGCTAGACTCCCATGGGTTCGTTTTAGACTACCATGGGTTGTGTTTAGAATCCCATGGGTTCATTTTAGACTCCCATGGGTTCGTTTTAGACTACCAGGGATGGTAATATATACCAGGGGTGTCGAAAATAAGAAGTTTCACAGTCCGCTCACTGTGGATTTATGGGCTTCGCCTGATACCGTTTTGTGGGCCTGTTTTGCAGGACAGTGGTTGTTTGGCATATAGGAAAGGTGGCCCCTGGCCCTGGAGGTCTTCCTGAGGCTCCAGAGGAGCGGGACCACGTGGCGTCTAAGGCCGAAAGGTGTCCCCTGGTCGGACTGAGTGGTGCCGTTGGTGGCCCCCGGTCTGGAGGTCTTCCTGAGGCTCCAGAGGAGCGGGACCACGTGGCGTCTAAGGCCGAAACGGGTCCCCTACTCGGCCCAAGTGGTGCAGTTGGTGGCCCCTGGTCTGGGGGTCTCTAGAACCATCCAGGGGTGCGGGACCACTTGGCGTCTAAGTCCGAAACGGGTCCCCTACTCGGCCCATGTGGTGCAGTTAGTGGGCCCCCTGTCTGGAGGTCTTCCTGAGGCTCCAGAGGAGCGGGTCCACTCAGAGTCTGAGGCCGAAACGGGTCCCCTACTCGGCCTGAGTGGTGCAGTTGGTGGCCCCCTGTCTGGAGGTCTTCTTGAGGCTCCAGAGGAGCGGGTCCACTCAGAGTCTGAGGCCGAAACGGGTCCCCTACTCGGCCTAAGTGGTGCAGTTGGTGGCCCCCTGTCTGGGGGTCTTGGTGAGGCTCCAGAGGAGCGGGTCCACTCAGAGTCTGAGGCCGAAACGGGTCCCCTACTCGGCCTAAGTGGTGCAGTAAGCGGGCCCCCTGTCTGGAGGTCTTCCTGAGGCTCCAGAGGAGCGGGACCACTCAGTGTCTGAGGCCGAAACGGGTCCCCTACTCGGCCTGAGTGGTGCAGTTGGTGGCCCCCTGTCTGGAGGTCTTCTTGAGGCTCCAGAGGAGCGGGTCCACTCAGAGTCTGAGGCCGAAACGGGTCCCCTACTCGGCCTAAGTGGTGCAGTTGGTGGCCCCCTGTCTGGGGGTCTTGGTGAGGCTCCAGAGGAGCGGGTCCACTCAGAGTCTGAGGCCGAAACGGGTCCCCTACTCGGCCTAAGTGGTGCAGTAAGCGGGCCCCCTGTCTGGAGGTCTTCCTGAGGCTCCAGAGGAGCGGGACCACTCAGTGTCTGAGGCCGAAACGGGTCCCCTACTCGGCCTGAGTGGTGCAGTTGGTGGCCCCCTGTCTGGAGGTCTTCTTGAGGCTCCAGAGGAGCGGGTCCACTCAGAGTCTGAGGCCGAAACGGGTCCCCTACTCGGCCTAAGTGGTGCAGTTAGTGGGCCCCCTGTCTGGAGGTCTTCCTGAGGCTCCAGAGGAGCGGGACCACTCAGAGTCTGAGGCCGAAACGGGTCCCCCATTCGGCCTAAGTGGTGCAGTTGGTGGCCCCCTGTCTGGAGGTCTTCCTGAGGCTCCAGAGGAGAGGGACCACTCAGAGTCTGAGGCCGAAACGGGTCCCCTACTCGGCCTAAGTGGTGCAGTTGGTGGCCCCCTGTCTGGAGGTCTTCCTGAGGCTCCAGAGGAGCGGGTCCACTCAGAGTCTGAGGCCGAAACGGGTCCCCTACTCGGCCTAAGTGGTGCAGTTAGTGGGCCCCCTGTCTGGAGGTCTTCCTGAGGCTCCAGAGGAGTGGGTCCACTCAGAGTCTGAGGCCGAAACGGGTCCCCTACTCGGCCTAAGTGGTGGAGTTAGTGGGCCCCCTGTCTGGAGGTCTTCCTGAGGCTCCAGAGGAGCGGGTCCACTCAGAGTCTGAGGCCGAAACGGGTCCCCTACTCGGACTGAATGGTGCAGTTGGTGGCCCCCTGTCTGGAGG
>NC_136949.1:21238488-21243488 GCF_949987615.1 Pollachius pollachius | reverse complement strand
GTAGGGATGGAGGTATTTTGTGTGTGGGGACTATAGGGGGAAGCTGGAAACACACACACACACCAGTGCTGAGCCTCCTATTCCTGGGTAGAGACAGAGGACTTGTGTGTTTGGGCCCATAGGGGGAAGCTGGAAACACTCATCCCAGAGCTGAGCCTCCTATTCCTGGGTAGAGATAGGGGTGTTGTGTGTGTGTGGGGGGGCCTATAGGGGGAAGCTGGAAACACACACACCAGAGCTGAGCCTCCTTTTCCTGGGTAGAAATAGAGGTATTTTGTGTGTGGGGACTATAGGGGGAAGCTGGAAACACACACACACACCAGTGCTGAGCCTCCTATTCCTGGGTAGAGACAGAGGACTTGTGTGTTTGGGCCTATAGGGGGAAGCTGGAAACACTCCTCCCAGAGCTGAGCCTCCTATTCCTGGGTAGAGATAGAGGTGTTGTGTGTGTGGGGGGGGGCCTATAGGGGGAAGCTGGAAACACACACACCAGAGCTGAGCCTCCTTTTCCTGGGTAGAAATAGAGGTATTTTGTGTGTGGGGACTATAGGGGGAAGCTGGAAACACACACACCAGAGCTGAGCCTCCTTTTCCTGGGTAGAAATAGAGGTATTTTGTGTGTGGGGACTATAGGGGGAAGCTGGAAACACACACACACCAGTGCTGAGCCTCCTATTCCTGGGTAGAGACAGAGGACTTGTGTGTTTGGGCCCATAGGGGGAAGCTGGAAACACTCATCCCAGAGCTGAGCCTCCTATTCCTGGGTAGAGATAGAGGTGTTGTGTGTGTGTGTGTGTGGGGGCCTATAGGGGGAAGCTGGAAACACACACACCAGAGCTGAGCCTCCTTTTCCTGGGTAGAAATAGAGGTATTTTGTGTGTGGGGACTATAGGGGGAAGCTGGAAACACACACAACAGTGCTGAGCCTCCTATTCCTGGGTAGAGACAGAGGACTTGTGTGTGTGTGGGCCTATAGGGGGAAGCTGGAAACACTCATCCCAGAGCTGAGCCTCCTATTCCTGGGTAGAGATAGAGGTGTTGTGTGTGTGGGGGCCTGTAGGGGGAAGCTGGAAACACACACACAACAGAGCTGAGCCTCCTATTCCTGGGTAGAGATAGAGGTGTTGTGTGTGTGTGTGTGTGTGTGTGTGTGTGTGTGTGTGTGTGTGTGTGTGTGTGTGTGTGTGTGTGTGTGTGTGTGTGTGTGTGTGTGTGTGTGTGTGGCTCCCATGGCAAGGGAGGGACAGAGAGCATGTGGGATTGGTGCTGAGACCTGATTTCTTATTGTTATTCCTCTTATTCTTATTGTTATTCTTCTTTGTATTGTTACTCTTATTGTTATTCTTCTTATTCTTATTCTTATTATTATTCTTATTATTATTATTATTATTATTATTCTTATTATTATTATTCTTATTATTATTCTAATTATTATTCTTATTATTAACTATTATTATTATTATAAATTGTTAAACAAGAAATTTCACAGTCCGCTCACTGTGGATTCCTTGGCTTCGTTTGAAAAACCAAGCGTTTTTTTTCTAAGTCATTTTTCTGCTAGACTCCCATGGGTTCGTTTTAGACTACCAGGGATGGTAATATAGGGTTAGCAGGGGTCTCGAAAATAAGAAATTTCACAGTCCGCTCACTGTGAATTTATGGGCTTCGCCTGGTACCGTTTTGTGGGCCTGTTTTGCAGGACAGTGGTCGTTTGACATATAAGAAAGGTGGCCCCTGGTCTGGAAGTCTTCCTGAGGCTCCAGAGGAGCGGGACCCCGTGGCGTCTAAGGCCGATTCGGGTCCCCTGGTCGGACTGAGTGGTGCCGTTGGTGACCCCCGGTCTGGAGGTCTTCCTGAGGCTCCAGAGGAGCAGGACCACGTGGCGTCTAAGGCCGAAACGGGTCCCCTGGTCGGACTGAGTGGTGCCGTTGGTGACCCCCGGTCTGGAGGTCTTCCTGAGGCTCCAGAGGAGCAGGACCACGTGGCGTCTAAGGCCGAAACGGGTCCCCTGGTCGGACTGAGTGGTGCAGTTGGTGGTCCACGGTCTGGAGGTCTTCCTGAGGCTCCAGAGGAGCGGGACCACGTGGCGTCTAAGGCCGACACGGGTCCCCTACTCGGCCCGAGTGGTGCAGTTGGTGGTCCACGGTCTGGAGGTCTTCCTGAGGCTCCAGAGGAGCGGGACCACGTGGCGTCTAAGGCCGAAACGGGTCCCCTACTCGGCCCGAGTGGTGCAGTTGGTGGTCCACGGTCTGGAGGTCTTCCTGAGGCTCCAGAGGAGCGGGACCACGTGGCGTCTAAGGCCGAAACGGGTCCCCTACTCGGCCCGAGTGGTGCAGTTGGTGGTCCACGGTCTGGAGGTCTTCCTGAGGCTCCAGAGGAGCGGGACCACTTGCCGTCTAAGTCCGAAACGGGTCCCCCATTCGGCCTAAGTGGTGCAGTTGTCGGCCCCCTGTCTGGGGGTCTTCCTGAGGCTCCAGAGGAGCGGGACCACTCAGAGTCTGAGGCCGAAACGGGTCCCCTTCTCGGCCAAAGTGGGGCAGTTAGTGGCCCCCTGTCTGGAGGTCTTCCTGAGGCTCCAGAGCAGCGGGTCCACTCAGAGTCTGAGGCCGAAACGGGTCCCCTTCTCGGCCTAAGTGGGGCAGTTGGTGGCCCCAGGTCTGGAGGTCTTCCTGCGGCTCCAGAGGAGCGGGACCACGCAGAGTCTGAGGCCGAAACGGGTCCCCTACTCGGCCTAAGTGGTGCAGTTGGTGGCCCCCTGTCTGGGGGTCTTCCTGAGGCTCCAGAGGAGCGGGACCACTCAGAGTCTGAGGCCGAAACGGGTCCCCTTCTCGGCCTAAGTGGGGCAGTTAGTTGCCCCCTGTCTGGAGGTCTTCCTGAGGCTCCAGAGCAGCGGGTCCACTCAGAGTCTGAGGCCGAAACGGGTCCCCTTCTCGGCCTAAGTGGGGCAGTTGGTGGCCCCAGGTCTGGAGGTCTTCCTGCGGCTCCAGAGGAGCGGGACCACGCAGAGTCTGAGGCCGAAACGGGTCCCTTACTCGGCCTAAGTGGGGCAGTGGGTGGCCCCCTGTCTGGAGGTCTTCCTGATGCTCCAGAGGAGCGGGACCACGCAGAGTCTGAGGCCGAAACGGGTCCCCTACTCGGCCTAAGTGGGGCAGTTGGTGGCCCCCTGTCTGGAGGTCTTCCTGATGCTCCAGAGGAGCGGGACCACTCCGAGTCTGAGTCCGAAACGGGTCCCCTATTCGGCCTAAGTGGTGCAGTTGGTGGCCCCCTGTCTGGAGGTCTTCCTGAGGCTCCAGAGCAGCGGGTCCACTCAGAGTCTTTGGCCGAAACGGGTCCCCTTCTCGGCCTAAGTGGGGCAGTTGGTGGGCCCCAGGTCTGGAGGTCTTCCTGAGGCTCCAGAGGAGCGGGACCACGCAGAGTCTGAGGCCGAAACGGGTCCCCTATTCGGCCTAAGTGGGGCAGTCGGTGGCCCCCTGTCTGGGGGTCTTCCTGCAGCTCCAGAGGAGCGGGACCACGCAGAGTCTGAGTCCGAAACGGGTCCCCTATTCGGCCTAAGTGGTGCAGTTGGTGGCCCCCTGTCTGGAGGTCTTCCTGAGGCTCCAGAGCAGCGGGTCCACTCAGAGTCTGAGTCCGATATGGGTCCCCTACTCGGACTGAGTTGTGCAGTGAGTCGGTGTGAGCCTGGAGGAATGAAAATCCAAGCGTTATTTTTCTAAGTTCTTTTTTTGCTAGACTCCCATGGGTTCGTTTTAGACTACCATGGGTTGTGTTTAGAATCCCATGGGTTCATTTTAGACTCCCATGGGTTCGTTTTAGACTACCAGGGATGGTAATATATACCAGGGGTGTCGAAAATAAGAAGTTTCACAGTCCGCTCACTGTGGATTTATGGGCTTCGCCTGATACCGTTTTGTGGGCCTGTTTTGCAGGACAGTGGTTGTTTGGCATATAGGAAAGGTGGCCCCTGGCCCTGGAGGTCTTCCTGAGGCTCCAGAGGAGCGGGACCACGTGGCGTCTAAGGCCGAAAGGTGTCCCCTGGTCGGACTGAGTGGTGCCGTTGGTGGCCCCCGGTCTGGAGGTCTTCCTGAGGCTCCAGAGGAGCGGGACCACGTGGCGTCTAAGGCCGAAACGGGTCCCCTACTCGGCCCAAGTGGTGCAGTTGGTGGCCCCTGGTCTGGGGGTCTCTAGAACCATCCAGGGGTGCGGGACCACTTGGCGTCTAAGTCCGAAACGGGTCCCCTACTCGGCCCATGTGGTGCAGTTAGTGGGCCCCCTGTCTGGAGGTCTTCCTGAGGCTCCAGAGGAGCGGGTCCACTCAGAGTCTGAGGCCGAAACGGGTCCCCTACTCGGCCTGAGTGGTGCAGTTGGTGGCCCCCTGTCTGGAGGTCTTCTTGAGGCTCCAGAGGAGCGGGTCCACTCAGAGTCTGAGGCCGAAACGGGTCCCCTACTCGGCCTAAGTGGTGCAGTTGGTGGCCCCCTGTCTGGGGGTCTTGGTGAGGCTCCAGAGGAGCGGGTCCACTCAGAGTCTGAGGCCGAAACGGGTCCCCTACTCGGCCTAAGTGGTGCAGTAAGCGGGCCCCCTGTCTGGAGGTCTTCCTGAGGCTCCAGAGGAGCGGGACCACTCAGTGTCTGAGGCCGAAACGGGTCCCCTACTCGGCCTGAGTGGTGCAGTTGGTGGCCCCCTGTCTGGAGGTCTTCTTGAGGCTCCAGAGGAGCGGGTCCACTCAGAGTCTGAGGCCGAAACGGGTCCCCTACTCGGCCTAAGTGGTGCAGTTGGTGGCCCCCTGTCTGGGGGTCTTGGTGAGGCTCCAGAGGAGCGGGTCCACTCAGAGTCTGAGGCCGAAACGGGTCCCCTACTCGGCCTAAGTGGTGCAGTAAGCGGGCCCCCTGTCTGGAGGTCTTCCTGAGGCTCCAGAGGAGCGGGACCACTCAGTGTCTGAGGCCGAAACGGGTCCCCTACTCGGCCTGAGTGGTGCAGTTGGTGGCCCCCTGTCTGGAGGTCT
>NC_136949.1:21220988-21228488 GCF_949987615.1 Pollachius pollachius | reverse complement strand
GCTGGGCCTCCAATTCCTGGGTAGGGATAGAGTGAGTGTGGGCCTATGGGGGGAAGCTGTAAACACACATCCCCGAGTTGAGGCTCCTGTTCCTGGGTAGGGATGGAGTGTGTGTGTGTGTGTGTGTGTGTGTGTGTGTGTGTGTGTGTGTGTGTGTGTGTGTGTGTGTGTGTGTGTGTGTGTGTGTGTGTGTGTGTGTGTGTGTGTGGGTATGGGTCTACAGGGGGAGATGGAAACACTTATCCCAGAGCTGGGCCTCCAATTCCTGGGTAGGGATAGAGTGAGTGTGGGCCTATGGGGGGAAGCTGGAAACACACATCCCCGAGTTGAGGCTCCTGTTCCTGGGTAGGGATGGAGTGTGTGTGTGTGTGTGTGTGTGTGTGTGTGTGTGTGTGTGTGTGTGTGTGTGTGTGTGTGTGTGTGTGTGTGTGTGTGTGTGTGTGTGTGTGTGTGTGTGTGTGTGTGTGTGTGTGGGTATGGGTCTACAGGGGGAGATGGAAACACTTATCCCAGAGCTGGGCCTCCAATTCCTGGGTAGGGATAGAGTGAGTGTGGGCCTATGGGGGGAAGCTGGAAACACACATCCCCGAGTTGAGGCTCCTATTCCTGGGTAGGGATGGAGGTATTTTGTGTGTGGGGACTATAGGGGGAAGCTGGAAACACACACACACACCAGTGCTGAGCCTCCTATTCCTGGGTAGAGACAGAGGACTTGTGTGTTTGGGCCCATAGGGGGAAGCTGGAAACACTCATCCCAGAGCTGAGCCTCCTATTCCTGGGTAGAGATAGGGGTGTTGTGTGTGTGTGGGGGGGCCTATAGGGGGAAGCTGGAAACACACACACCAGAGCTGAGCCTCCTTTTCCTGGGTAGAAATAGAGGTATTTTGTGTGTGGGGACTATAGGGGGAAGCTGGAAACACACACACACACCAGTGCTGAGCCTCCTATTCCTGGGTAGAGACAGAGGACTTGTGTGTTTGGGCCTATAGGGGGAAGCTGGAAACACTCCTCCCAGAGCTGAGCCTCCTATTCCTGGGTAGAGATAGAGGTGTTGTGTGTGTGGGGGGGGGCCTATAGGGGGAAGCTGGAAACACACACACCAGAGCTGAGCCTCCTTTTCCTGGGTAGAAATAGAGGTATTTTGTGTGTGGGGACTATAGGGGGAAGCTGGAAACACACACACCAGAGCTGAGCCTCCTTTTCCTGGGTAGAAATAGAGGTATTTTGTGTGTGGGGACTATAGGGGGAAGCTGGAAACACACACACACCAGTGCTGAGCCTCCTATTCCTGGGTAGAGACAGAGGACTTGTGTGTTTGGGCCCATAGGGGGAAGCTGGAAACACTCATCCCAGAGCTGAGCCTCCTATTCCTGGGTAGAGATAGAGGTGTTGTGTGTGTGTGTGTGTGGGGGCCTATAGGGGGAAGCTGGAAACACACACACCAGAGCTGAGCCTCCTTTTCCTGGGTAGAAATAGAGGTATTTTGTGTGTGGGGACTATAGGGGGAAGCTGGAAACACACACAACAGTGCTGAGCCTCCTATTCCTGGGTAGAGACAGAGGACTTGTGTGTGTGTGGGCCTATAGGGGGAAGCTGGAAACACTCATCCCAGAGCTGAGCCTCCTATTCCTGGGTAGAGATAGAGGTGTTGTGTGTGTGGGGGCCTGTAGGGGGAAGCTGGAAACACACACACCAGAGCTGAGCCTCCTATTCCTGGGTAGAGATAGAGGTGTTGTGTGTGTGTGTGTGTGTGTGTGTGTGTGTGTGTGTGTGTGTGTGTGTGTGTGTGTGTGTGTGTGTGTGTGTGTGTGTGTGTGTGTGTGTGTGTGTGTGGGCTCCCATGGCAAGGGAGGGACAGAGAGCATGTGGGATTGGTGCTGAGACCTGATTTCTTATTGTTATTCCTCTTATTCTTATTGTTATTCTTCTTTGTATTGTTACTCTTATTGTTATTCTTCTTATTCTTATTCTTATTATTATTCTTATTATTATTATTATTATTATTATTCTTATTATTATTATTCTTATTATTATTCTAATTATTATTCTTATTATTAACTATTATTATTATTATAAATTGTTAAACAAGAAATTTCACAGTCCGCTCACTGTGGATTCCTTGGCTTCGTTTGAAAAACCAAGCGTTTTTTTTCTAAGTCATTTTTCTGCTAGACTCCCATGGGTTCGTTTTAGACTACCAGGGATGGTAATATAGGGTTAGCAGGGGTCTCGAAAATAAGAAATTTCACAGTCCGCTCACTGTGAATTTATGGGCTTCGCCTGGTACCGTTTTGTGGGCCTGTTTTGCAGGACAGTGGTCGTTTGACATATAAGAAAGGTGGCCCCTGGTCTGGAAGTCTTCCTGAGGCTCCAGAGGAGCGGGACCCCGTGGCGTCTAAGGCCGATTCGGGTCCCCTGGTCGGACTGAGTGGTGCCGTTGGTGACCCCCGGTCTGGAGGTCTTCCTGAGGCTCCAGAGGAGCAGGACCACGTGGCGTCTAAGGCCGAAACGGGTCCCCTGGTCGGACTGAGTGGTGCCGTTGGTGACCCCCGGTCTGGAGGTCTTCCTGAGGCTCCAGAGGAGCAGGACCACGTGGCGTCTAAGGCCGAAACGGGTCCCCTGGTCGGACTGAGTGGTGCAGTTGGTGGTCCACGGTCTGGAGGTCTTCCTGAGGCTCCAGAGGAGCGGGACCACGTGGCGTCTAAGGCCGACACGGGTCCCCTACTCGGCCCGAGTGGTGCAGTTGGTGGTCCACGGTCTGGAGGTCTTCCTGAGGCTCCAGAGGAGCGGGACCACGTGGCGTCTAAGGCCGAAACGGGTCCCCTACTCGGCCCGAGTGGTGCAGTTGGTGGTCCACGGTCTGGAGGTCTTCCTGAGGCTCCAGAGGAGCGGGACCACGTGGCGTCTAAGGCCGAAACGGGTCCCCTACTCGGCCCGAGTGGTGCAGTTGGTGGTCCACGGTCTGGAGGTCTTCCTGAGGCTCCAGAGGAGCGGGACCACTTGCCGTCTAAGTCCGAAACGGGTCCCCCATTCGGCCTAAGTGGTGCAGTTGTCGGCCCCCTGTCTGGGGGTCTTCCTGAGGCTCCAGAGGAGCGGGACCACTCAGAGTCTGAGGCCGAAACGGGTCCCCTTCTCGGCCAAAGTGGGGCAGTTAGTGGCCCCCTGTCTGGAGGTCTTCCTGAGGCTCCAGAGCAGCGGGTCCACTCAGAGTCTGAGGCCGAAACGGGTCCCCTTCTCGGCCTAAGTGGGGCAGTTGGTGGCCCCAGGTCTGGAGGTCTTCCTGCGGCTCCAGAGGAGCGGGACCACGCAGAGTCTGAGGCCGAAACGGGTCCCCTACTCGGCCTAAGTGGTGCAGTTGGTGGCCCCCTGTCTGGGGGTCTTCCTGAGGCTCCAGAGGAGCGGGACCACTCAGAGTCTGAGGCCGAAACGGGTCCCCTTCTCGGCCTAAGTGGGGCAGTTAGTTGCCCCCTGTCTGGAGGTCTTCCTGAGGCTCCAGAGCAGCGGGTCCACTCAGAGTCTGAGGCCGAAACGGGTCCCCTTCTCGGCCTAAGTGGGGCAGTTGGTGGCCCCAGGTCTGGAGGTCTTCCTGCGGCTCCAGAGGAGCGGGACCACGCAGAGTCTGAGGCCGAAACGGGTCCCTTACTCGGCCTAAGTGGGGCAGTGGGTGGCCCCCTGTCTGGAGGTCTTCCTGATGCTCCAGAGGAGCGGGACCACGCAGAGTCTGAGGCCGAAACGGGTCCCCTACTCGGCCTAAGTGGGGCAGTTGGTGGCCCCCTGTCTGGAGGTCTTCCTGATGCTCCAGAGGAGCGGGACCACTCCGAGTCTGAGTCCGAAACGGGTCCCCTATTCGGCCTAAGTGGTGCAGTTGGTGGCCCCTCTGGAGGTCTTCCTGAGGCTCCAGAGCAGCGGGTCCACTCAGAGTCTTTGGCCGAAACGGGTCCCCTTCTCGGCCTAAGTGGGGCAGTTGGTGGGCCCCAGGTCTGGAGGTCTTCCTGAGGCTCCAGAGGAGCGGGACCACGCAGAGTCTGAGGCCGAAACGGGTCCCCTATTCGGCCTAAGTGGGGCAGTCGGTGGCCCCCTGTCTGGGGGTCTTCCTGCAGCTCCAGAGGAGCGGGACCACGCAGAGTCTGAGTCCGAAACGGGTCCCCTATTCGGCCTAAGTGGTGCAGTTGGTGGCCCCCTGTCTGGAGGTCTTCCTGAGGCTCCAGAGCAGCGGGTCCACTCAGAGTCTGAGTCCGATATGGGTCCCCTACTCGGACTGAGTTGTGCAGTGAGTCGGTGTGAGCCTGGAGGAATGAAAATCCAAGCGTTATTTTTCTAAGTTCTTTTTTTGCTAGACTCCCATGGGTTCGTTTTAGACTACCATGGGTTGTGTTTAGAATCCCATGGGTTCATTTTAGACTCCCATGGGTTCGTTTTAGACTACCAGGGATGGTAATATATACCAGGGGTGTCGAAAATAAGAAGTTTCACAGTCCGCTCACTGTGGATTTATGGGCTTCGCCTGATACCGTTTTGTGGGCCTGTTTTGCAGGACAGTGGTTGTTTGGCATATAGGAAAGGTGGCCCCTGGCCCTGGAGGTCTTCCTGAGGCTCCAGAGGAGCGGGACCACGTGGCGTCTAAGGCCGAAAGGTGTCCCCTGGTCGGACTGAGTGGTGCCGTTGGTGGCCCCCGGTCTGGAGGTCTTCCTGAGGCTCCAGAGGAGCGGGACCACGTGGCGTCTAAGGCCGAAACGGGTCCCCTACTCGGCCCAAGTGGTGCAGTTGGTGGCCCCTGGTCTGGGGGTCTCTAGAACCATCCAGGGGTGCGGGACCACTTGGCGTCTAAGTCCGAAACGGGTCCCCTACTCGGCCCATGTGGTGCAGTTAGTGGGCCCCCTGTCTGGAGGTCTTCCTGAGGCTCCAGAGGAGCGGGTCCACTCAGAGTCTGAGGCCGAAACGGGTCCCCTACTCGGCCTGAGTGGTGCAGTTGGTGGCCCCCTGTCTGGAGGTCTTCTTGAGGCTCCAGAGGAGCGGGTCCACTCAGAGTCTGAGGCCGAAACGGGTCCCCTACTCGGCCTAAGTGGTGCAGTTGGTGGCCCCCTGTCTGGGGGTCTTGGTGAGGCTCCAGAGGAGCGGGTCCACTCAGAGTCTGAGGCCGAAACGGGTCCCCTACTCGGCCTAAGTGGTGCAGTAAGCGGGCCCCCTGTCTGGAGGTCTTCCTGAGGCTCCAGAGGAGCGGGACCACTCAGTGTCTGAGGCCGAAACGGGTCCCCTACTCGGCCTGAGTGGTGCAGTTGGTGGCCCCCTGTCTGGAGGTCTTCTTGAGGCTCCAGAGGAGCGGGTCCACTCAGAGTCTGAGGCCGAAACGGGTCCCCTACTCGGCCTAAGTGGTGCAGTTGGTGGCCCCCTGTCTGGGGGTCTTGGTGAGGCTCCAGAGGAGCGGGTCCACTCAGAGTCTGAGGCCGAAACGGGTCCCCTACTCGGCCTAAGTGGTGCAGTAAGCGGGCCCCCTGTCTGGAGGTCTTCCTGAGGCTCCAGAGGAGCGGGACCACTCAGTGTCTGAGGCCGAAACGGGTCCCCTACTCGGCCTGAGTGGTGCAGTTGGTGGCCCCCTGTCTGGAGGTCTTCTTGAGGCTCCAGAGGAGCGGGTCCACTCAGAGTCTGAGGCCGAAACGGGTCCCCTACTCGGCCTAAGTGGTGCAGTTAGTGGGCCCCCTGTCTGGAGGTCTTCCTGAGGCTCCAGAGGAGCGGGACCACTCAGAGTCTGAGGCCGAAACGGGTCCCCCATTCGGCCTAAGTGGTGCAGTTGGTGGCCCCCTGTCTGGAGGTCTTCCTGAGGCTCCAGAGGAGAGGGACCACTCAGAGTCTGAGGCCGAAACGGGTCCCCTACTCGGCCTAAGTGGTGCAGTTGGTGGCCCCCTGTCTGGAGGTCTTCCTGAGGCTCCAGAGGAGCGGGTCCACTCAGAGTCTGAGGCCGAAACGGGTCCCCTACTCGGCCTAAGTGGTGCAGTTAGTGGGCCCCCTGTCTGGAGGTCTTCCTGAGGCTCCAGAGGAGTGGGTCCACTCAGAGTCTGAGGCCGAAACGGGTCCCCTACTCGGCCTAAGTGGTGGAGTTAGTGGGCCCCCTGTCTGGAGGTCTTCCTGAGGCTCCAGAGGAGCGGGTCCACTCAGAGTCTGAGGCCGAAACGGGTCCCCTACTCGGACTGAATGGTGCAGTTGGTGGCCCCCTGTCTGGAGGTCTTCCTGAGGCCCCAGAGGAGCGGGTCCACTCAGAGTCTGAGGCCGAAACGGGTCCCCTACTCGGCCTAAGTGGTGCAGTTAGTGGGCCCCCTGTCTGGAGGTCTTGGTGAGGCTCCAGAGGAGCGGGACCACTCAGAGTCTGAGGCCGGAACGGTTCCCCTACTCGGCCTGAGTGGTGCAGTTAGTGGGTCCCCTGTCTGGAGGTCTTCCTGAGGCTCCAGAGGAGCGGGACCACTCAGAGTCTGAGGCCGAAACGGGTCCCCTACTCGGCCTGAGTGGTGCAGTTAGTGGGCCCCCTGTCTGGAGGTCTTCCTGAGGCTCCAGAGGAGCGGGACCACTCAGAGTCTGAGGCCGAAACGGGTCCCCTACTCGGCCTAAGTGGTGCAGTTAGTGGGCCCCCTGTCTGGAGGTCTTCCTGAGGCTCCAGAGGAGCGGGACCACTCAGAGTCTGAGGCCGAAACGGGTCCCCCATTCGGCCAAAGTGGTGCAGTTGGTGGCCCCCTGTCTGGAGGTCTTCCTGAGGCTCCAGAGTAGAGGGACCACTCAGAGTCTGAGTCCGAAACGGGTCCCCTACTCGGACTGGGTGGTGCAGTGAGTCGGTGTGAGCCTGGAGGAATGAAAATCCAAGCGTTATTTTTCTAAGTTCTTTTTTTGCTAGACTCCCATGGGTTCGTTTTAGACTACCATGGGTTGTGTTTAGAATCCCATGGGTTCATTTTAGACTCCCATGGGTTCGTTTTAGACTACCAGGGATGGTAATATATACCAGGGGTGTCGAAAATAAGAAGTTTCACAGTCCGCTCACTGTGGATTTATGGGCTTCGCCTGATACCGTTTTGTGGGCCTGTTTTGAAGGACATACCCCCATCCTAGTATAGGTCGGAGACAGTAGGTGCACAGTCAATAGGTGACTGCTGGTGCCCCGTCCCTTCAGCCCACGGACCCAAGCGGTCCGGCATGTTGGCGAGCGTCCGACGGAAATGGTCTAAGCGGCACACCTCAGTGAGGGCCCCAGTGTGGCTTTCGTTCCACACGAAGGGTGCCTCACAACGTGTGCCCGAATCCAGTGCTCCTGCCTTTTGGTGGTGTGTGCTAGACGACGCGAGTAGCCGAGTAGCCCCGTCTGTCCTAGGTGTCCTGCGAGGGCGGGCCGTGGTTACGGAGAGGTCGGCCTCATACGGGTGTCCGACTTTACATCCTTGGATGTTCTCCTTACGGCCACGGTTCGCCTGTACGATTGTTTCTCAAAGCCCGGTACCCCGGGCGTTGTGCGGATCC
>NC_136949.1:21205988-21210988 GCF_949987615.1 Pollachius pollachius | reverse complement strand
ATTGTTATTCCTCTTATTCTTATTGTTATTCTTCTTTGTATTGTTACTCTTATTGTTATTCTTCTTATTCTTATTCTTATTATTATTCTTATTATTATTATTATTATTATTATTCTTATTATTATTATTCTTATTATTATTCTAATTATTATTCTTATTATTAACTATTATTATTATTATAAATTGTTAAACAAGAAATTTCACAGTCCGCTCACTGTGGATTCCTTGGCTTCGTTTGAAAAACCAAGCGTTTTTTTTCTAAGTCATTTTTCTGCTAGACTCCCATGGGTTCGTTTTAGACTACCAGGGATGGTAATATAGGGTTAGCAGGGGTCTCGAAAATAAGAAATTTCACAGTCCGCTCACTGTGAATTTATGGGCTTCGCCTGGTACCGTTTTGTGGGCCTGTTTTGCAGGACAGTGGTCGTTTGACATATAAGAAAGGTGGCCCCTGGTCTGGAAGTCTTCCTGAGGCTCCAGAGGAGCGGGACCCCGTGGCGTCTAAGGCCGATTCGGGTCCCCTGGTCGGACTGAGTGGTGCCGTTGGTGACCCCCGGTCTGGAGGTCTTCCTGAGGCTCCAGAGGAGCAGGACCACGTGGCGTCTAAGGCCGAAACGGGTCCCCTGGTCGGACTGAGTGGTGCCGTTGGTGACCCCCGGTCTGGAGGTCTTCCTGAGGCTCCAGAGGAGCAGGACCACGTGGCGTCTAAGGCCGAAACGGGTCCCCTGGTCGGACTGAGTGGTGCAGTTGGTGGTCCACGGTCTGGAGGTCTTCCTGAGGCTCCAGAGGAGCGGGACCACGTGGCGTCTAAGGCCGACACGGGTCCCCTACTCGGCCCGAGTGGTGCAGTTGGTGGTCCACGGTCTGGAGGTCTTCCTGAGGCTCCAGAGGAGCGGGACCACGTGGCGTCTAAGGCCGAAACGGGTCCCCTACTCGGCCCGAGTGGTGCAGTTGGTGGTCCACGGTCTGGAGGTCTTCCTGAGGCTCCAGAGGAGCGGGACCACGTGGCGTCTAAGGCCGAAACGGGTCCCCTACTCGGCCCGAGTGGTGCAGTTGGTGGTCCACGGTCTGGAGGTCTTCCTGAGGCTCCAGAGGAGCGGGACCACTTGCCGTCTAAGTCCGAAACGGGTCCCCCATTCGGCCTAAGTGGTGCAGTTGTCGGCCCCCTGTCTGGGGGTCTTCCTGAGGCTCCAGAGGAGCGGGACCACTCAGAGTCTGAGGCCGAAACGGGTCCCCTTCTCGGCCAAAGTGGGGCAGTTAGTGGCCCCCTGTCTGGAGGTCTTCCTGAGGCTCCAGAGCAGCGGGTCCACTCAGAGTCTGAGGCCGAAACGGGTCCCCTTCTCGGCCTAAGTGGGGCAGTTGGTGGCCCCAGGTCTGGAGGTCTTCCTGCGGCTCCAGAGGAGCGGGACCACGCAGAGTCTGAGGCCGAAACGGGTCCCCTACTCGGCCTAAGTGGTGCAGTTGGTGGCCCCCTGTCTGGGGGTCTTCCTGAGGCTCCAGAGGAGCGGGACCACTCAGAGTCTGAGGCCGAAACGGGTCCCCTTCTCGGCCTAAGTGGGGCAGTTAGTTGCCCCCTGTCTGGAGGTCTTCCTGAGGCTCCAGAGCAGCGGGTCCACTCAGAGTCTGAGGCCGAAACGGGTCCCCTTCTCGGCCTAAGTGGGGCAGTTGGTGGCCCCAGGTCTGGAGGGTCTTCCTGCGGCTCCAGAGGAGCGGGACCACGCAGAGTCTGAGGCCGAAACGGGTCCCTTACTCGGCCTAAGTGGGGCAGTGGGTGGCCCCCTGTCTGGAGGTCTTCCTGATGCTCCAGAGGAGCGGGACCACGCAGAGTCTGAGGCCGAAACGGGTCCCCTACTCGGCCTAAGTGGGGCAGTTGGTGGCCCCCTGTCTGGAGGTCTTCCTGATGCTCCAGAGGAGCGGGACCACTCCGAGTCTGAGTCCGAAACGGGTCCCCTATTCGGCCTAAGTGGTGCAGTTGGTGGCCCCCTGTCTGGAGGTCTTCCTGAGGCTCCAGAGCAGCGGGTCCACTCAGAGTCTTTGGCCGAAACGGGTCCCCTTCTCGGCCTAAGTGGGGCAGTTGGTGGGCCCCAGGTCTGGAGGTCTTCCTGAGGCTCCAGAGGAGCGGGACCACGCAGAGTCTGAGGCCGAAACGGGTCCCCTATTCGGCCTAAGTGGGGCAGTCGGTGGCCCCCTGTCTGGGGGTCTTCCTGCAGCTCCAGAGGAGCGGGACCACGCAGAGTCTGAGTCCGAAACGGGTCCCCTATTCGGCCTAAGTGGTGCAGTTGGTGGCCCCCTGTCTGGAGGTCTTCCTGAGGCTCCAGAGCAGCGGGTCCACTCAGAGTCTGAGTCCGATATGGGTCCCCTACTCGGACTGAGTTGTGCAGTGAGTCGGTGTGAGCCTGGAGGAATGAAAATCCAAGCGTTATTTTTCTAAGTTCTTTTTTTGCTAGACTCCCATGGGTTCGTTTTAGACTACCATGGGTTGTGTTTAGAATCCCATGGGTTCATTTTAGACTCCCATGGGTTCGTTTTAGACTACCAGGGATGGTAATATATACCAGGGGTGTCGAAAATAAGAAGTTTCACAGTCCGCTCACTGTGGATTTATGGGCTTCGCCTGATACCGTTTTGTGGGCCTGTTTTGCAGGACAGTGGTTGTTTGGCATATAGGAAAGGTGGCCCCTGGCCCTGGAGGTCTTCCTGAGGCTCCAGAGGAGCGGGACCACGTGGCGTCTAAGGCCGAAAGGTGTCCCCTGGTCGGACTGAGTGGTGCCGTTGGTGGCCCCCGGTCTGGAGGTCTTCCTGAGGCTCCAGAGGAGCGGGACCACGTGGCGTCTAAGGCCGAAACGGGTCCCCTACTCGGCCCAAGTGGTGCAGTTGGTGGCCCCTGGTCTGGGGGTCTCTAGAACCATCCAGGGGTGCGGGACCACTTGGCGTCTAAGTCCGAAACGGGTCCCCTACTCGGCCCATGTGGTGCAGTTAGTGGGCCCCCTGTCTGGAGGTCTTCCTGAGGCTCCAGAGGAGCGGGTCCACTCAGAGTCTGAGGCCGAAACGGGTCCCCTACTCGGCCTGAGTGGTGCAGTTGGTGGCCCCCTGTCTGGAGGTCTTCTTGAGGCTCCAGAGGAGCGGGTCCACTCAGAGTCTGAGGCCGAAACGGGTCCCCTACTCGGCCTAAGTGGTGCAGTTGGTGGCCCCCTGTCTGGGGGTCTTGGTGAGGCTCCAGAGGAGCGGGTCCACTCAGAGTCTGAGGCCGAAACGGGTCCCCTACTCGGCCTAAGTGGTGCAGTAAGCGGGCCCCCTGTCTGGAGGTCTTCCTGAGGCTCCAGAGGAGCGGGACCACTCAGTGTCTGAGGCCGAAACGGGTCCCCTACTCGGCCTGAGTGGTGCAGTTGGTGGCCCCCTGTCTGGAGGTCTTCTTGAGGCTCCAGAGGAGCGGGTCCACTCAGAGTCTGAGGCCGAAACGGGTCCCCTACTCGGCCTAAGTGGTGCAGTTGGTGGCCCCCTGTCTGGGGGTCTTGGTGAGGCTCCAGAGGAGCGGGTCCACTCAGAGTCTGAGGCCGAAACGGGTCCCCTACTCGGCCTAAGTGGTGCAGTAAGCGGGCCCCCTGTCTGGAGGTCTTCCTGAGGCTCCAGAGGAGCGGGACCACTCAGTGTCTGAGGCCGAAACGGGTCCCCTACTCGGCCTGAGTGGTGCAGTTGGTGGCCCCCTGTCTGGAGGTCTTCTTGAGGCTCCAGAGGAGCGGGTCCACTCAGAGTCTGAGGCCGAAACGGGTCCCCTACTCGGCCTAAGTGGTGCAGTTAGTGGGCCCCCTGTCTGGAGGTCTTCCTGAGGCTCCAGAGGAGCGGGACCACTCAGAGTCTGAGGCCGAAACGGGTCCCCCATTCGGCCTAAGTGGTGCAGTTGGTGGCCCCCTGTCTGGAGGTCTTCCTGAGGCTCCAGAGGAGAGGGACCACTCAGAGTCTGAGGCCGAAACGGGTCCCCTACTCGGCCTAAGTGGTGCAGTTGGTGGCCCCCTGTCTGGAGGTCTTCCTGAGGCTCCAGAGGAGCGGGTCCACTCAGAGTCTGAGGCCGAAACGGGTCCCCTACTCGGCCTAAGTGGTGCAGTTAGTGGGCCCCCTGTCTGGAGGTCTTCCTGAGGCTCCAGAGGAGTGGGTCCACTCAGAGTCTGAGGCCGAAACGGGTCCCCTACTCGGCCTAAGTGGTGGAGTTAGTGGGCCCCCTGTCTGGAGGTCTTCCTGAGGCTCCAGAGGAGCGGGTCCACTCAGAGTCTGAGGCCGAAACGGGTCCCCTACTCGGACTGAATGGTGCAGTTGGTGGCCCCCTGTCTGGAGGTCTTCCTGAGGCCCCAGAGGAGCGGGTCCACTCAGAGTCTGAGGCCGAAACGGGTCCCCTACTCGGCCTAAGTGGTGCAGTTAGTGGGCCCCCTGTCTGGAGGTCTTGGTGAGGCTCCAGAGGAGCGGGACCACTCAGAGTCTGAGGCCGGAACGGTTCCCCTACTCGGCCTGAGTGGTGCAGTTAGTGGGTCCCCTGTCTGGAGGTCTTCCTGAGGCTCCAGAGGAGCGGGACCACTCAGAGTCTGAGGCCGAAACGGGTCCCCTACTCGGCCTGAGTGGTGCAGTTAGTGGGCCCCCTGTCTGGAGGTCTTCCTGAGGCTCCAGAGGAGCGGGACCACTCAGAGTCTGAGGCCGAAACGGGTCCCCTACTCGGCCTAAGTGGTGCAGTTAGTGGGCCCCCTGTCTGGAGGTCTTCCTGAGGCTCCAGAGGAGCGGGACCACTCAGAGTCTGAGGCCGAAACGGGTCCCCCATTCGGCCAAAGTGGTGCAGTTGGTGGCCCCCTGTCTGGAGGTCTTCCTGAGGCTCCAGAGTAGAGGGACCACTCAGAGTCTGAGTCCGAAACGGGTCCCCTACTCGGACTGGGTGGTGCAGTGAGTCGGTGTGAGCCTGGAGGAATGAAAATCCAAGCGTTATTTTTCTAAGTTCTTTTTTTGCTAGACTCCCATGG
>NC_136949.1:21190988-21195988 GCF_949987615.1 Pollachius pollachius | reverse complement strand
ATTCCTGGGTAGAGACAGAGGACTTGTGTGTTTGGGCCCATAGGGGGAAGCTGGAAACACTCATCCCAGAGCTGAGCCTCCTATTCCTGGGTAGAGATAGAGGTGTTGTGTGTGTGTGTGTGTGGGGGCCTATAGGGGGAAGCTGGAAACACACACACCAGAGCTGAGCCTCCTTTTCCTGGGTAGAAATAGAGGTATTTTGTGTGTGGGGACTATAGGGGGAAGCTGGAAACACACACAACAGTGCTGAGCCTCCTATTCCTGGGTAGAGACAGAGGACTTGTGTGTGTGTGGGCCTATAGGGGGAAGCTGGAAACACTCATCCCAGAGCTGAGCCTCCTATTCCTGGGTAGAGATAGAGGTGTTGTGTGTGTGGGGGCCTGTAGGGGGAAGCTGGAAACACACACACCAGAGCTGAGCCTCCTATTCCTGGGTAGAGATAGAGGTGTTGTGTGTGTGTGTGTGTGTGTGTGTGTGTGTGTGTGTGTGTGTGTGTGTGTGTGTGTGTGTGTGTGTGTGTGTGTGTGTGTGTGTGTGTGTGTGTGTGGGCTCCCATGGCAAGGGAGGGACAGAGAGCATGTGGGATTGGTGCTGAGACCTGATTTCTTATTGTTATTCCTCTTATTCTTATTGTTATTCTTCTTTGTATTGTTACTCTTATTGTTATTCTTCTTATTCTTATTCTTATTATTATTCTTATTATTATTATTATTATTATTATTCTTATTATTATTATTCTTATTATTATTCTAATTATTATTCTTATTATTAACTATTATTATTATTATAAATTGTTAAACAAGAAATTTCACAGTCCGCTCACTGTGGATTCCTTGGCTTCGTTTGAAAAACCAAGCGTTTTTTTTCTAAGTCATTTTTCTGCTAGACTCCCATGGGTTCGTTTTAGACTACCAGGGATGGTAATATAGGGTTAGCAGGGGTCTCGAAAATAAGAAATTTCACAGTCCGCTCACTGTGAATTTATGGGCTTCGCCTGGTACCGTTTTGTGGGCCTGTTTTGCAGGACAGTGGTCGTTTGACATATAAGAAAGGTGGCCCCTGGTCTGGAAGTCTTCCTGAGGCTCCAGAGGAGCGGGACCCCGTGGCGTCTAAGGCCGATTCGGGTCCCCTGGTCGGACTGAGTGGTGCCGTTGGTGACCCCCGGTCTGGAGGTCTTCCTGAGGCTCCAGAGGAGCAGGACCACGTGGCGTCTAAGGCCGAAACGGGTCCCCTGGTCGGACTGAGTGGTGCCGTTGGTGACCCCCGGTCTGGAGGTCTTCCTGAGGCTCCAGAGGAGCAGGACCACGTGGCGTCTAAGGCCGAAACGGGTCCCCTGGTCGGACTGAGTGGTGCAGTTGGTGGTCCACGGTCTGGAGGTCTTCCTGAGGCTCCAGAGGAGCGCGGGACCACGTGGCGTCTAAGGCCGACACGGGTCCCCTACTCGGCCCGAGTGGTGCAGTTGGTGGTCCACGGTCTGGAGGTCTTCCTGAGGCTCCAGAGGAGCGGGACCACGTGGCGTCTAAGGCCGAAACGGGTCCCCTACTCGGCCCGAGTGGTGCAGTTGGTGGTCCACGGTCTGGAGGTCTTCCTGAGGCTCCAGAGGAGCGGGACCACGTGGCGTCTAAGGCCGAAACGGGTCCCCTACTCGGCCCGAGTGGTGCAGTTGGTGGTCCACGGTCTGGAGGTCTTCCTGAGGCTCCAGAGGAGCGGGACCACTTGCCGTCTAAGTCCGAAACGGGTCCCCCATTCGGCCTAAGTGGTGCAGTTGTCGGCCCCCTGTCTGGGGGTCTTCCTGAGGCTCCAGAGGAGCGGGACCACTCAGAGTCTGAGGCCGAAACGGGTCCCCTTCTCGGCCAAAGTGGGGCAGTTAGTGGCCCCCTGTCTGGAGGTCTTCCTGAGGCTCCAGAGCAGCGGGTCCACTCAGAGTCTGAGGCCGAAACGGGTCCCCTTCTCGGCCTAAGTGGGGCAGTTGGTGGCCCCAGGTCTGGAGGTCTTCCTGCGGCTCCAGAGGAGCGGGACCACGCAGAGTCTGAGGCCGAAACGGGTCCCCTACTCGGCCTAAGTGGTGCAGTTGGTGGCCCCCTGTCTGGGGGTCTTCCTGAGGCTCCAGAGGAGCGGGACCACTCAGAGTCTGAGGCCGAAACGGGTCCCCTTCTCGGCCTAAGTGGGGCAGTTAGTTGCCCCCTGTCTGGAGGTCTTCCTGAGGCTCCAGAGCAGCGGGTCCACTCAGAGTCTGAGGCCGAAACGGGTCCCCTTCTCGGCCTAAGTGGGGCAGTTGGTGGCCCCAGGTCTGGAGGTCTTCCTGCGGCTCCAGAGGAGCGGGACCACGCAGAGTCTGAGGCCGAAACGGGTCCCTTACTCGGCCTAAGTGGGGCAGTGGGTGGCCCCCTGTCTGGAGGTCTTCCTGATGCTCCAGAGGAGCGGGACCACGCAGAGTCTGAGGCCGAAACGGGTCCCCTACTCGGCCTAAGTGGGGCAGTTGGTGGCCCCCTGTCTGGAGGTCTTCCTGATGCTCCAGAGGAGCGGGACCACTCCGAGTCTGAGTCCGAAACGGGTCCCCTATTCGGCCTAAGTGGTGCAGTTGGTGGCCCCCTGTCTGGAGGTCTTCCTGAGGCTCCAGAGCAGCGGGTCCACTCAGAGTCTTTGGCCGAAACGGGTCCCCTTCTCGGCCTAAGTGGGGCAGTTGGTGGGCCCCAGGTCTGGAGGTCTTCCTGAGGCTCCAGAGGAGCGGGACCACGCAGAGTCTGAGGCCGAAACGGGTCCCCTATTCGGCCTAAGTGGGGCAGTCGGTGGCCCCCTGTCTGGGGGTCTTCCTGCAGCTCCAGAGGAGCGGGACCACGCAGAGTCTGAGTCCGAAACGGGTCCCCTATTCGGCCTAAGTGGTGCAGTTGGTGGCCCCCTGTCTGGAGGTCTTCCTGAGGCTCCAGAGCAGCGGGTCCACTCAGAGTCTGAGTCCGATATGGGTCCCCTACTCGGACTGAGTTGTGCAGTGAGTCGGTGTGAGCCTGGAGGAATGAAAATCCAAGCGTTATTTTTCTAAGTTCTTTTTTTGCTAGACTCCCATGGGTTCGTTTTAGACTACCATGGGTTGTGTTTAGAATCCCATGGGTTCATTTTAGACTCCCATGGGTTCGTTTTAGACTACCAGGGATGGTAATATATACCAGGGGTGTCGAAAATAAGAAGTTTCACAGTCCGCTCACTGTGGATTTATGGGCTTCGCCTGATACCGTTTTGTGGGCCTGTTTTGCAGGACAGTGGTTGTTTGGCATATAGGAAAGGTGGCCCCTGGCCCTGGAGGTCTTCCTGAGGCTCCAGAGGAGCGGGACCACGTGGCGTCTAAGGCCGAAAGGTGTCCCCTGGTCGGACTGAGTGGTGCCGTTGGTGGCCCCCGGTCTGGAGGTCTTCCTGAGGCTCCAGAGGAGCGGGACCACGTGGCGTCTAAGGCCGAAACGGGTCCCCTACTCGGCCCAAGTGGTGCAGTTGGTGGCCCCTGGTCTGGGGGTCTCTAGAACCATCCAGGGGTGCGGGACCACTTGGCGTCTAAGTCCGAAACGGGTCCCCTACTCGGCCCATGTGGTGCAGTTAGTGGGCCCCCTGTCTGGAGGTCTTCCTGAGGCTCCAGAGGAGCGGGTCCACTCAGAGTCTGAGGCCGAAACGGGTCCCCTACTCGGCCTGAGTGGTGCAGTTGGTGGCCCCCTGTCTGGAGGTCTTCTTGAGGCTCCAGAGGAGCGGGTCCACTCAGAGTCTGAGGCCGAAACGGGTCCCCTACTCGGCCTAAGTGGTGCAGTTGGTGGCCCCCTGTCTGGGGGTCTTGGTGAGGCTCCAGAGGAGCGGGTCCACTCAGAGTCTGAGGCCGAAACGGGTCCCCTACTCGGCCTAAGTGGTGCAGTAAGCGGGCCCCCTGTCTGGAGGTCTTCCTGAGGCTCCAGAGGAGCGGGACCACTCAGTGTCTGAGGCCGAAACGGGTCCCCTACTCGGCCTGAGTGGTGCAGTTGGTGGCCCCCTGTCTGGAGGTCTTCTTGAGGCTCCAGAGGAGCGGGTCCACTCAGAGTCTGAGGCCGAAACGGGTCCCCTACTCGGCCTAAGTGGTGCAGTTGGTGGCCCCCTGTCTGGGGGTCTTGGTGAGGCTCCAGAGGAGCGGGTCCACTCAGAGTCTGAGGCCGAAACGGGTCCCCTACTCGGCCTAAGTGGTGCAGTAAGCGGGCCCCCTGTCTGGAGGTCTTCCTGAGGCTCCAGAGGAGCGGGACCACTCAGTGTCTGAGGCCGAAACGGGTCCCCTACTCGGCCTGAGTGGTGCAGTTGGTGGCCCCCTGTCTGGAGGTCTTCTTGAGGCTCCAGAGGAGCGGGTCCACTCAGAGTCTGAGGCCGAAACGGGTCCCCTACTCGGCCTAAGTGGTGCAGTTAGTGGGCCCCCTGTCTGGAGGTCTTCCTGAGGCTCCAGAGGAGCGGGACCACTCAGAGTCTGAGGCCGAAACGGGTCCCCCATTCGGCCTAAGTGGTGCAGTTGGTGGCCCCCTGTCTGGAGGTCTTCCTGAGGCTCCAGAGGAGAGGGACCACTCAGAGTCTGAGGCCGAAACGGGTCCCCTACTCGGCCTAAGTGGTGCAGTTGGTGGCCCCCTGTCTGGAGGTCTTCCTGAGGCTCCAGAGGAGCGGGTCCACTCAGAGTCTGAGGCCGAAACGGGTCCCCTACTCGGCCTAAGTGGTGCAGTTAGTGGGCCCCCTGTCTGGAGGTCTTCCTGAGGCTCCAGAGGAGTGGGTCCACTCAGAGTCTGAGGCCGAAACGGGTCCCCTACTCGGCCTAAGTGGTGGAGTTAGTGGGCCCCCTGTCTGGAGGTCTTCCTGAGGCTCCAGAGGAGCGGGTCCACTCAGAGTCTGAGGCCGAAACGGGTCCCCTACTCGGACTGAATGGTGCAGTTGGTGGCCCCCTGTCTGGAGGTCTTCCTGAGGCCCCAGAGGAGCGGGTCCACTCAGAGTCTGAGGCCGAAACGGGTCCCCTA
>NC_136949.1:21175988-21180988 GCF_949987615.1 Pollachius pollachius | reverse complement strand
CTGAGCCTCCTATTCCTGGGTAGAGACAGAGGACTTGTGTGTTTGGGCCCATAGGGGGAAGCTGGAAACACTCATCCCAGAGCTGAGCCTCCTATTCCTGGGTAGAGATAGGGGTGTTGTGTGTGTGTGGGGGGGCCTATAGGGGGAAGCTGGAAACACACACACCAGAGCTGAGCCTCCTTTTCCTGGGTAGAAATAGAGGTATTTTGTGTGTGGGGACTATAGGGGGAAGCTGGAAACACACACACACACCAGTGCTGAGCCTCCTATTCCTGGGTAGAGACAGAGGACTTGTGTGTTTGGGCCTATAGGGGGAAGCTGGAAACACTCCTCCCAGAGCTGAGCCTCCTATTCCTGGGTAGAGATAGAGGTGTTGTGTGTGTGGGGGGGGGCCTATAGGGGGAAGCTGGAAACACACACACCAGAGCTGAGCCTCCTTTTCCTGGGTAGAAATAGAGGTATTTTGTGTGTGGGGACTATAGGGGGAAGCTGGAAACACACACACCAGAGCTGAGCCTCCTTTTCCTGGGTAGAAATAGAGGTATTTTGTGTGTGGGGACTATAGGGGGAAGCTGGAAACACACACACACCAGTGCTGAGCCTCCTATTCCTGGGTAGAGACAGAGGACTTGTGTGTTTGGGCCCATAGGGGGAAGCTGGAAACACTCATCCCAGAGCTGAGCCTCCTATTCCTGGGTAGAGATAGAGGTGTTGTGTGTGTGTGTGTGTGGGGGCCTATAGGGGGAAGCTGGAAACACACACACCAGAGCTGAGCCTCCTTTTCCTGGGTAGAAATAGAGGTATTTTGTGTGTGGGGACTATAGGGGGAAGCTGGAAACACACACAACAGTGCTGAGCCTCCTATTCCTGGGTAGAGACAGAGGACTTGTGTGTGTGTGGGCCTATAGGGGGAAGCTGGAAACACTCATCCCAGAGCTGAGCCTCCTATTCCTGGGTAGAGATAGAGGTGTTGTGTGTGTGGGGGCCTGTAGGGGGAAGCTGGAAACACACACACCAGAGCTGAGCCTCCTATTCCTGGGTAGAGATAGAGGTGTTGTGTGTGTGTGTGTGTGTGTGTGTGTGTGTGTGTGTGTGTGTGTGTGTGTGTGTGTGTGTGTGTGTGTGTGTGTGTGTGTGTGTGTGTGTGTGGGCTCCCATGGCAAGGGAGGGACAGAGAGCATGTGGGATTGGTGCTGAGACCTGATTTCTTATTGTTATTCCTCTTATTCTTATTGTTATTCTTCTTTGTATTGTTACTCTTATTGTTATTCTTCTTATTCTTATTCTTATTATTATTCTTATTATTATTATTATTATTATTATTCTTATTATTATTATTCTTATTATTATTCTAATTATTATTCTTATTATTAACTATTATTATTATTATAAATTGTTAAACAAGAAATTTCACAGTCCGCTCACTGTGGATTCCTTGGCTTCGTTTGAAAAACCAAGCGTTTTTTTTCTAAGTCATTTTTCTGCTAGACTCCCATGGGTTCGTTTTAGACTACCAGGGATGGTAATATAGGGTTAGCAGGGGTCTCGAAAATAAGAAATTTCACAGTCCGCTCACTGTGAATTTATGGGCTTCGCCTGGTACCGTTTTGTGGGCCTGTTTTGCAGGACAGTGGTCGTTTGACATATAAGAAAGGTGGCCCCTGGTCTGGAAGTCTTCCTGAGGCTCCAGAGGAGCGGGACCCCGTGGCGTCTAAGGCCGATTCGGGTCCCCTGGTCGGACTGAGTGGTGCCGTTGGTGACCCCCGGTCTGGAGGTCTTCCTGAGGCTCCAGAGGAGCAGGACCACGTGGCGTCTAAGGCCGAAACGGGTCCCCTGGTCGGACTGAGTGGTGCCGTTGGTGACCCCCGGTCTGGAGGTCTTCCTGAGGCTCCAGAGGAGCAGGACCACGTGGCGTCTAAGGCCGAAACGGGTCCCCTGGTCGGACTGAGTGGTGCAGTTGGTGGTCCACGGTCTGGAGGTCTTCCTGAGGCTCCAGAGGAGCGGGACCACGTGGCGTCTAAGGCCGACACGGGTCCCCTACTCGGCCCGAGTGGTGCAGTTGGTGGTCCACGGTCTGGAGGTCTTCCTGAGGCTCCAGAGGAGCGGGACCACGTGGCGTCTAAGGCCGAAACGGGTCCCCTACTCGGCCCGAGTGGTGCAGTTGGTGGTCCACGGTCTGGAGGTCTTCCTGAGGCTCCAGAGGAGCGGGACCACGTGGCGTCTAAGGCCGAAACGGGTCCCCTACTCGGCCCGAGTGGTGCAGTTGGTGGTCCACGGTCTGGAGGTCTTCCTGAGGCTCCAGAGGAGCGGGACCACTTGCCGTCTAAGTCCGAAACGGGTCCCCCATTCGGCCTAAGTGGTGCAGTTGTCGGCCCCCTGTCTGGGGGTCTTCCTGAGGCTCCAGAGGAGCGGGACCACTCAGAGTCTGAGGCCGAAACGGGTCCCCTTCTCGGCCAAAGTGGGGCAGTTAGTGGCCCCCTGTCTGGAGGTCTTCCTGAGGCTCCAGAGCAGCGGGTCCACTCAGAGTCTGAGGCCGAAACGGGTCCCCTTCTCGGCCTAAGTGGGGCAGTTGGTGGCCCCAGGTCTGGAGGTCTTCCTGCGGCTCCAGAGGAGCGGGACCACGCAGAGTCTGAGGCCGAAACGGGTCCCCTACTCGGCCTAAGTGGTGCAGTTGGTGGCCCCCTGTCTGGGGGTCTTCCTGAGGCTCCAGAGGAGCGGGACCACTCAGAGTCTGAGGCCGAAACGGGTCCCCTTCTCGGCCTAAGTGGGGCAGTTAGTTGCCCCCTGTCTGGAGGTCTTCCTGAGGCTCCAGAGCAGCGGGTCCACTCAGAGTCTGAGGCCGAAACGGGTCCCCTTCTCGGCCTAAGTGGGGCAGTTGGTGGCCCCAGGTCTGGAGGTCTTCCTGCGGCTCCAGAGGAGCGGGACCACGCAGAGTCTGAGGCCGAAACGGGTCCCTTACTCGGCCTAAGTGGGGCAGTGGGTGGCCCCCTGTCTGGAGGTCTTCCTGATGCTCCAGAGGAGCGGGACCACGCAGAGTCTGAGGCCGAAACGGGTCCCCTACTCGGCCTAAGTGGGGCAGTTGGTGGCCCCCTGTCTGGAGGTCTTCCTGATGCTCCAGAGGAGCGGGACCACTCCGAGTCTGAGTCCGAAACGGGTCCCCTATTCGGCCTAAGTGGTGCAGTTGGTGGCCCCCTGTCTGGAGGTCTTCCTGAGGCTCCAGAGCAGCGGGTCCACTCAGAGTCTTTGGCCGAAACGGGTCCCCTTCTCGGCCTAAGTGGGGCAGTTGGTGGGCCCCAGGTCTGGAGGTCTTCCTGAGGCTCCAGAGGAGCGGGACCACGCAGAGTCTGAGGCCGAAACGGGTCCCCTATTCGGCCTAAGTGGGGCAGTCGGTGGCCCCCTGTCTGGGGGTCTTCCTGCAGCTCCAGAGGAGCGGGACCACGCAGAGTCTGAGTCCGAAACGGGTCCCCTATTCGGCCTAAGTGGTGCAGTTGGTGGCCCCCTGTCTGGAGGTCTTCCTGAGGCTCCAGAGCAGCGGGTCCACTCAGAGTCTGAGTCCGATATGGGTCCCCTACTCGGACTGAGTTGTGCAGTGAGTCGGTGTGAGCCTGGAGGAATGAAAATCCAAGCGTTATTTTTCTAAGTTCTTTTTTTGCTAGACTCCCATGGGTTCGTTTTAGACTACCATGGGTTGTGTTTAGAATCCCATGGGTTCATTTTAGACTCCCATGGGTTCGTTTTAGACTACCAGGGATGGTAATATATACCAGGGGTGTCGAAAATAAGAAGTTTCACAGTCCGCTCACTGTGGATTTATGGGCTTCGCCTGATACCGTTTTGTGGGCCTGTTTTGCAGGACAGTGGTTGTTTGGCATATAGGAAAGGTGGCCCCTGGCCCTGGAGGTCTTCCTGAGGCTCCAGAGGAGCGGGACCACGTGGCGTCTAAGGCCGAAAGGTGTCCCCTGGTCGGACTGAGTGGTGCCGTTGGTGGCCCCCGGTCTGGAGGTCTTCCTGAGGCTCCAGAGGAGCGGGACCACGTGGCGTCTAAGGCCGAAACGGGTCCCCTACTCGGCCCAAGTGGTGCAGTTGGTGGCCCCTGGTCTGGGGGTCTCTAGAACCATCCAGGGGTGCGGGACCACTTGGCGTCTAAGTCCGAAACGGGTCCCCTACTCGGCCCATGTGGTGCAGTTAGTGGGCCCCCTGTCTGGAGGTCTTCCTGAGGCTCCAGAGGAGCGGGTCCACTCAGAGTCTGAGGCCGAAACGGGTCCCCTACTCGGCCTGAGTGGTGCAGTTGGTGGCCCCCTGTCTGGAGGTCTTCTTGAGGCTCCAGAGGAGCGGGTCCACTCAGAGTCTGAGGCCGAAACGGGTCCCCTACTCGGCCTAAGTGGTGCAGTTGGTGGCCCCCTGTCTGGGGGTCTTGGTGAGGCTCCAGAGGAGCGGGTCCACTCAGAGTCTGAGGCCGAAACGGGTCCCCTACTCGGCCTAAGTGGTGCAGTAAGCGGGCCCCCTGTCTGGAGGTCTTCCTGAGGCTCCAGAGGAGCGGGACCACTCAGTGTCTGAGGCCGAAACGGGTCCCCTACTCGGCCTGAGTGGTGCAGTTGGTGGCCCCCTGTCTGGAGGTCTTCTTGAGGCTCCAGAGGAGCGGGTCCACTCAGAGTCTGAGGCCGAAACGGGTCCCCTACTCGGCCTAAGTGGTGCAGTTGGTGGCCCCCTGTCTGGGGGTCTTGGTGAGGCTCCAGAGGAGCGGGTCCACTCAGAGTCTGAGGCCGAAACGGGTCCCCTACTCGGCCTAAGTGGTGCAGTAAGCGGGCCCCCTGTCTGGAGGTCTTCCTGAGGCTCCAGAGGAGCGGGACCACTCAGTGTCTGAGGCCGAAACGGGTCCCCTACTCGGCCTGAGTGGTGCAGTTGGTGGCCCCCTGTCTGGAGGTCTTCTTGAGGCTCCAGAGGAGCGGGTCCACTCAGAGTCTGAGGCCGAAACGGGTCCCCTACTCGGCCTAAGTGGT
>NC_136949.1:21160988-21165988 GCF_949987615.1 Pollachius pollachius | reverse complement strand
TTGAGGCTCCTGTTCCTGGGTAGAGATAGAGGTGTTGTGTGTGTGGGGGGGGGCCTATAGGGGGAAGCTGGAAACACACACACCAGAGCTGAGCCTCCTTTTCCTGGGTAGAAATAGAGGTATTTTGTGTGTGGGGACTATAGGGGGAAGCTGGAAACACACACACCAGAGCTGAGCCTCCTTTTCCTGGGTAGAAATAGAGGTATTTTGTGTGTGGGGACTATAGGGGGAAGCTGGAATCACACACACACCAGTGCTGAGCCTCCTATTCCTGGGTAGAGACAGAGGACTTGTGTGTTTGGGCCCATAGGGGGAAGCTGGAAACACTCATCCCAGAGCTGAGCCTCCTATTCCTGGGTAGAGATAGAGGTGTTGTGTGTGTGTGTGTGTGGGGGCCTATAGGGGGAAGCTGGAAACACACACACCAGAGCTGAGCCTCCTTTTCCTGGGTAGAAATAGAGGTATTTTGTGTGTGGGGACTATAGGGGGAAGCTGGAAACACACACAACAGTGCTGAGCCTCCTATTCCTGGGTAGAGACAGAGGACTTGTGTGTGTGTGGGCCTATAGGGGGAAGCTGGAAACACTCATCCCAGAGCTGAGCCTCCTATTCCTGGGTAGAGATAGAGGTGTTGTGTGTGTGGGGGCCTGTAGGGGGAAGCTGGAAACACACACACCAGAGCTGAGCCTCCTATTCCTGGGTAGAGATAGAGGTGTTGTGTGTGTGTGTGTGTGTGTGTGTGTGTGTGTGTGTGTGTGTGTGTGTGTGTGTGTGTGTGTGTGTGTGTGTGTGTGTGTGTGTGTGTGTGGGCTCCCATGGCAAGGGAGGGACAGAGAGCATGTGGGATTGGTGCTGAGACCTGATTTCTTATTGTTATTCCTCTTATTCTTATTGTTATTCTTCTTTGTATTGTTACTCTTATTGTTATTCTTCTTATTCTTATTCTTATTATTATTCTTATTATTATTATTATTATTATTATTCTTATTATTATTATTCTTATTATTATTCTAATTATTATTCTTATTATTAACTATTATTATTATTATAAATTGTTAAACAAGAAATTTCACAGTCCGCTCACTGTGGATTCCTTGGCTTCGTTTGAAAAACCAAGCGTTTTTTTTCTAAGTCATTTTTCTGCTAGACTCCCATGGGTTCGTTTTAGACTACCAGGGATGGTAATATAGGGTTAGCAGGGGTCTCGAAAATAAGAAATTTCACAGTCCGCTCACTGTGAATTTATGGGCTTCGCCTGGTACCGTTTTGTGGGCCTGTTTTGCAGGACAGTGGTCGTTTGACATATAAGAAAGGTGGCCCCTGGTCTGGAAGTCTTCCTGAGGCTCCAGAGGAGCGGGACCCCGTGGCGTCTAAGGCCGATTCGGGTCCCCTGGTCGGACTGAGTGGTGCCGTTGGTGACCCCCGGTCTGGAGGTCTTCCTGAGGCTCCAGAGGAGCAGGACCACGTGGCGTCTAAGGCCGAAACGGGTCCCCTGGTCGGACTGAGTGGTGCCGTTGGTGACCCCCGGTCTGGAGGTCTTCCTGAGGCTCCAGAGGAGCAGGACCACGTGGCGTCTAAGGCCGAAACGGGTCCCCTGGTCGGACTGAGTGGTGCAGTTGGTGGTCCACGGTCTGGAGGTCTTCCTGAGGCTCCAGAGGAGCGGGACCACGTGGCGTCTAAGGCCGACACGGGTCCCCTACTCGGCCCGAGTGGTGCAGTTGGTGGTCCACGGTCTGGAGGTCTTCCTGAGGCTCCAGAGGAGCGGGACCACGTGGCGTCTAAGGCCGAAACGGGTCCCCTACTCGGCCCGAGTGGTGCAGTTGGTGGTCCACGGTCTGGAGGTCTTCCTGAGGCTCCAGAGGAGCGGGACCACGTGGCGTCTAAGGCCGAAACGGGTCCCCTACTCGGCCCGAGTGGTGCAGTTGGTGGTCCACGGTCTGGAGGTCTTCCTGAGGCTCCAGAGGAGCGGGACCACTTGCCGTCTAAGTCCGAAACGGGTCCCCCATTCGGCCTAAGTGGTGCAGTTGTCGGCCCCCTGTCTGGGGGTCTTCCTGAGGCTCCAGAGGAGCGGGACCACTCAGAGTCTGAGGCCGAAACGGGTCCCCTTCTCGGCCAAAGTGGGGCAGTTAGTGGCCCCCTGTCTGGAGGTCTTCCTGAGGCTCCAGAGCAGCGGGTCCACTCAGAGTCTGAGGCCGAAACGGGTCCCCTTCTCGGCCTAAGTGGGGCAGTTGGTGGCCCCAGGTCTGGAGGTCTTCCTGCGGCTCCAGAGGAGCGGGACCACGCAGAGTCTGAGGCCGAAACGGGTCCCCTACTCGGCCTAAGTGGTGCAGTTGGTGGCCCCCTGTCTGGGGGTCTTCCTGAGGCTCCAGAGGAGCGGGACCACTCAGAGTCTGAGGCCGAAACGGGTCCCCTTCTCGGCCTAAGTGGGGCAGTTAGTTGCCCCCTGTCTGGAGGTCTTCCTGAGGCTCCAGAGCAGCGGGTCCACTCAGAGTCTGAGGCCGAAACGGGTCCCCTTCTCGGCCTAAGTGGGGCAGTTGGTGGCCCCAGGTCTGGAGGTCTTCCTGCGGCTCCAGAGGAGCGGGACCACGCAGAGTCTGAGGCCGAAACGGGTCCCTTACTCGGCCTAAGTGGGGCAGTGGGTGGCCCCCTGTCTGGAGGTCTTCCTGATGCTCCAGAGGAGCGGGACCACGCAGAGTCTGAGGCCGAAACGGGTCCCCTACTCGGCCTAAGTGGGGCAGTTGGTGGCCCCCTGTCTGGAGGTCTTCCTGATGCTCCAGAGGAGCGGGACCACTCCGAGTCTGAGTCCGAAACGGGTCCCCTATTCGGCCTAAGTGGTGCAGTTGGTGGCCCCCTGTCTGGAGGTCTTCCTGAGGCTCCAGAGCAGCGGGTCCACTCAGAGTCTTTGGCCGAAACGGGTCCCCTTCTCGGCCTAAGTGGGGCAGTTGGTGGGCCCCAGGTCTGGAGGTCTTCCTGAGGCTCCAGAGGAGCGGGACCACGCAGAGTCTGAGGCCGAAACGGGTCCCCTATTCGGCCTAAGTGGGGCAGTCGGTGGCCCCCTGTCTGGGGGTCTTCCTGCAGCTCCAGAGGAGCGGGACCACGCAGAGTCTGAGTCCGAAACGGGTCCCCTATTCGGCCTAAGTGGTGCAGTTGGTGGCCCCCTGTCTGGAGGTCTTCCTGAGGCTCCAGAGCAGCGGGTCCACTCAGAGTCTGAGTCCGATATGGGTCCCCTACTCGGACTGAGTTGTGCAGTGAGTCGGTGTGAGCCTGGAGGAATGAAAATCCAAGCGTTATTTTTCTAAGTTCTTTTTTTGCTAGACTCCCATGGGTTCGTTTTAGACTACCATGGGTTGTGTTTAGAATCCCATGGGTTCATTTTAGACTCCCATGGGTTCGTTTTAGACTACCAGGGATGGTAATATATACCAGGGGTGTCGAAAATAAGAAGTTTCACAGTCCGCTCACTGTGGATTTATGGGCTTCGCCTGATACCGTTTTGTGGGCCTGTTTTGCAGGACAGTGGTTGTTTGGCATATAGGAAAGGTGGCCCCTGGCCCTGGAGGTCTTCCTGAGGCTCCAGAGGAGCGGGACCACGTGGCGTCTAAGGCCGAAAGGTGTCCCCTGGTCGGACTGAGTGGTGCCGTTGGTGGCCCCCGGTCTGGAGGTCTTCCTGAGGCTCCAGAGGAGCGGGACCACGTGGCGTCTAAGGCCGAAACGGGTCCCCTACTCGGCCCAAGTGGTGCAGTTGGTGGCCCCTGGTCTGGGGGTCTCTAGAACCATCCAGGGGTGCGGGACCACTTGGCGTCTAAGTCCGAAACGGGTCCCCTACTCGGCCCATGTGGTGCAGTTAGTGGGCCCCCTGTCTGGAGGTCTTCCTGAGGCTCCAGAGGAGCGGGTCCACTCAGAGTCTGAGGCCGAAACGGGTCCCCTACTCGGCCTGAGTGGTGCAGTTGGTGGCCCCCTGTCTGGAGGTCTTCTTGAGGCTCCAGAGGAGCGGGTCCACTCAGAGTCTGAGGCCGAAACGGGTCCCCTACTCGGCCTAAGTGGTGCAGTTGGTGGCCCCCTGTCTGGGGGTCTTGGTGAGGCTCCAGAGGAGCGGGTCCACTCAGAGTCTGAGGCCGAAACGGGTCCCCTACTCGGCCTAAGTGGTGCAGTAAGCGGGCCCCCTGTCTGGAGGTCTTCCTGAGGCTCCAGAGGAGCGGGACCACTCAGTGTCTGAGGCCGAAACGGGTCCCCTACTCGGCCTGAGTGGTGCAGTTGGTGGCCCCCTGTCTGGAGGTCTTCTTGAGGCTCCAGAGGAGCGGGTCCACTCAGAGTCTGAGGCCGAAACGGGTCCCCTACTCGGCCTAAGTGGTGCAGTTGGTGGCCCCCTGTCTGGGGGTCTTGGTGAGGCTCCAGAGGAGCGGGTCCACTCAGAGTCTGAGGCCGAAACGGGTCCCCTACTCGGCCTAAGTGGTGCAGTAAGCGGGCCCCCTGTCTGGAGGTCTTCCTGAGGCTCCAGAGGAGCGGGACCACTCAGTGTCTGAGGCCGAAACGGGTCCCCTACTCGGCCTGAGTGGTGCAGTTGGTGGCCCCCTGTCTGGAGGTCTTCTTGAGGCTCCAGAGGAGCGGGTCCACTCAGAGTCTGAGGCCGAAACGGGTCCCCTACTCGGCCTAAGTGGTGCAGTTAGTGGGCCCCCTGTCTGGAGGTCTTCCTGAGGCTCCAGAGGAGCGGGACCACTCAGAGTCTGAGGCCGAAACGGGTCCCCCATTCGGCCTAAGTGGTGCAGTTGGTGGCCCCCTGTCTGGAGGTCTTCCTGAGGCTCCAGAGGAGAGGGACCACTCAGAGTCTGAGGCCGAAACGGGTCCCCTACTCGGCCTAAGTGGTGCAGTTGGTGGCCCCCTGTCTGGAGGTCTTCCTGAGGCTCCAGAGGAGCGGGTCCACTCAGAGTCTGAGGCCGAAACGGGTCCCCTACTCGGCCTAAGTGGTGCAGTTAGTGGGCCCCCTGTCTGGAGGTCTTCCT
>NC_136949.1:21143488-21150988 GCF_949987615.1 Pollachius pollachius | reverse complement strand
GTGTGTGTGTGTGTGTGTGTGTGTGTGTGTGTGTGTGTGTGTGTGTGTGTGTGTGTGTGTGGATGGGTCTACAGGGGGAGATGGAAACACTTATCCCAGAGCTGGGCCTCCAATTCCTGGGTAGGGATAGAGTGAGTGTGGGCCTATGGGGGGAAGCTGGAAACACACATCCCCGAGTTGAGGCTCCTATTCCTGGGTAGGGATGGAGGTATTTTGTGTGTGGGGACTATAGGGGGAAGCTGGAAACACACACACACACCAGTGCTGAGCCTCCTATTCCTGGGTAGAGACAGAGGACTTGTGTGTTTGGGCCCATAGGGGGAAGCTGGAAACACTCATCCCAGAGCTGAGCCTCCTATTCCTGGGTAGAGATAGGGGTGTTGTGTGTGTGTGGGGGGGCCTATAGGGGGAAGCTGGAAACACACACACCAGAGCTGAGCCTCCTTTTCCTGGGTAGAAATAGAGGTATTTTGTGTGTGGGGACTATAGGGGGAAGCTGGAAACACACACACACACCAGTGCTGAGCCTCCTATTCCTGGGTAGAGACAGAGGACTTGTGTGTTTGGGCCTATAGGGGGAAGCTGGAAACACTCCTCCCAGAGCTGAGCCTCCTATTCCTGGGTAGAGATAGAGGTGTTGTGTGTGTGGGGGGGGGCCTATAGGGGGAAGCTGGAAACACACACACCAGAGCTGAGCCTCCTTTTCCTGGGTAGAAATAGAGGTATTTTGTGTGTGGGGACTATAGGGGGAAGCTGGAAACACACACACCAGAGCTGAGCCTCCTTTTCCTGGGTAGAAATAGAGGTATTTTGTGTGTGGGGACTATAGGGGGAAGCTGGAAACACACACACACCAGTGCTGAGCCTCCTATTCCTGGGTAGAGACAGAGGACTTGTGTGTTTGGGCCCATAGGGGGAAGCTGGAAACACTCATCCCAGAGCTGAGCCTCCTATTCCTGGGTAGAGATAGAGGTGTTGTGTGTGTGTGTGTGTGGGGGCCTATAGGGGGAAGCTGGAAACACACACACCAGAGCTGAGCCTCCTTTTCCTGGGTAGAAATAGAGGTATTTTGTGTGTGGGGACTATAGGGGGAAGCTGGAAACACACACAACAGTGCTGAGCCTCCTATTCCTGGGTAGAGACAGAGGACTTGTGTGTGTGTGGGCCTATAGGGGGAAGCTGGAAACACTCATCCCAGAGCTGAGCCTCCTATTCCTGGGTAGAGATAGAGGTGTTGTGTGTGTGGGGGCCTGTAGGGGGAAGCTGGAAACACACACACCAGAGCTGAGCCTCCTATTCCTGGGTAGAGATAGAGGTGTTGTGTGTGTGTGTGTGTGTGTGTGTGTGTGTGTGTGTGTGTGTGTGTGTGTGTGTGTGTGTGTGTGTGTGTGTGTGTGTGTGTGTGTGTGTGTGTGTGGCTCCCATGGCAAGGGAGGGACAGAGAGCATGTGGGATTGGTGCTGAGACCTGATTTCTTATTGTTATTCCTCTTATTCTTATTGTTATTCTTCTTTGTATTGTTACTCTTATTGTTATTCTTCTTATTCTTATTCTTATTATTATTCTTATTATTATTATTATTATTATTATTCTTATTATTATTATTCTTATTATTATTCTAATTATTATTCTTATTATTAACTATTATTATTATTATAAATTGTTAAACAAGAAATTTCACAGTCCGCTCACTGTGGATTCCTTGGCTTCGTTTGAAAAACCAAGCGTTTTTTTTCTAAGTCATTTTTCTGCTAGACTCCCATGGGTTCGTTTTAGACTACCAGGGATGGTAATATAGGGTTAGCAGGGGTCTCGAAAATAAGAAATTTCACAGTCCGCTCACTGTGAATTTATGGGCTTCGCCTGGTACCGTTTTGTGGGCCTGTTTTGCAGGACAGTGGTCGTTTGACATATAAGAAAGGTGGCCCCTGGTCTGGAAGTCTTCCTGAGGCTCCAGAGGAGCGGGACCCCGTGGCGTCTAAGGCCGATTCGGGTCCCCTGGTCGGACTGAGTGGTGCCGTTGGTGACCCCCGGTCTGGAGGTCTTCCTGAGGCTCCAGAGGAGCAGGACCACGTGGCGTCTAAGGCCGAAACGGGTCCCCTGGTCGGACTGAGTGGTGCCGTTGGTGACCCCCGGTCTGGAGGTCTTCCTGAGGCTCCAGAGGAGCAGGACCACGTGGCGTCTAAGGCCGAAACGGGTCCCCTGGTCGGACTGAGTGGTGCAGTTGGTGGTCCACGGTCTGGAGGTCTTCCTGAGGCTCCAGAGGAGCGGGACCACGTGGCGTCTAAGGCCGACACGGGTCCCCTACTCGGCCCGAGTGGTGCAGTTGGTGGTCCACGGTCTGGAGGTCTTCCTGAGGCTCCAGAGGAGCGGGACCACGTGGCGTCTAAGGCCGAAACGGGTCCCCTACTCGGCCCGAGTGGTGCAGTTGGTGGTCCACGGTCTGGAGGTCTTCCTGAGGCTCCAGAGGAGCGGGACCACGTGGCGTCTAAGGCCGAAACGGGTCCCCTACTCGGCCCGAGTGGTGCAGTTGGTGGTCCACGGTCTGGAGGTCTTCCTGAGGCTCCAGAGGAGCGGGACCACTTGCCGTCTAAGTCCGAAACGGGTCCCCCATTCGGCCTAAGTGGTGCAGTTGTCGGCCCCCTGTCTGGGGGTCTTCCTGAGGCTCCAGAGGAGCGGGACCACTCAGAGTCTGAGGCCGAAACGGGTCCCCTTCTCGGCCAAAGTGGGGCAGTTAGTGGCCCCCTGTCTGGAGGTCTTCCTGAGGCTCCAGAGCAGCGGGTCCACTCAGAGTCTGAGGCCGAAACGGGTCCCCTTCTCGGCCTAAGTGGGGCAGTTGGTGGCCCCAGGTCTGGAGGTCTTCCTGCGGCTCCAGAGGAGCGGGACCACGCAGAGTCTGAGGCCGAAACGGGTCCCCTACTCGGCCTAAGTGGTGCAGTTGGTGGCCCCCTGTCTGGGGGTCTTCCTGAGGCTCCAGAGGAGCGGGACCACTCAGAGTCTGAGGCCGAAACGGGTCCCCTTCTCGGCCTAAGTGGGGCAGTTAGTTGCCCCCTGTCTGGAGGTCTTCCTGAGGCTCCAGAGCAGCGGGTCCACTCAGAGTCTGAGGCCGAAACGGGTCCCCTTCTCGGCCTAAGTGGGGCAGTTGGTGGCCCCAGGTCTGGAGGTCTTCCTGCGGCTCCAGAGGAGCGGGACCACGCAGAGTCTGAGGCCGAAACGGGTCCCTTACTCGGCCTAAGTGGGGCAGTGGGTGGCCCCCTGTCTGGAGGTCTTCCTGATGCTCCAGAGGAGCGGGACCACGCAGAGTCTGAGGCCGAAACGGGTCCCCTACTCGGCCTAAGTGGGGCAGTTGGTGGCCCCCTGTCTGGAGGTCTTCCTGATGCTCCAGAGGAGCGGGACCACTCCGAGTCTGAGTCCGAAACGGGTCCCCTATTCGGCCTAAGTGGTGCAGTTGGTGGCCCCCTGTCTGGAGGTCTTCCTGAGGCTCCAGAGCAGCGGCCACTCAGAGTCTTTGGCCGAAACGGGTCCCCTTCTCGGCCTAAGTGGGGCAGTTGGTGGGCCCCAGGTCTGGAGGTCTTCCTGAGGCTCCAGAGGAGCGGGACCACGCAGAGTCTGAGGCCGAAACGGGTCCCCTATTCGGCCTAAGTGGGGCAGTCGGTGGCCCCCTGTCTGGGGGTCTTCCTGCAGCTCCAGAGGAGCGGGACCACGCAGAGTCTGAGTCCGAAACGGGTCCCCTATTCGGCCTAAGTGGTGCAGTTGGTGGCCCCCTGTCTGGAGGTCTTCCTGAGGCTCCAGAGCAGCGGGTCCACTCAGAGTCTGAGTCCGATATGGGTCCCCTACTCGGACTGAGTTGTGCAGTGAGTCGGTGTGAGCCTGGAGGAATGAAAATCCAAGCGTTATTTTTCTAAGTTCTTTTTTTGCTAGACTCCCATGGGTTCGTTTTAGACTACCATGGGTTGTGTTTAGAATCCCATGGGTTCATTTTAGACTCCCATGGGTTCGTTTTAGACTACCAGGGATGGTAATATATACCAGGGGTGTCGAAAATAAGAAGTTTCACAGTCCGCTCACTGTGGATTTATGGGCTTCGCCTGATACCGTTTTGTGGGCCTGTTTTGCAGGACAGTGGTTGTTTGGCATATAGGAAAGGTGGCCCCTGGCCCTGGAGGTCTTCCTGAGGCTCCAGAGGAGCGGGACCACGTGGCGTCTAAGGCCGAAAGGTGTCCCCTGGTCGGACTGAGTGGTGCCGTTGGTGGCCCCCGGTCTGGAGGTCTTCCTGAGGCTCCAGAGGAGCGGGACCACGTGGCGTCTAAGGCCGAAACGGGTCCCCTACTCGGCCCAAGTGGTGCAGTTGGTGGCCCCTGGTCTGGGGGTCTCTAGAACCATCCAGGGGTGCGGGACCACTTGGCGTCTAAGTCCGAAACGGGTCCCCTACTCGGCCCATGTGGTGCAGTTAGTGGGCCCCCTGTCTGGAGGTCTTCCTGAGGCTCCAGAGGAGCGGGTCCACTCAGAGTCTGAGGCCGAAACGGGTCCCCTACTCGGCCTGAGTGGTGCAGTTGGTGGCCCCCTGTCTGGAGGTCTTCTTGAGGCTCCAGAGGAGCGGGTCCACTCAGAGTCTGAGGCCGAAACGGGTCCCCTACTCGGCCTAAGTGGTGCAGTTGGTGGCCCCCTGTCTGGGGGTCTTGGTGAGGCTCCAGAGGAGCGGGTCCACTCAGAGTCTGAGGCCGAAACGGGTCCCCTACTCGGCCTAAGTGGTGCAGTAAGCGGGCCCCCTGTCTGGAGGTCTTCCTGAGGCTCCAGAGGAGCGGGACCACTCAGTGTCTGAGGCCGAAACGGGTCCCCTACTCGGCCTGAGTGGTGCAGTTGGTGGCCCCCTGTCTGGAGGTCTTCTTGAGGCTCCAGAGGAGCGGGTCCACTCAGAGTCTGAGGCCGAAACGGGTCCCCTACTCGGCCTAAGTGGTGCAGTTGGTGGCCCCCTGTCTGGGGGTCTTGGTGAGGCTCCAGAGGAGCGGGTCCACTCAGAGTCTGAGGCCGAAACGGGTCCCCTACTCGGCCTAAGTGGTGCAGTAAGCGGGCCCCCTGTCTGGAGGTCTTCCTGAGGCTCCAGAGGAGCGGGACCACTCAGTGTCTGAGGCCGAAACGGGTCCCCTACTCGGCCTGAGTGGTGCAGTTGGTGGCCCCCTGTCTGGAGGTCTTCTTGAGGCTCCAGAGGAGCGGGTCCACTCAGAGTCTGAGGCCGAAACGGGTCCCCTACTCGGCCTAAGTGGTGCAGTTAGTGGGCCCCCTGTCTGGAGGTCTTCCTGAGGCTCCAGAGGAGCGGGACCACTCAGAGTCTGAGGCCGAAACGGGTCCCCCATTCGGCCTAAGTGGTGCAGTTGGTGGCCCCCTGTCTGGAGGTCTTCCTGAGGCTCCAGAGGAGAGGGACCACTCAGAGTCTGAGGCCGAAACGGGTCCCCTACTCGGCCTAAGTGGTGCAGTTGGTGGCCCCCTGTCTGGAGGTCTTCCTGAGGCTCCAGAGGAGCGGGTCCACTCAGAGTCTGAGGCCGAAACGGGTCCCCTACTCGGCCTAAGTGGTGCAGTTAGTGGGCCCCCTGTCTGGAGGTCTTCCTGAGGCTCCAGAGGAGTGGGTCCACTCAGAGTCTGAGGCCGAAACGGGTCCCCTACTCGGCCTAAGTGGTGGAGTTAGTGGGCCCCCTGTCTGGAGGTCTTCCTGAGGCTCCAGAGGAGCGGGTCCACTCAGAGTCTGAGGCCGAAACGGGTCCCCTACTCGGACTGAATGGTGCAGTTGGTGGCCCCCTGTCTGGAGGTCTTCCTGAGGCCCCAGAGGAGCGGGTCCACTCAGAGTCTGAGGCCGAAACGGGTCCCCTACTCGGCCTAAGTGGTGCAGTTAGTGGGCCCCCTGTCTGGAGGTCTTGGTGAGGCTCCAGAGGAGCGGGACCACTCAGAGTCTGAGGCCGGAACGGTTCCCCTACTCGGCCTGAGTGGTGCAGTTAGTGGGTCCCCTGTCTGGAGGTCTTCCTGAGGCTCCAGAGGAGCGGGACCACTCAGAGTCTGAGGCCGAAACGGGTCCCCTACTCGGCCTGAGTGGTGCAGTTAGTGGGCCCCCTGTCTGGAGGTCTTCCTGAGGCTCCAGAGGAGCGGGACCACTCAGAGTCTGAGGCCGAAACGGGTCCCCTACTCGGCCTAAGTGGTGCAGTTAGTGGGCCCCCTGTCTGGAGGTCTTCCTGAGGCTCCAGAGGAGCGGGACCACTCAGAGTCTGAGGCCGAAACGGGTCCCCCATTCGGCCAAAGTGGTGCAGTTGGTGGCCCCCTGTCTGGAGGTCTTCCTGAGGCTCCAGAGTAGAGGGACCACTCAGAGTCTGAGTCCGAAACGGGTCCCCTACTCGGACTGGGTGGTGCAGTGAGTCGGTGTGAGCCTGGAGGAATGAAAATCCAAGCGTTATTTTTCTAAGTTCTTTTTTTGCTAGACTCCCATGGGTTCGTTTTAGACTACCATGGGTTGTGTTTAGAATCCCATGGGTTCATTTTAGACTCCCATGGGTTCGTTTTAGACTACCAGGGATGGTAATATATACCAGGGGTGTCGAAAATAAGAAGTTTCACAGTCCGCTCACTGTGGATTTATGGGCTTCGCCTGATACCGTTTTGTGGGCCTGTTTTGAAGGACATACCCCCATCCTAGTATAGGTCGGAGACAGTAGGTGCACAGTCAATAGGTGACTGCTGGTGCCCCGTCCCTTCAGCCCACGGACCCAAGCGGTCCGGCATGTTGGCGAGCGTCCGACGGAAATGGTCTAAGCGGCACACCTCAGTGAGGGCCCCAGTGTGGCTTTCGTTCCACACGAAGGGTGCCTCACAACGTGTGCCCGAATCCAGTGCTCCTGCCTTTTGGTGGGTGTGCTAGACGACGCGAGTAGCCGAGTAGCCCCGTCTGTCCTAGGTGTCCTGCGAGGGCGGGCCGTGGTTACGGAGAGGTCGGCCTCATACGGGTGTCCGACTTTACATCCTTGGATGTTCTCCTTACGGCCACGGTTCGCCTGTACGATTGTTTCTCAAAGCCCGGTACCCCGGGCGTTGTGCGGATCCCACCACAACGCCCACCCTGAGTGTCGAGTGCCAAACCGGAGTGGTGGTAGCGGTGGGCCCCTGAACCCCCTGTGGGTGAAAGGGGCAGCAGCCACTCACGGTGCGGCCCGCCTCGCACGACGCACCGAGAGCTGCACAGTCCCCGCCTAGTAGCGGGGCCGTGGTTGTCGGTCGTTAGGTGCGGTCCGACGCCCCTAAACAAGGTGTCCACGGCCATCCTGGTTGATCCTGCCAGTAGCATATGCTTGTCTCAAAGTTTAAGCCATGCATGTATAAGTCCACACGGCTGGAAAAGTGAAACTGCGAATGGCTCATTAAATCAGTTATGGTTCCTTTGATCGCTCACCCGCTACTTGGATAACTGTGGCAATTCTAGAGCTAATACATGCAAACGAGCGCTGACCTTCGGGGATGCGT
>NC_136949.1:21128488-21133488 GCF_949987615.1 Pollachius pollachius | reverse complement strand
CGTTTGACATATAAGAAAGGTGGCCCCTGGTCTGGAAGTCTTCCTGAGGCTCCAGAGGAGCGGGACCCCGTGGCGTCTAAGGCCGATTCGGGTCCCCTGGTCGGACTGAGTGGTGCCGTTGGTGACCCCCGGTCTGGAGGTCTTCCTGAGGCTCCAGAGGAGCAGGACCACGTGGCGTCTAAGGCCGAAACGGGTCCCCTGGTCGGACTGAGTGGTGCCGTTGGTGACCCCCGGTCTGGAGGTCTTCCTGAGGCTCCAGAGGAGCAGGACCACGTGGCGTCTAAGGCCGAAACGGGTCCCCTGGTCGGACTGAGTGGTGCAGTTGGTGGTCCACGGTCTGGAGGTCTTCCTGAGGCTCCAGAGGAGCGGGACCACGTGGCGTCTAAGGCCGACACGGGTCCCCTACTCGGCCCGAGTGGTGCAGTTGGTGGTCCACGGTCTGGAGGTCTTCCTGAGGCTCCAGAGGAGCGGGACCACGTGGCGTCTAAGGCCGAAACGGGTCCCCTACTCGGCCCGAGTGGTGCAGTTGGTGGTCCACGGTCTGGAGGTCTTCCTGAGGCTCCAGAGGAGCGGGACCACGTGGCGTCTAAGGCCGAAACGGGTCCCCTACTCGGCCCGAGTGGTGCAGTTGGTGGTCCACGGTCTGGAGGTCTTCCTGAGGCTCCAGAGGAGCGGGACCACTTGCCGTCTAAGTCCGAAACGGGTCCCCCATTCGGCCTAAGTGGTGCAGTTGTCGGCCCCCTGTCTGGGGGTCTTCCTGAGGCTCCAGAGGAGCGGGACCACTCAGAGTCTGAGGCCGAAACGGGTCCCCTTCTCGGCCAAAGTGGGGCAGTTAGTGGCCCCCTGTCTGGAGGTCTTCCTGAGGCTCCAGAGCAGCGGGTCCACTCAGAGTCTGAGGCCGAAACGGGTCCCCTTCTCGGCCTAAGTGGGGCAGTTGGTGGCCCCAGGTCTGGAGGTCTTCCTGCGGCTCCAGAGGAGCGGGACCACGCAGAGTCTGAGGCCGAAACGGGTCCCCTACTCGGCCTAAGTGGTGCAGTTGGTGGCCCCCTGTCTGGGGGTCTTCCTGAGGCTCCAGAGGAGCGGGACCACTCAGAGTCTGAGGCCGAAACGGGTCCCCTTCTCGGCCTAAGTGGGGCAGTTAGTTGCCCCCTGTCTGGAGGTCTTCCTGAGGCTCCAGAGCAGCGGGTCCACTCAGAGTCTGAGGCCGAAACGGGTCCCCTTCTCGGCCTAAGTGGGGCAGTTGGTGGCCCCAGGTCTGGAGGTCTTCCTGCGGCTCCAGAGGAGCGGGACCACGCAGAGTCTGAGGCCGAAACGGGTCCCTTACTCGGCCTAAGTGGGGCAGTGGGTGGCCCCCTGTCTGGAGGTCTTCCTGATGCTCCAGAGGAGCGGGACCACGCAGAGTCTGAGGCCGAAACGGGTCCCCTACTCGGCCTAAGTGGGGCAGTTGGTGGCCCCCTGTCTGGAGGTCTTCCTGATGCTCCAGAGGAGCGGGACCACTCCGAGTCTGAGTCCGAAACGGGTCCCCTATTCGGCCTAAGTGGTGCAGTTGGTGGCCCCCTGTCTGGAGGTCTTCCTGAGGCTCCAGAGCAGCGGGTCCACTCAGAGTCTTTGGCCGAAACGGGTCCCCTTCTCGGCCTAAGTGGGGCAGTTGGTGGGCCCCAGGTCTGGAGGTCTTCCTGAGGCTCCAGAGGAGCGGGACCACGCAGAGTCTGAGGCCGAAACGGGTCCCCTATTCGGCCTAAGTGGGGCAGTCGGTGGCCCCCTGTCTGGGGGTCTTCCTGCAGCTCCAGAGGAGCGGGACCACGCAGAGTCTGAGTCCGAAACGGGTCCCCTATTCGGCCTAAGTGGTGCAGTTGGTGGCCCCCTGTCTGGAGGTCTTCCTGAGGCTCCAGAGCAGCGGGTCCACTCAGAGTCTGAGTCCGATATGGGTCCCCTACTCGGACTGAGTTGTGCAGTGAGTCGGTGTGAGCCTGGAGGAATGAAAATCCAAGCGTTATTTTTCTAAGTTCTTTTTTTGCTAGACTCCCATGGGTTCGTTTTAGACTACCATGGGTTGTGTTTAGAATCCCATGGGTTCATTTTAGACTCCCATGGGTTCGTTTTAGACTACCAGGGATGGTAATATATACCAGGGGTGTCGAAAATAAGAAGTTTCACAGTCCGCTCACTGTGGATTTATGGGCTTCGCCTGATACCGTTTTGTGGGCCTGTTTTGCAGGACAGTGGTTGTTTGGCATATAGGAAAGGTGGCCCCTGGCCCTGGAGGTCTTCCTGAGGCTCCAGAGGAGCGGGACCACGTGGCGTCTAAGGCCGAAAGGTGTCCCCTGGTCGGACTGAGTGGTGCCGTTGGTGGCCCCCGGTCTGGAGGTCTTCCTGAGGCTCCAGAGGAGCGGGACCACGTGGCGTCTAAGGCCGAAACGGGTCCCCTACTCGGCCCAAGTGGTGCAGTTGGTGGCCCCTGGTCTGGGGGTCTCTAGAACCATCCAGGGGTGCGGGACCACTTGGCGTCTAAGTCCGAAACGGGTCCCCTACTCGGCCCATGTGGTGCAGTTAGTGGGCCCCCTGTCTGGAGGTCTTCCTGAGGCTCCAGAGGAGCGGGTCCACTCAGAGTCTGAGGCCGAAACGGGTCCCCTACTCGGCCTGAGTGGTGCAGTTGGTGGCCCCCTGTCTGGAGGTCTTCTTGAGGCTCCAGAGGAGCGGGTCCACTCAGAGTCTGAGGCCGAAACGGGTCCCCTACTCGGCCTAAGTGGTGCAGTTGGTGGCCCCCTGTCTGGGGGTCTTGGTGAGGCTCCAGAGGAGCGGGTCCACTCAGAGTCTGAGGCCGAAACGGGTCCCCTACTCGGCCTAAGTGGTGCAGTAAGCGGGCCCCCTGTCTGGAGGTCTTCCTGAGGCTCCAGAGGAGCGGGACCACTCAGTGTCTGAGGCCGAAACGGGTCCCCTACTCGGCCTGAGTGGTGCAGTTGGTGGCCCCCTGTCTGGAGGTCTTCTTGAGGCTCCAGAGGAGCGGGTCCACTCAGAGTCTGAGGCCGAAACGGGTCCCCTACTCGGCCTAAGTGGTGCAGTTGGTGGCCCCCTGTCTGGGGGTCTTGGTGAGGCTCCAGAGGAGCGGGTCCACTCAGAGTCTGAGGCCGAAACGGGTCCCCTACTCGGCCTAAGTGGTGCAGTAAGCGGGCCCCCTGTCTGGAGGTCTTCCTGAGGCTCCAGAGGAGCGGGACCACTCAGTGTCTGAGGCCGAAACGGGTCCCCTACTCGGCCTGAGTGGTGCAGTTGGTGGCCCCCTGTCTGGAGGTCTTCTTGAGGCTCCAGAGGAGCGGGTCCACTCAGAGTCTGAGGCCGAAACGGGTCCCCTACTCGGCCTAAGTGGTGCAGTTAGTGGGCCCCCTGTCTGGAGGTCTTCCTGAGGCTCCAGAGGAGCGGGACCACTCAGAGTCTGAGGCCGAAACGGGTCCCCCATTCGGCCTAAGTGGTGCAGTTGGTGGCCCCCTGTCTGGAGGTCTTCCTGAGGCTCCAGAGGAGAGGGACCACTCAGAGTCTGAGGCCGAAACGGGTCCCCTACTCGGCCTAAGTGGTGCAGTTGGTGGCCCCCTGTCTGGAGGTCTTCCTGAGGCTCCAGAGGAGCGGGTCCACTCAGAGTCTGAGGCCGAAACGGGTCCCCTACTCGGCCTAAGTGGTGCAGTTAGTGGGCCCCCTGTCTGGAGGTCTTCCTGAGGCTCCAGAGGAGTGGGTCCACTCAGAGTCTGAGGCCGAAACGGGTCCCCTACTCGGCCTAAGTGGTGGAGTTAGTGGGCCCCCTGTCTGGAGGTCTTCCTGAGGCTCCAGAGGAGCGGGTCCACTCAGAGTCTGAGGCCGAAACGGGTCCCCTACTCGGACTGAATGGTGCAGTTGGTGGCCCCCTGTCTGGAGGTCTTCCTGAGGCCCCAGAGGAGCGGGTCCACTCAGAGTCTGAGGCCGAAACGGGTCCCCTACTCGGCCTAAGTGGTGCAGTTAGTGGGCCCCCTGTCTGGAGGTCTTGGTGAGGCTCCAGAGGAGCGGGACCACTCAGAGTCTGAGGCCGGAACGGTTCCCCTACTCGGCCTGAGTGGTGCAGTTAGTGGGTCCCCTGTCTGGAGGTCTTCCTGAGGCTCCAGAGGAGCGGGACCACTCAGAGTCTGAGGCCGAAACGGGTCCCCTACTCGGCCTGAGTGGTGCAGTTAGTGGGCCCCCTGTCTGGAGGTCTTCCTGAGGCTCCAGAGGAGCGGGACCACTCAGAGTCTGAGGCCGAAACGGGTCCCCTACTCGGCCTAAGTGGTGCAGTTAGTGGGCCCCCTGTCTGGAGGTCTTCCTGAGGCTCCAGAGGAGCGGGACCACTCAGAGTCTGAGGCCGAAACGGGTCCCCCATTCGGCCAAAGTGGTGCAGTTGGTGGCCCCCTGTCTGGAGGTCTTCCTGAGGCTCCAGAGTAGAGGGACCACTCAGAGTCTGAGTCCGAAACGGGTCCCCTACTCGGACTGGGTGGTGCAGTGAGTCGGTGTGAGCCTGGAGGAATGAAAATCCAAGCGTTATTTTTCTAAGTTCTTTTTTTGCTAGACTCCCATGGGTTCGTTTTAGACTACCATGGGTTGTGTTTAGAATCCCATGGGTTCATTTTAGACTCCCATGGGTTCGTTTTAGACTACCAGGGATGGTAATATATACCAGGGGTGTCGAAAATAAGAAGTTTCACAGTCCGCTCACTGTGGATTTATGGGCTTCGCCTGATACCGTTTTGTGGGCCTGTTTTGAAGGACATACCCCCATCCTAGTATAGGTCGGAGACAGTAGGTGCACAGTCAATAGGTGACTGCTGGTGCCCCGTCCCTTCAGCCCACGGACCCAAGCGGTCCGGCATGTTGGCGAGCGTCCGACGGAAATGGTCTAAGCGGCACACCTCAGTGAGGGCCCCAGTGTGGCTTTCGTTCCACACGAAGGGTGCCTCACAACGTGTGCCCGAATCCAGTGCTCCTGCCTTTTGGTGGGTGTGCTA
>NC_136949.1:21113488-21118488 GCF_949987615.1 Pollachius pollachius | reverse complement strand
AGGTCTTCCTGAGGCTCCAGAGGAGCGGGACCACGTGGCGTCTAAGGCCGACACGGGTCCCCTACTCGGCCCGAGTGGTGCAGTTGGTGGTCCACGGTCTGGAGGTCTTCCTGAGGCTCCAGAGGAGCGGGACCACGTGGCGTCTAAGGCCGAAACGGGTCCCCTACTCGGCCCGAGTGGTGCAGTTGGTGGTCCACGGTCTGGAGGTCTTCCTGAGGCTCCAGAGGAGCGGGACCACGTGGCGTCTAAGGCCGAAACGGGTCCCCTACTCGGCCCGAGTGGTGCAGTTGGTGGTCCACGGTCTGGAGGTCTTCCTGAGGCTCCAGAGGAGCGGGACCACTTGCCGTCTAAGTCCGAAACGGGTCCCCCATTCGGCCTAAGTGGTGCAGTTGTCGGCCCCCTGTCTGGGGGTCTTCCTGAGGCTCCAGAGGAGCGGGACCACTCAGAGTCTGAGGCCGAAACGGGTCCCCTTCTCGGCCAAAGTGGGGCAGTTAGTGGCCCCCTGTCTGGAGGTCTTCCTGAGGCTCCAGAGCAGCGGGTCCACTCAGAGTCTGAGGCCGAAACGGGTCCCCTTCTCGGCCTAAGTGGGGCAGTTGGTGGCCCCAGGTCTGGAGGTCTTCCTGCGGCTCCAGAGGAGCGGGACCACGCAGAGTCTGAGGCCGAAACGGGTCCCCTACTCGGCCTAAGTGGTGCAGTTGGTGGCCCCCTGTCTGGGGGTCTTCCTGAGGCTCCAGAGGAGCGGGACCACTCAGAGTCTGAGGCCGAAACGGGTCCCCTTCTCGGCCTAAGTGGGGCAGTTAGTTGCCCCCTGTCTGGAGGTCTTCCTGAGGCTCCAGAGCAGCGGGTCCACTCAGAGTCTGAGGCCGAAACGGGTCCCCTTCTCGGCCTAAGTGGGGCAGTTGGTGGCCCCAGGTCTGGAGGTCTTCCTGCGGCTCCAGAGGAGCGGGACCACGCAGAGTCTGAGGCCGAAACGGGTCCCTTACTCGGCCTAAGTGGGGCAGTGGGTGGCCCCCTGTCTGGAGGTCTTCCTGATGCTCCAGAGGAGCGGGACCACGCAGAGTCTGAGGCCGAAACGGGTCCCCTACTCGGCCTAAGTGGGGCAGTTGGTGGCCCCCTGTCTGGAGGTCTTCCTGATGCTCCAGAGGAGCGGGACCACTCCGAGTCTGAGTCCGAAACGGGTCCCCTATTCGGCCTAAGTGGTGCAGTTGGTGGCCCCCTGTCTGGAGGTCTTCCTGAGGCTCCAGAGCAGCGGGTCCACTCAGAGTCTTTGGCCGAAACGGGTCCCCTTCTCGGCCTAAGTGGGGCAGTTGGTGGGCCCCAGGTCTGGAGGTCTTCCTGAGGCTCCAGAGGAGCGGGACCACGCAGAGTCTGAGGCCGAAACGGGTCCCCTATTCGGCCTAAGTGGGGCAGTCGGTGGCCCCCTGTCTGGGGGTCTTCCTGCAGCTCCAGAGGAGCGGGACCACGCAGAGTCTGAGTCCGAAACGGGTCCCCTATTCGGCCTAAGTGGTGCAGTTGGTGGCCCCCTGTCTGGAGGTCTTCCTGAGGCTCCAGAGCAGCGGGTCCACTCAGAGTCTGAGTCCGATATGGGTCCCCTACTCGGACTGAGTTGTGCAGTGAGTCGGTGTGAGCCTGGAGGAATGAAAATCCAAGCGTTATTTTTCTAAGTTCTTTTTTTGCTAGACTCCCATGGGTTCGTTTTAGACTACCATGGGTTGTGTTTAGAATCCCATGGGTTCATTTTAGACTCCCATGGGTTCGTTTTAGACTACCAGGGATGGTAATATATACCAGGGGTGTCGAAAATAAGAAGTTTCACAGTCCGCTCACTGTGGATTTATGGGCTTCGCCTGATACCGTTTTGTGGGCCTGTTTTGCAGGACAGTGGTTGTTTGGCATATAGGAAAGGTGGCCCCTGGCCCTGGAGGTCTTCCTGAGGCTCCAGAGGAGCGGGACCACGTGGCGTCTAAGGCCGAAAGGTGTCCCCTGGTCGGACTGAGTGGTGCCGTTGGTGGCCCCCGGTCTGGAGGTCTTCCTGAGGCTCCAGAGGAGCGGGACCACGTGGCGTCTAAGGCCGAAACGGGTCCCCTACTCGGCCCAAGTGGTGCAGTTGGTGGCCCCTGGTCTGGGGGTCTCTAGAACCATCCAGGGGTGCGGGACCACTTGGCGTCTAAGTCCGAAACGGGTCCCCTACTCGGCCCATGTGGTGCAGTTAGTGGGCCCCCTGTCTGGAGGTCTTCCTGAGGCTCCAGAGGAGCGGGTCCACTCAGAGTCTGAGGCCGAAACGGGTCCCCTACTCGGCCTGAGTGGTGCAGTTGGTGGCCCCCTGTCTGGAGGTCTTCTTGAGGCTCCAGAGGAGCGGGTCCACTCAGAGTCTGAGGCCGAAACGGGTCCCCTACTCGGCCTAAGTGGTGCAGTTGGTGGCCCCCTGTCTGGGGGTCTTGGTGAGGCTCCAGAGGAGCGGGTCCACTCAGAGTCTGAGGCCGAAACGGGTCCCCTACTCGGCCTAAGTGGTGCAGTAAGCGGGCCCCCTGTCTGGAGGTCTTCCTGAGGCTCCAGAGGAGCGGGACCACTCAGTGTCTGAGGCCGAAACGGGTCCCCTACTCGGCCTGAGTGGTGCAGTTGGTGGCCCCCTGTCTGGAGGTCTTCTTGAGGCTCCAGAGGAGCGGGTCCACTCAGAGTCTGAGGCCGAAACGGGTCCCCTACTCGGCCTAAGTGGTGCAGTTGGTGGCCCCCTGTCTGGGGGTCTTGGTGAGGCTCCAGAGGAGCGGGTCCACTCAGAGTCTGAGGCCGAAACGGGTCCCCTACTCGGCCTAAGTGGTGCAGTAAGCGGGCCCCCTGTCTGGAGGTCTTCCTGAGGCTCCAGAGGAGCGGGACCACTCAGTGTCTGAGGCCGAAACGGGTCCCCTACTCGGCCTGAGTGGTGCAGTTGGTGGCCCCCTGTCTGGAGGTCTTCTTGAGGCTCCAGAGGAGCGGGTCCACTCAGAGTCTGAGGCCGAAACGGGTCCCCTACTCGGCCTAAGTGGTGCAGTTAGTGGGCCCCCTGTCTGGAGGTCTTCCTGAGGCTCCAGAGGAGCGGGACCACTCAGAGTCTGAGGCCGAAACGGGTCCCCCATTCGGCCTAAGTGGTGCAGTTGGTGGCCCCCTGTCTGGAGGTCTTCCTGAGGCTCCAGAGGAGAGGGACCACTCAGAGTCTGAGGCCGAAACGGGTCCCCTACTCGGCCTAAGTGGTGCAGTTGGTGGCCCCCTGTCTGGAGGTCTTCCTGAGGCTCCAGAGGAGCGGGTCCACTCAGAGTCTGAGGCCGAAACGGGTCCCCTACTCGGCCTAAGTGGTGCAGTTAGTGGGCCCCCTGTCTGGAGGTCTTCCTGAGGCTCCAGAGGAGTGGGTCCACTCAGAGTCTGAGGCCGAAACGGGTCCCCTACTCGGCCTAAGTGGTGGAGTTAGTGGGCCCCCTGTCTGGAGGTCTTCCTGAGGCTCCAGAGGAGCGGGTCCACTCAGAGTCTGAGGCCGAAACGGGTCCCCTACTCGGACTGAATGGTGCAGTTGGTGGCCCCCTGTCTGGAGGTCTTCCTGAGGCCCCAGAGGAGCGGGTCCACTCAGAGTCTGAGGCCGAAACGGGTCCCCTACTCGGCCTAAGTGGTGCAGTTAGTGGGCCCCCTGTCTGGAGGTCTTGGTGAGGCTCCAGAGGAGCGGGACCACTCAGAGTCTGAGGCCGGAACGGTTCCCCTACTCGGCCTGAGTGGTGCAGTTAGTGGGTCCCCTGTCTGGAGGTCTTCCTGAGGCTCCAGAGGAGCGGGACCACTCAGAGTCTGAGGCCGAAACGGGTCCCCTACTCGGCCTGAGTGGTGCAGTTAGTGGGCCCCCTGTCTGGAGGTCTTCCTGAGGCTCCAGAGGAGCGGGACCACTCAGAGTCTGAGGCCGAAACGGGTCCCCTACTCGGCCTAAGTGGTGCAGTTAGTGGGCCCCCTGTCTGGAGGTCTTCCTGAGGCTCCAGAGGAGCGGGACCACTCAGAGTCTGAGGCCGAAACGGGTCCCCCATTCGGCCAAAGTGGTGCAGTTGGTGGCCCCCTGTCTGGAGGTCTTCCTGAGGCTCCAGAGTAGAGGGACCACTCAGAGTCTGAGTCCGAAACGGGTCCCCTACTCGGACTGGGTGGTGCAGTGAGTCGGTGTGAGCCTGGAGGAATGAAAATCCAAGCGTTATTTTTCTAAGTTCTTTTTTTGCTAGACTCCCATGGGTTCGTTTTAGACTACCATGGGTTGTGTTTAGAATCCCATGGGTTCATTTTAGACTCCCATGGGTTCGTTTTAGACTACCAGGGATGGTAATATATACCAGGGGTGTCGAAAATAAGAAGTTTCACAGTCCGCTCACTGTGGATTTATGGGCTTCGCCTGATACCGTTTTGTGGGCCTGTTTTGAAGGACATACCCCCATCCTAGTATAGGTCGGAGACAGTAGGTGCACAGTCAATAGGTGACTGCTGGTGCCCCGTCCCTTCAGCCCACGGACCCAAGCGGTCCGGCATGTTGGCGAGCGTCCGACGGAAATGGTCTAAGCGGCACACCTCAGTGAGGGCCCCAGTGTGGCTTTCGTTCCACACGAAGGGTGCCTCACAACGTGTGCCCGAATCCAGTGCTCCTGCCTTTTGGTGGGTGTGCTAGACGACGCGAGTAGCCGAGTAGCCCCGTCTGTCCTAGGTGTCCTGCGAGGGCGGGCCGTGGTTACGGAGAGGTCGGCCTCATACGGGTGTCCGACTTTACATCCTTGGATGTTCTCCTTACGGCCACGGTTCGCCTGTACGATTGTTTCTCAAAGCCCGGTACCCCGGGCGTTGTGCGGATCCCACCACAACGCCCACCCTGAGTGTCGAGTGCCAAACCGGAGTGGTGGTAGCGGTGGGCCCCTGAACCCCCTGTGGGTGAAAGGGGCAGCAGCCACTCACGGTGCGGCCCGCCTCGCACGACGCACCGAGAGCTGCACAGTCCCCGCCTAGTAGCGGGG
>NC_136949.1:21095988-21103488 GCF_949987615.1 Pollachius pollachius | reverse complement strand
GTGGGGACTATAGGGGGAAGCTGGAAACACACACACACCAGTGCTGAGCCTCCTATTCCTGGGTAGAGACAGAGGACTTGTGTGTTTGGGCCTATAGGGGGAAGCTGGAAACACTCATCCCAGAGCTGAGCCTCCTATTCCTGGGTAGAGATAGAGGTGTTGTGTGTGTGTGGGGGGGCCTATAGGGGGAAGCTGGAAACACACACACCAGAGCTGAGCCTCCTTTTCCTGGGTAGAAATAGAGGTATTTTGTCTGTGGGGACTATAGGGGGAAGCTGGAAACACACACACCAGAGCTGAGCCTCCTTTTCCTGGGTAGAAATAGAGGTATTTTGTGTGTGGGGACTATAGGGGGAAGCTGGAAACACACACACCAGTGCTGAGCCTCCTATTCCTGGGTAGAGATAGAGGTGTTGTGTGTGTGTGTGGGCCTATAGGGGGAAGCTGGAAACACACACACCAGAGCTGAGCCTCCTTTTCCTGGGTAGAAATAGAGGTATTTTGTGTGTGTGGGGACTATAGGGGGAAGCTGGAAACACACACACACACACACACACACACCAGTGCTGAGCCTCCTATTCCTGGGTAGAGACAGAGGACTTGTGTGTTTGGGCCTATAGGGGGAAGCTGGAAACACTCATCCCAGAGCTGAGCCTCCTATTCCTGGGTAGAGATAGAGGTGTTGTGTGTGTGTGGGGGGGCCTATAGGGGGAAGCTGGAAACACACACACCAGAGCTGAGCCTCCTTTTCCTGGGTAGAAATAGAGGTATTTTGTCTGTGGGGACTATAGGGGGAAGCTGGAAACACACACACCAGAGCTGAGCCTCCTTTTCCTGGGTAGAGATAGAGGTGTTGTGTGTGTGTGTGGGGGGGCCTATAGGGGGAAGCTGGAAACACACACACCAGAGCTGAGCCTCCTATTCCTGGGTAGAGATAGAGGTGTTGTGTGTGTGTGGGGGGGCCTATAGGGGGAAGCTGGAAACACACACACCAGAGCTGAGCCTCCTTTTCCTGGGTAGAAATAGAGGTATTTTGTGTGTGGGGACTATAGGGGGAAGCTGGAAACACACACACACAGCAGTGCTGAGCCTCCTATTCCTGGGTAGAGACAGAGGACTTGTGTGTTTGGGCCTATAGGGGGAAGCTGGAAACACTCATCCCAGAGCTGAGCCTCCTATTCCTGGGTAGAGATAGAGGTGTTGTGTGTGTGTGGGGGGGCCTATAGGGGGAAGCTGGAAACACACACACCAGAGCTGAGCCTCCTTTTCCTGGGTAGAAATAGAGGTATTTTGTCTGTGGGGACTATAGGGGGAAGCTGGAAACACACACACCAGAGCTGAGCCTCCTTTTCCTGGGTAGAAATAGAGGTATTTTGTGTGTGGGGACTATAGGGGGAAGCTGGAAACACACACACCAGTGCTGAGCCTCCTATTCCTGGGTAGAGATAGAGGTGTTGTGTGTGTGTGGGCCTATAGGGGGAAGCTGGAAACACACACACCAGAGCTGAGCCTCCTATTCCTGGGTAGAGATAGAGGTCATATGTGTGTGTGTGTGTGTGTGTGTGTGTGTGTGTGTGTGTGTGTGTGTGTGTGTGTGTGTGTGTGTGTGTGTGTGTGTGTGTGTGTGTGTGTGTGTGTGTGTGTGTGTGTGGGCTCCCATGGCAAGGGAGGGACAGAGAGCATGTGGGATTGGTGCTGAGACCTGATTTCTTATTGTTATTCCTCTTATTCTTATTGTTATTCTTCTTTGTATTGTTACTCTTATTGTTATTCTTCTTATTCTTATTCTTATTATTATTCTTCTTATTATTATTATTATTCTTCTTATTATTCTTCTTATTATTATTATTCTTATTATTATTCTTATTCTTATTATTAACTATTATTATTATTATAAATTGTTAAACAAGAAATTTCACAGTCCGCTCACTGTGGATTCCTTGGCTTCGTTTGAAAAACCAAGCGTTTTTTTTCTAAGTCATTTTTCTGCTAGACTCCCATGGGTTCGTTTTAGACTACCAGGGATGGTAATATAGGGTTAGCAGGGGTCTCGAAAATAAGAAATTTCACAGTCCGCTCACTGTGGATTTATGGGCTTCGCCTGGTACCGTTTTGTGGGCCTGTTTTGCAGGACAGTGGTCGTTTGACATATAAGAAAGGTGGCCCCTGGTCTGGAAGTCTTCCTGAGGCTCCAGAGGAGCGGGACCACGTGGCGTCTAAGGCCGAAACGGGTCCCCTACTCGGCCTAAGTGGGGCAGTTGGTGGCCCCCTGTCTGGAGGTCTTCCTGATGCTCCAGAGGAGCGGGACCACGCAGAGTCTGAGGCCGACACGGGTCCCCTACTCGGCCCAAGTGGTGCAGTTGGTGGTCCACGGTCTGGAGGTCTTCCTGAGGCTCCAGAGGAGCGGGACCACTTGCCGTCTAAGTCCGAAACGGGTCCCCCATTCGGCCTAAGTGGTGCAGTTGTCGGCCCCCTGTCTGGGGGTCTTCCTGAGGCTCCAGAGGAGCGGGACCACTCAGAGTCTGAGGCCGAAACGGGTCCCCTTCTCGGCCAAAGTGGGGCAGTTAGTGGCCCCCTGTCTGGAGGTCTTCCTGAGGCTCCAGAGCAGCGGGTCCACTCAGAGTCTGAGGCCGAAACGGGTCCCCTACTCGGCCCGAGTGGTGCAGTTGGTGGTCCATGGTCTGGAGGTCTTCCTGAGGCTCCAGAGGAGCGGGACCACTTGCCGTCTAAGTCCGAAACGGGTCCCCCATTCGGCCTAAGTGGTGCAGTTGTCGGCCCCCTGTCTGGGGGTCTTCCTGAGGCTCCAGAGGAGCGGGACCACTCAGAGTCTGAGGCCGAAACGGGTCCCCTTCTCGGCCAAAGTGGGGCAGTTAGTGGCCCCCTGTCTGGAGGTCTTCCTGAGGCTCCAGAGCAGCGGGTCCACTCAGAGTCTGAGGCCGAAACGGGTCCCCTTCTCGGCCTAAGTGGGGCAGTTGGTGGCCCCAGGTCTGGAGGTCTTCCTGCGGCTCCAGAGGAGCGGGACCACGCAGAGTCTGAGGCCGAAACGGGTCCCCTACTCGGCCTAAGTGGTGCAGTTGGTGGCCCCCTGTCTGGGGGTCTTCCTGAGGCTCCAGAGGAGCGGGACCACTCAGAGTCTGAGGCCGAAACGGTTCCCCTTCTCGGCCTAAGTGGGGCAGTTAGTGGCCCCCTGTCTGGAGGTCTTCCTGAGGCTCCAGAGCAGCGGGTCCACTCAGAGTCTGAGGCCGAAACGGGTCCCCTACTCGGCCTAAGTGGGGCAGTTGGTGGCCCCAGGTCTGGAGGTCTTCCTGCGGCTCCAGAGGAGCGGGACCACGCAGAGTCTGAGGCCGAAACGGGTCCCCTACTCGGCCTAAGTGGGGCAGTTGGTGGCCCCCTGTCTGGAGGTCTTCCTGATGCTCCAGAGGAGCGGGACCACGCAGAGTCTGAGGCCGAAACGGGTCCCCTACTCGGCCTAAGTGGGGCAGTTGGTGGCCCCCTGTCTGGAGGTCTTCCTGATGCTCCAGAGGAGCGGGACCACTCCGAGTCTGAGGCCGAAACGGGTCCCCTATTCGGCCTAAGTGGTGCAGTTGGTGGCCCCCTGTCTGGAGGTCTTCCTGATGCTCCAGAGGAGCGGGACCACGCAGAGTCTGAGGCCGAAACGGGTCCCCTACTCGGCCTAAGTGGGGCAGTTGGTGGCCCCCTGTCTGGAGGTCTTCCTGATGCTCCAGAGGAGCGGGACCACGCAGAGTCTGAGGCCGAAACGGGTCCCCTACTCGGCCTAAGTGGGGCAGTTGGTGGCCCCCTGTCTGGAGGTCTTCCTGATGCTCCAGAGGAGCGGGACCACTCCGAGTCTGAGGCCGAAACGGGTCCCCTATTCGGCCTAAGTGGTGCAGTTGGTGGCCCCCTGTCTGGAGGTCTTCCTGATGCTCCAGAGGAGCGGGACCACGCAGAGTCTGAGGCCGAAACGGGTCCCCTACTCGGCCTAAGTGGGGCAGTTGGTGGCCCCCTGTCTGGAGGTCTTCCTGATGCTCCAGAGGAGCGGGACCACGCAGAGTCTGAGTCCGAAACGGGTCCCCTATTCGGCCTAAGTGGTGCAGTTGGTGGGCCCCTGTCTGGAGGTCTTCCTGAGGCTCCAGAGCAGCGGGTCCACTCAGAGTCTGAGTCCGAAATGGGTCCCCTACTCGGACTGAGTTGTGCAGTGAGTCGGTGTGAGCCTGGAGGAATGAAAATCCAAGCGTTATTTTTCTAAGTTCTTTTTTTGCTAGACTCCCATGGGTTCGTTTTAGACTACCATGGGTTGTGTTTAGAATCCCATGGGTTCATTTTAGACTCCCATGGGTTCGTTTTAGACTACCAGGGATGGTGATATATACCAGGGGTGTCGAAAATAAGAAGTTTCACAGTCCGCTCACTGTGGATTCATGGGCTTCGCCTGATACCGTTTTGTGGGCCTGTTTTGCAGGACAGTGGTTGTTTGGCATATAGGAAAGGTGGCCCCTGGCCCTGGAGGTCTTCCTGAGGCTCCAGAGGAGCGGGACCACGTGGCGTCTAAGGCCGAAAGGTGTCCCCTGGTCGGACTGAGTGGTGCCGTTGGTGGCCCCCGGTCTGGAGGTCTTCCTGAGGCTCCAGAGGAGCGGGACCACGTGGCGTCTAAGGCCGAAACGGGTCCCCTACTCGGCCCAAGTGGTGCAGTTGGTGGCCCCTGGTCTGGGGGTCTCTAGAACCATCCAGGGGTGCGGGACCACTTGGCGTCTAAGTCCGAAACGGGTCCCCTACTCGGCCCATGTGGTGCAGTTAGTGGGCCCCCTGTCTGGAGGTCTTCCTGAGGCTCCAGAGGAGCGGGTCCACTCAGAGTCTGAGGCCGAAACAGGTCCCCCATTCGGCCTAAGTGGTGCAGTTGGTGGCCCCCTGTCTGGAGGTCTTCCTGAGGCTCCAGAGGAGAGGGACCACTCAGAGTCTGAGGCCGAAACGGGTCCCCTACTCGGCCTAAGTGGTGCAGTTGGTGGCCCCCTGTCTGGGGGTCTTGGTGAGGCTCCAGAGGAGCGGGTCCACTCAGAGTCTGAGGCCGAAACGGGTCCCCTACTCGGACAGAGTGGTGCAGTTGGTGGCCCCCTGTCTGGGGGTCTTGGTGAGGCTCCAGAGGAGCGGGTCCACTCAGAGTCTGAGGCCGAAACGGGTCCCCTACTCGGACAGAGTGGTGCAGTTGGTGGCCCCCTGTCTGGGGGTCTTGGTGAGGCTCCAGAGGAGCGGGACCACTCAGAGTCTGAGGCCGAAACGGGTCCCCTACTCGGACAGAGTGGTGCAGTTGGTGGCCCCCTGTCTGGGGGTCTTGGTGAGGCTCCAGAGGAGCGGGTCCACTCAGAGTCTGAGGCCGAAACGGGTCCCCTTCTCGGCCTAAGTGGTGCAGTTAGTGGGCCCCCTGTCTGGAGGTCTTCCAGAGGCTCCAGAGGAGCGGGACCACTCAGTGTCTGAGGCCGAAACGGGTCCCCTACTCGGACTGAGTGGTGCAGTTGGTGGCCCCCTGTCTGGGGGTCTTGGTGAGGCTCCAGAGGAGCGGGTCCACTCAGAGTCTGAGGCCGAAACGGGTCCCCTACTCGGACTGAGTGGTGCAGTTGGTGGCCCCCTGTCTGGGGGTCTTGGTGAGGCTCCAGAGGAGCGGGTCCACTCAGAGTCTGAGGCCGAAACGGGTCCCCTACTCGGCCTAAGTGGTGCAGTTAGTGGGCCCCCTGTCTGGAGGTCTTGGTGAGGCTCCAGAGCAGCGGGTCCACTCAGAGTCTGAGGCCGAAACGGGTCCCCTACTCGGCCTAAGTGGTGCAGTTAGTGGGCCCCCTGTCTGGAGGTCTTCCTGAGGCTCCAGTGGAGCGGGTCCACTCAGAGTCTGAGGCCGAAACGGGTCCCCTACTCGGACTGAGTGGTGCAGTTGGTGGCCCCCTGTCTGGAGGTCTTCCTGAGGCTCCAGAGGAGCGGGTCCACTCAGAGTCTGAGGCCGAAACGGGTCACCTACTCGGCCTAAGTGGTGCAGTTGGTGGCCCCCTGTCTGGGGGTCTTGGTGAGGCTCCAGAGGAGCGGGTCCACTCAGAGTCTGAGGCCGGAACGGTTCCCCTACTCGGCCTGAGTGGTGCAGTTAGTGGGCCCCCTGTCTGGAGGTCTTCCTGAGGCTCCAGAGGAGCGGGACCACTCACAGTCTGAGGCCGAAACGGGTCTCCTACTCGGCCAGAGTGGTGCAGTTAGTGGGCCCCCTGTCTGGAGGTCTTCCTGAGGCTCCAGAGGAGCGGGACCACTCAGAGTCTGAGGCCGAAACGGGTCCCCTACTCGGCCTAAGTGGTGCAGTTAGTGGGCCCCCTGTCTGGAGGTCTTCCTGAGGCTCCAGAGGAGCGGGACCACTCAGAGTCTGAGGCCGAAACGGGTCCCCCATTCGGCCAAAGTGGTGCAGTTGGTGGCCCCCTGTCTGGAGGTCTTCCTGAGGCTCCAGAGGAGAGGGACCACTCAGAGTCTGTGTCCGAAACGGGTCCCCTACTCGGACTGGGTGGTGCAGTGAGTCGGTGTGAGCCTGGAGGAATGAAAATCCAAGCGTTATTTTTCTAAGTTCTTTTTTTGCTAGACTCCCATGGGTTCGTTTTAGACTACCATGGGTTGTGTTTAGAATCCCATGGGTTCATTTTAGACTCCCATGGGTTCGTTTTAGACTACCAGGGATGGTAATATATACCAGGGGTGTCGAAAATAAGAAGTTTCACAGTCCGCTCACTGTGGATTTATGGGCTTCGCCTGATACCGTTTTGTGGGCCTGTTTTGAAGGACATACCCCCATCCTAGTATAGGTCGGAGACAGTAGGTGCACAGTCAATAGGTGACTGCTGGTGCCCCGTCCCTTCAGCCCACGGACCCAAGCGGTCCGGCATGTTGGCGAGCGTCCGACGGAAATGGTCTAAGCGGCACACCTCAGTGAGGGCCCCAGTGTGGCTTTCGTTCCACACGAAGGGTGCCTCACAACGTGTGCCCGAATCCAGTGCTCCTGCCTTTTGGTGGGTGTGCTAGACGAAGCGAGTAGCCGAGTAGCCCCGTCTGTCCTAGGTGTCCTGCGAGGGTGGGCCGTGGTTACGGAGAGGTCGGCCTCATACGGGTGTCCGACTTGACATCCTTGGATGTTCTCCTTACGGCCACGGTTCGCCTGTACGATTGTTTCTCAAAGCCCGGTACCCCGGGCGTTGTGCGGATCCCACCACAACGCCCACCCTGAGTGTCGAGTGCCAAACCGGAGTGGTGGTAGCGGTGGGCCCCTGAACCCCCTGCGGGTGAAAGGGGCAGCAGCCACTCACGGTGCGGCCCGCCTCGCACGACGCACCGAGAGCTGCACAGTCCCCGCCTAGTAGCGGGGCCGTGGTTGTCGGTCGTTAGGTGCGGTCCGACGCCCTTAAACAAGGTGTCCACGGCCATCCTGGTTGATCCTGCCAGTAGCATATGCTTGTCTCAAAGTTTAAGCCATGCATGTATAAGTCCACA
>NC_136949.1:21085761-21090788 GCF_949987615.1 Pollachius pollachius | reverse complement strand
CGGCCTCAGACTCTGAGTGGACCCGCTGCTCTGGAGCCTCACCAAGACCTCCAGACAGGGGGCCCACTAACTGCACCACTTAGGCCGAGTAGGGGACCCGTTTCGGCCTCAGACTCTGAGTGGACCCGCTCCTCTGGAGCCTCACCAAGACCCCCAGACAGGGGGCCACCAACTGCACCACTCAGTCCGAGTAGGGGACCCGTTTCGGCCTCAGACTCTGAGTGGACCCGCTCCTCTGGAGCCTCACCAAGACCCCCAGACAGGGGGCCACCAACTGCACCACTCAGTCCGAGTAGGGGACCCGTTTCGGCCTCAGACACTGAGTGGTCCCGGTCCTCTGGAGCCTCTGGAAGACCTCCAGACAGGGGGCCCACTAACTGCACCACTTAGGCCGAGTAGGGGACCCGTTTCGGCCTCAGACTCTGAGTGGACCCGCTCCTCTGGAGCCTCACCAAGACCCCCAGACAGGGGGCCACCAACTGCACCACTCTGTCCGAGTAGGGGACCCGTTTCGGCCTCAGACTCTGAGTGGTCCCGCTCCTCTGGAGCCTCAGGAAGACCTCCAGACCTGGGGCCCACTAACTGCACCACTTAGGCCGAGTAGGGGACCCGTTTCGGCCTCAGACTCTGAGTGGACCCGCTCCTCTGGAGCCTCACCAAGACCCCCAGACAGGGGGCCACCAACTGCACCACTCTGTCCGAGTAGGGGACCCGTTTCGGCCTCAGACTCTGAGTGGACCCGCTCCTCTGGAGCCTCACCAAGACCCCCAGACAGGGGGCCACCAACTGAACCACTCAGTCCGAGTAGGGGACCCGTTTCGGCCTCAGGCTCTGAGTGGTCCCGCTCCTCTGGAGCCTCAGGAAGACCTCCAGACAGGGGGCCCACTAACTGCACCACTCAGGCCGAGTAGGGGAACCGTTCCGGCCTCAGACTCTGAGTGGACCCGCTCCTCTGGAGCCTCACCAAGACCCCCAGACAGGGGGCCACCAACTGCACCACTTTGGCCGAGTAGGGGACCCGTTTCGGCCTCAGACTCTGAGTGGACCCGCTCCTCTGGAGCCTCAAGAAGACCTCCAGACAGGGGGCCACCAACTGCACCACTCAGGCCGAGTAGGGGACCCGTTTCGGCCTCAGACACTGAGTGGTCCCGCTCCTCTGGAGCCTCAGGAAGACCTCCAGACAGGGGGCCCGCTTACTGCACCACTTAGGCCGAGTAGGGGACCCGTTTCGGCCTCAGACTCTGAGTGGACCCGCTCCTCTGGAGCCTCAGGAAGACCTCCAGACAGGGGGCCCACTAACTGCACCACATGGGCCGAGTAGGGGACCCGTTTCGGACTTAGACGCCAAGTGGTCCCGCACCCCTGGATGGTTCTAGAGACCCCCAGACCAGGGGCCACCAACTGCACCACTTGGGCCGAGTAGGGGACCCGTTTCGGCCTTAGACGCCACGTGGTCCCGCTCCTCTGGAGCCTCAGGAAGACCTCCAGACCGGGGGCCACCAACGGCACCACTCAGTCCGACCAGGGGACACCTTTCGGCCTTAGACGCCACGTGGTCCCGCTCCTCTGGAGCCTCAGGAAGACCTCCAGGGCCAGGGGCCACCTTTCCTATATGCCAAACAACCACTGTCCTGCAAAACAGGCCCACAAAACGGTATCAGGCGAAGCCCATAAATCCACAGTGAGCGGACTGTGAAACTTCTTATTTTCGACACCCCTGGTATATATTACCATCCCTGGTAGTCTAAAACGAACCCATGGGAGTCTAAAATGAACCCATGGGATTCTAAACACAACCCATGGTAGTCTAAAACGAACCCATGGGAGTCTAGCAAAAAAAGAACTTAGAAAAATAACGCTTGGATTTTCATTCCTCCAGGCTCACACCGACTCACTGCACAACTCAGTCCGAGTAGGGGACCCATTTCGGACTCAGACTCTGAGTGGACCCGCTGCTCTGGAGCCTCAGGAAGACCTCCAGACAGGGGGCCACCGACTGCCCCACTTAGGCCGAATAGGGGACCCGTTTCGGCCTCAGACTCTGCGTGGTCCCGCTCCTCTGGAGCCTCAGGAAGACCTCCAGACCTGGGGCCCACCAACTGCCCCACTTAGGCCGAGAAGGGGACCCGTTTCGGACTCAGACTCGGAGTGGTCCCGCTCCTCTGGAGCATCAGGAAGACCTCCAGACAGGGGGCCACCAACTGCCCCACTTAGGCCGAGTAGGGGACCCGTTTCGGCCTCAGACTCTGCGTGGTCCCGCTCCTCTGGAGCATCAGGAAGACCTCCAGACAGGGGGCCACCAACTGCCCCACTTAGGCCGAGTAAGGGACCCGTTTCGGCCTCAGACTCTGCGTGGTCCCGCTCCTCTGGAGCCGCAGGAAGACCTCCAGACCTGGGGCCACCAACTGCCCCACTTAGGCCGAGAAGGGGACCCGTTTCGGCCTCAGACTCTGAGTGGACCCGCTGCTCTGGAGCCTCAGGAAGACCTCCAGACAGGGGGCCACTAACTGCCCCACTTAGGCCGAGAAGGGGACCCGTTTCGGCCTCAGACTCTGAGTGGTCCCGCTCCTCTGGAGCCTCAGGAAGACCCCCAGACAGGGGGCCACCAACTGCACCACTTAGGCCGACTAGGGGACCCGTTTCGGCCTCAGACTCTGCGTGGTCCCGCTCCTCTGGAGCCGCAGGAAGACCTCCAGACCTGGGGCCACCAACTGCCCCACTTAGGCCGAGAAGGGGACCCGTTTCGGCCTCAGACTCTGAGTGGACCCGCTGCTCTGGAGCCTCAGGAAGACCTCCAGACAGGGGGCCACTAACTGCCCCACTTTGGCCGAGAAGGGGACCCGTTTCGGCCTCAGACTCTGAGTGGTCCCGCTCCTCTGGAGCCTCAGGAAGACCCCCAGACAGGGGGCCGACAACTGCACCACTTAGGCCGAATGGGGGACCCGTTTCGGACTTAGACGGCAAGTGGTCCCGCTCCTCTGGAGCCTCAGGAAGACCTCCAGACCGTGGACCACCAACTGCACCACTCGGGCCGAGTAGGGGACCCGTTTCGGCCTTAGACGCCACGTGGTCCCGCTCCTCTGGAGCCTCAGGAAGACCTCCAGACCGTGGACCACCAACTGCACCACTCGGGCCGAGTAGGGGACCCGTGTCGGCCTTAGACGCCACGTGGTCCCGCTCCTCTGGAGCCTCAGGAAGACCTCCAGACCGTGGACCACCAACTGCACCACTCAGTCCGACCAGGGGACCCGTTTCGGCCTTAGACGCCACGTGGTCCCGCTCCTCTGGAGCCTCAGGAAGACCTCCAGACCGGGGGCCACCAACGGCACCACTCAGTCCGACCAGGGGACCCGTTTCGGCCTTAGACGCCACGTGGTCCCGCTCCTCTGGAGCCTCAGGAGGACCTCCAGACCGGGGGCCACCAACGGCCCCACTCAGTCCGACCAGGGGACCCGTTTCGGCCTTAGACGCCACGTGGTCCCGCTCCTCTGGAGCCTCAGGAAGACCTCCAGACCGGGGGTCACCAACGGCACCACTCAGTCCGACCAGGGGACCCGAATCGGCCTTAGACGCCACGGGGTCCCGCTCCTCTGGAGCCTCAGGAAGACTTCCAGACCAGGGGCCACCTTTCTTATATGTCAAACGACCACTGTCCTGCAAAACAGGCCCACAAAACGGTACCAGGCGAAGCCCATAAATCCACAGTGAGCGGACTGTGAAATTTCTTATTTTCGAGACCCCTGCTAACCCTATATTACCATCCCTGGTAGTCTAAAACGAACCCATGGGAGTCTAGCAGAAAAATGACTTAGAAAAAAAACGCTTGGTTTTTCAAACGAAGCCAAGGAATCCACAGTGAGCGGACTGTGAAATTTCTTGTTTAACAATTTATAATAATAATAATAGTTAATAATAAGAATAAGAATAATAATAAGAATAATAATAATAAGAAGAATAATAATAAGAATAATAATAATAATAATAATAATAATAAGAATAATAATAAGAATAAGAATAAGAAGAATAACAATAAGAGTAACAATACAAAGAAGAATAACAATAAGAATAAGAGGAATAACAATAAGAAATCAGGTCTCAGCACCAATCCCACATGCTCTCTGTCCCTCCCTTGCCATGGGAGCCCACACACACACACACACACACACACACACACACACACACACACACACACACACACACACACACACACACACACACACACATATGACCTCTATCTCTACCCAGGAATAGGAGGCTCAGCTCTGGTGTGTGTGTTTCCAGCTTCCCCCTATAGGCCCACACACACACAACACCTCTATCTCTACCCAGGAATAGGAGGCTCAGCACTGGTGTGTGTGTTTCCAGCTTCCCCCTATAGTCCCCACACACAAAATACCTCTATTTCTACCCAGGAAAAGGAGGCTCAGCTCTGGTGTGTGTGTTTCCAGCTTCCCCCTATAGTCCCCACAGACAAAATACCTCTATTTCTACCCAGGAAAAGGAGGCTCAGCTCTGGTGTGTGTGTTTCCAGCTTCCCCCTATAGGCCCCCCCACACACACACAACACCTCTATCTCTACCCAGGAATAGGAGGCTCAGCTCTGGGATGAGTGTTTCCAGCTTCCCCCTATAGTCCCCACACACAAAATACCTCTATTTCTACCCAGGAAAAGGAGGCTCAGCTCTGGTGTGTGTGTTTCCAGCTTCCCCCTATAGGCCCCCCCACACACACACAACACCTCTATCTCTACCCAGGAATAGAAGGCTCAGCTCTGGGATGAGTGTTTCCAGCTTCCCCCTATAGGCCCAAACACACAAGTCCTCTGTCTCTACCCAGGAATAGGAGGCTCAGCACTGGTGTGTGTGTGTTTCCAGCTTCCCCCTATAGTCCCCACACACAAAATACCTCTATTTCTACCCAGGAAAAGGAGGCTCAGCTCTGGTGTGTGTGTTTCCAGCTTCCCCCTATAGGCCCCCCCACACACACACAACACCTCTATCTCTACCCAGGAATAGGAGGCTCAGCTC
>NC_136949.1:21070761-21075761 GCF_949987615.1 Pollachius pollachius | reverse complement strand
CCCGCTCCTCTGGAGCCTCACCAAGACCCCCAGACAGGGGGCCACCAACTGCACCACTTAGGCCGAGTAGGGGACCCGTTTCGGCCTCAGACTCTGAGTGGACCCGCTCCTCTGGAGCCTCAGGAAGACCTCCAGACAGGGGGCCACCAACTACACCACTCAGTCCGAGTAGGGGACCCGTTTCGGCCTCAGACTCTGAGTGGACCCGCTCCACTGGAGCCTCAGGAAGACCTCCAGACAGGGGGCCCACTAACTGCACCACTTAGGCCGAGTAGGGGACCCGTTTCGGCCTCAGACTCTGAGTGGACCCGCTGCTCTGGAGCCTCACCAAGACCTCCAGACAGGGGGCCCACTAACTGCACCACTTAGGCCGAGTAGGGGACCCGTTTCGGCCTCAGACTCTGAGTGGACCCGCTCCTCTGGAGCCTCACCAAGACCCCCAGACAGGGGGCCACCAACTGCACCACTCAGTCCGAGTAGGGGACCCGTTTCGGCCTCAGACTCTGAGTGGACCCGCTCCTCTGGAGCCTCACCAAGACCCCCAGACAGGGGGCCACCAACTGCACCACTCAGTCCGAGTAGGGGACCCGTTTCGGCCTCAGACACTGAGTGGTCCCGGTCCTCTGGAGCCTCTGGAAGACCTCCAGACAGGGGGCCCACTAACTGCACCACTTAGGCCGAGTAGGGGACCCGTTTCGGCCTCAGACTCTGAGTGGACCCGCTCCTCTGGAGCCTCACCAAGACCCCCAGACAGGGGGCCACCAACTGCACCACTCTGTCCGAGTAGGGGACCCGTTTCGGCCTCAGACTCTGAGTGGTCCCGCTCCTCTGGAGCCTCAGGAAGACCTCCAGACCTGGGGCCCACTAACTGCACCACTTAGGCCGAGTAGGGGACCCGTTTCGGCCTCAGACTCTGAGTGGACCCGCTCCTCTGGAGCCTCACCAAGACCCCCAGACAGGGGGCCACCAACTGCACCACTCTGTCCGAGTAGGGGACCCGTTTCGGCCTCAGACTCTGAGTGGACCCGCTCCTCTGGAGCCTCACCAAGACCCCCAGACAGGGGGCCACCAACTGAACCACTCAGTCCGAGTAGGGGACCCGTTTCGGCCTCAGGCTCTGAGTGGTCCCGCTCCTCTGGAGCCTCAGGAAGACCTCCAGACAGGGGGCCCACTAACTGCACCACTCAGGCCGAGTAGGGGAACCGTTCCGGCCTCAGACTCTGAGTGGACCCGCTCCTCTGGAGCCTCACCAAGACCCCCAGACAGGGGGCCACCAACTGCACCACTTTGGCCGAGTAGGGGACCCGTTTCGGCCTCAGACTCTGAGTGGACCCGCTCCTCTGGAGCCTCAAGAAGACCTCCAGACAGGGGGCCACCAACTGCACCACTCAGGCCGAGTAGGGGACCCGTTTCGGCCTCAGACACTGAGTGGTCCCGCTCCTCTGGAGCCTCAGGAAGACCTCCAGACAGGGGGCCCGCTTACTGCACCACTTAGGCCGAGTAGGGGACCCGTTTCGGCCTCAGACTCTGAGTGGACCCGCTCCTCTGGAGCCTCAGGAAGACCTCCAGACAGGGGGCCCACTAACTGCACCACATGGGCCGAGTAGGGGACCCGTTTCGGACTTAGACGCCAAGTGGTCCCGCACCCCTGGATGGTTCTAGAGACCCCCAGACCAGGGGCCACCAACTGCACCACTTGGGCCGAGTAGGGGACCCGTTTCGGCCTTAGACGCCACGTGGTCCCGCTCCTCTGGAGCCTCAGGAAGACCTCCAGACCGGGGGCCACCAACGGCACCACTCAGTCCGACCAGGGGACACCTTTCGGCCTTAGACGCCACGTGGTCCCGCTCCTCTGGAGCCTCAGGAAGACCTCCAGGGCCAGGGGCCACCTTTCCTATATGCCAAACAACCACTGTCCTGCAAAACAGGCCCACAAAACGGTATCAGGCGAAGCCCATAAATCCACAGTGAGCGGACTGTGAAACTTCTTATTTTCGACACCCCTGGTATATATTACCATCCCTGGTAGTCTAAAACGAACCCATGGGAGTCTAAAATGAACCCATGGGATTCTAAACACAACCCATGGTAGTCTAAAACGAACCCATGGGAGTCTAGCAAAAAAAGAACTTAGAAAAATAACGCTTGGATTTTCATTCCTCCAGGCTCACACCGACTCACTGCACAACTCAGTCCGAGTAGGGGACCCATTTCGGACTCAGACTCTGAGTGGACCCGCTGCTCTGGAGCCTCAGGAAGACCTCCAGACAGGGGGCCACCGACTGCCCCACTTAGGCCGAATAGGGGACCCGTTTCGGCCTCAGACTCTGCGTGGTCCCGCTCCTCTGGAGCCTCAGGAAGACCTCCAGACCTGGGGCCCACCAACTGCCCCACTTAGGCCGAGAAGGGGACCCGTTTCGGACTCAGACTCGGAGTGGTCCCGCTCCTCTGGAGCATCAGGAAGACCTCCAGACAGGGGGCCACCAACTGCCCCACTTAGGCCGAGTAGGGGACCCGTTTCGGCCTCAGACTCTGCGTGGTCCCGCTCCTCTGGAGCATCAGGAAGACCTCCAGACAGGGGGCCACCAACTGCCCCACTTAGGCCGAGTAAGGGACCCGTTTCGGCCTCAGACTCTGCGTGGTCCCGCTCCTCTGGAGCCGCAGGAAGACCTCCAGACCTGGGGCCACCAACTGCCCCACTTAGGCCGAGAAGGGGACCCGTTTCGGCCTCAGACTCTGAGTGGACCCGCTGCTCTGGAGCCTCAGGAAGACCTCCAGACAGGGGGCCACTAACTGCCCCACTTAGGCCGAGAAGGGGACCCGTTTCGGCCTCAGACTCTGAGTGGTCCCGCTCCTCTGGAGCCTCAGGAAGACCCCCAGACAGGGGGCCACCAACTGCACCACTTAGGCCGACTAGGGGACCCGTTTCGGCCTCAGACTCTGCGTGGTCCCGCTCCTCTGGAGCCGCAGGAAGACCTCCAGACCTGGGGCCACCAACTGCCCCACTTAGGCCGAGAAGGGGACCCGTTTCGGCCTCAGACTCTGAGTGGACCCGCTGCTCTGGAGCCTCAGGAAGACCTCCAGACAGGGGGCCACTAACTGCCCCACTTTGGCCGAGAAGGGGACCCGTTTCGGCCTCAGACTCTGAGTGGTCCCGCTCCTCTGGAGCCTCAGGAAGACCCCCAGACAGGGGGCCGACAACTGCACCACTTAGGCCGAATGGGGGACCCGTTTCGGACTTAGACGGCAAGTGGTCCCGCTCCTCTGGAGCCTCAGGAAGACCTCCAGACCGTGGACCACCAACTGCACCACTCGGGCCGAGTAGGGGACCCGTTTCGGCCTTAGACGCCACGTGGTCCCGCTCCTCTGGAGCCTCAGGAAGACCTCCAGACCGTGGACCACCAACTGCACCACTCGGGCCGAGTAGGGGACCCGTGTCGGCCTTAGACGCCACGTGGTCCCGCTCCTCTGGAGCCTCAGGAAGACCTCCAGACCGTGGACCACCAACTGCACCACTCAGTCCGACCAGGGGACCCGTTTCGGCCTTAGACGCCACGTGGTCCCGCTCCTCTGGAGCCTCAGGAAGACCTCCAGACCGGGGGCCACCAACGGCACCACTCAGTCCGACCAGGGGACCCGTTTCGGCCTTAGACGCCACGTGGTCCCGCTCCTCTGGAGCCTCAGGAGGACCTCCAGACCGGGGGCCACCAACGGCCCCACTCAGTCCGACCAGGGGACCCGTTTCGGCCTTAGACGCCACGTGGTCCCGCTCCTCTGGAGCCTCAGGAAGACCTCCAGACCGGGGGTCACCAACGGCACCACTCAGTCCGACCAGGGGACCCGAATCGGCCTTAGACGCCACGGGGTCCCGCTCCTCTGGAGCCTCAGGAAGACTTCCAGACCAGGGGCCACCTTTCTTATATGTCAAACGACCACTGTCCTGCAAAACAGGCCCACAAAACGGTACCAGGCGAAGCCCATAAATCCACAGTGAGCGGACTGTGAAATTTCTTATTTTCGAGACCCCTGCTAACCCTATATTACCATCCCTGGTAGTCTAAAACGAACCCATGGGAGTCTAGCAGAAAAATGACTTAGAAAAAAAACGCTTGGTTTTTCAAACGAAGCCAAGGAATCCACAGTGAGCGGACTGTGAAATTTCTTGTTTAACAATTTATAATAATAATAATAGTTAATAATAAGAATAAGAATAATAATAAGAATAATAATAATAAGAAGAATAATAATAAGAATAATAATAATAATAATAATAATAATAAGAATAATAATAAGAATAAGAATAAGAAGAATAACAATAAGAGTAACAATACAAAGAAGAATAACAATAAGAATAAGAGGAATAACAATAAGAAATCAGGTCTCAGCACCAATCCCACATGCTCTCTGTCCCTCCCTTGCCATGGGAGCCCACACACACACACACACACACACACACACACACACACACACACACACACACACACACACACACACACACACACACACACATATGACCTCTATCTCTACCCAGGAATAGGAGGCTCAGCTCTGGTGTGTGTGTTTCCAGCTTCCCCCTATAGGCCCACACACACACAACACCTCTATCTCTACCCAGGAATAGGAGGCTCAGCACTGGTGTGTGTGTTTCCAGCTTCCCCCTATAGTCCCCACACACAAAATACCTCTATTTCTACCCAGGAAAAGGAGGCTCAGCTCTGGTGTGTGTGTTTCCAGCTTCCCCCTATAGTCCCCACAGACAAAATACCTCTATTTCTACCCAGGAAAAGGAGGCTCAGCTCTGGTGTGTGTGTTTCCAGCTTCCCCCTATAGGCCCCCCCACACACACACAACACCTCTATCTCTACCCAGGAATAGGAGGCTCAGCTCTGGGATGAGTGTTTCCAGCTTCCCCCTATAGTCCCCACACACAAAATACCTCTATTTCTACCCAGGAAAAGGAGGCTCAGCTCTGGTGTGTGTGTTTCCAGCTTCCCCCTATA
>NC_136949.1:21055761-21060761 GCF_949987615.1 Pollachius pollachius | reverse complement strand
TGGTCCCGCTCCTCTGGAGCCTCAGGAAGACCTCCAGACAGGGGGCCCACTAACTGCACCACTTAGGCCGAGTAGGGGACCCGTTTCGGCCTCAGACTCTGAGTGGTCCCGCTCCTCTGGAGCCTCAGGAAGACCTCCAGACAGGGGGCCCACTAACTGCACCACTCTGGCCGAGTAGGAGACCCGTTTCGGCCTCAGACTGTGAGTGGTCCCGCTCCTCTGGAGCCTCAGGAAGACCTCCAGACAGGGGGCCCACTAACTGCACCACTCAGGCCGAGTAGGGGAACCGTTCCGGCCTCAGACTCTGAGTGGACCCGCTCCTCTGGAGCCTCACCAAGACCCCCAGACAGGGGGCCACCAACTGCACCACTTAGGCCGAGTAGGGGACCCGTTTCGGCCTCAGACTCTGAGTGGACCCGCTCCTCTGGAGCCTCAGGAAGACCTCCAGACAGGGGGCCACCAACTACACCACTCAGTCCGAGTAGGGGACCCGTTTCGGCCTCAGACTCTGAGTGGACCCGCTCCACTGGAGCCTCAGGAAGACCTCCAGACAGGGGGCCCACTAACTGCACCACTTAGGCCGAGTAGGGGACCCGTTTCGGCCTCAGACTCTGAGTGGACCCGCTGCTCTGGAGCCTCACCAAGACCTCCAGACAGGGGGCCCACTAACTGCACCACTTAGGCCGAGTAGGGGACCCGTTTCGGCCTCAGACTCTGAGTGGACCCGCTCCTCTGGAGCCTCACCAAGACCCCCAGACAGGGGGCCACCAACTGCACCACTCAGTCCGAGTAGGGGACCCGTTTCGGCCTCAGACTCTGAGTGGACCCGCTCCTCTGGAGCCTCACCAAGACCCCCAGACAGGGGGCCACCAACTGCACCACTCAGTCCGAGTAGGGGACCCGTTTCGGCCTCAGACACTGAGTGGTCCCGGTCCTCTGGAGCCTCTGGAAGACCTCCAGACAGGGGGCCCACTAACTGCACCACTTAGGCCGAGTAGGGGACCCGTTTCGGCCTCAGACTCTGAGTGGACCCGCTCCTCTGGAGCCTCACCAAGACCCCCAGACAGGGGGCCACCAACTGCACCACTCTGTCCGAGTAGGGGACCCGTTTCGGCCTCAGACTCTGAGTGGTCCCGCTCCTCTGGAGCCTCAGGAAGACCTCCAGACCTGGGGCCCACTAACTGCACCACTTAGGCCGAGTAGGGGACCCGTTTCGGCCTCAGACTCTGAGTGGACCCGCTCCTCTGGAGCCTCACCAAGACCCCCAGACAGGGGGCCACCAACTGCACCACTCTGTCCGAGTAGGGGACCCGTTTCGGCCTCAGACTCTGAGTGGACCCGCTCCTCTGGAGCCTCACCAAGACCCCCAGACAGGGGGCCACCAACTGAACCACTCAGTCCGAGTAGGGGACCCGTTTCGGCCTCAGGCTCTGAGTGGTCCCGCTCCTCTGGAGCCTCAGGAAGACCTCCAGACAGGGGGCCCACTAACTGCACCACTCAGGCCGAGTAGGGGAACCGTTCCGGCCTCAGACTCTGAGTGGACCCGCTCCTCTGGAGCCTCACCAAGACCCCCAGACAGGGGGCCACCAACTGCACCACTTTGGCCGAGTAGGGGACCCGTTTCGGCCTCAGACTCTGAGTGGACCCGCTCCTCTGGAGCCTCAAGAAGACCTCCAGACAGGGGGCCACCAACTGCACCACTCAGGCCGAGTAGGGGACCCGTTTCGGCCTCAGACACTGAGTGGTCCCGCTCCTCTGGAGCCTCAGGAAGACCTCCAGACAGGGGGCCCGCTTACTGCACCACTTAGGCCGAGTAGGGGACCCGTTTCGGCCTCAGACTCTGAGTGGACCCGCTCCTCTGGAGCCTCAGGAAGACCTCCAGACAGGGGGCCCACTAACTGCACCACATGGGCCGAGTAGGGGACCCGTTTCGGACTTAGACGCCAAGTGGTCCCGCACCCCTGGATGGTTCTAGAGACCCCCAGACCAGGGGCCACCAACTGCACCACTTGGGCCGAGTAGGGGACCCGTTTCGGCCTTAGACGCCACGTGGTCCCGCTCCTCTGGAGCCTCAGGAAGACCTCCAGACCGGGGGCCACCAACGGCACCACTCAGTCCGACCAGGGGACACCTTTCGGCCTTAGACGCCACGTGGTCCCGCTCCTCTGGAGCCTCAGGAAGACCTCCAGGGCCAGGGGCCACCTTTCCTATATGCCAAACAACCACTGTCCTGCAAAACAGGCCCACAAAACGGTATCAGGCGAAGCCCATAAATCCACAGTGAGCGGACTGTGAAACTTCTTATTTTCGACACCCCTGGTATATATTACCATCCCTGGTAGTCTAAAACGAACCCATGGGAGTCTAAAATGAACCCATGGGATTCTAAACACAACCCATGGTAGTCTAAAACGAACCCATGGGAGTCTAGCAAAAAAAGAACTTAGAAAAATAACGCTTGGATTTTCATTCCTCCAGGCTCACACCGACTCACTGCACAACTCAGTCCGAGTAGGGGACCCATTTCGGACTCAGACTCTGAGTGGACCCGCTGCTCTGGAGCCTCAGGAAGACCTCCAGACAGGGGGCCACCGACTGCCCCACTTAGGCCGAATAGGGGACCCGTTTCGGCCTCAGACTCTGCGTGGTCCCGCTCCTCTGGAGCCTCAGGAAGACCTCCAGACCTGGGGCCCACCAACTGCCCCACTTAGGCCGAGAAGGGGACCCGTTTCGGACTCAGACTCGGAGTGGTCCCGCTCCTCTGGAGCATCAGGAAGACCTCCAGACAGGGGGCCACCAACTGCCCCACTTAGGCCGAGTAGGGGACCCGTTTCGGCCTCAGACTCTGCGTGGTCCCGCTCCTCTGGAGCATCAGGAAGACCTCCAGACAGGGGGCCACCAACTGCCCCACTTAGGCCGAGTAAGGGACCCGTTTCGGCCTCAGACTCTGCGTGGTCCCGCTCCTCTGGAGCCGCAGGAAGACCTCCAGACCTGGGGCCACCAACTGCCCCACTTAGGCCGAGAAGGGGACCCGTTTCGGCCTCAGACTCTGAGTGGACCCGCTGCTCTGGAGCCTCAGGAAGACCTCCAGACAGGGGGCCACTAACTGCCCCACTTAGGCCGAGAAGGGGACCCGTTTCGGCCTCAGACTCTGAGTGGTCCCGCTCCTCTGGAGCCTCAGGAAGACCCCCAGACAGGGGGCCACCAACTGCACCACTTAGGCCGACTAGGGGACCCGTTTCGGCCTCAGACTCTGCGTGGTCCCGCTCCTCTGGAGCCGCAGGAAGACCTCCAGACCTGGGGCCACCAACTGCCCCACTTAGGCCGAGAAGGGGACCCGTTTCGGCCTCAGACTCTGAGTGGACCCGCTGCTCTGGAGCCTCAGGAAGACCTCCAGACAGGGGGCCACTAACTGCCCCACTTTGGCCGAGAAGGGGACCCGTTTCGGCCTCAGACTCTGAGTGGTCCCGCTCCTCTGGAGCCTCAGGAAGACCCCCAGACAGGGGGCCGACAACTGCACCACTTAGGCCGAATGGGGGACCCGTTTCGGACTTAGACGGCAAGTGGTCCCGCTCCTCTGGAGCCTCAGGAAGACCTCCAGACCGTGGACCACCAACTGCACCACTCGGGCCGAGTAGGGGACCCGTTTCGGCCTTAGACGCCACGTGGTCCCGCTCCTCTGGAGCCTCAGGAAGACCTCCAGACCGTGGACCACCAACTGCACCACTCGGGCCGAGTAGGGGACCCGTGTCGGCCTTAGACGCCACGTGGTCCCGCTCCTCTGGAGCCTCAGGAAGACCTCCAGACCGTGGACCACCAACTGCACCACTCAGTCCGACCAGGGGACCCGTTTCGGCCTTAGACGCCACGTGGTCCCGCTCCTCTGGAGCCTCAGGAAGACCTCCAGACCGGGGGCCACCAACGGCACCACTCAGTCCGACCAGGGGACCCGTTTCGGCCTTAGACGCCACGTGGTCCCGCTCCTCTGGAGCCTCAGGAGGACCTCCAGACCGGGGGCCACCAACGGCCCCACTCAGTCCGACCAGGGGACCCGTTTCGGCCTTAGACGCCACGTGGTCCCGCTCCTCTGGAGCCTCAGGAAGACCTCCAGACCGGGGGTCACCAACGGCACCACTCAGTCCGACCAGGGGACCCGAATCGGCCTTAGACGCCACGGGGTCCCGCTCCTCTGGAGCCTCAGGAAGACTTCCAGACCAGGGGCCACCTTTCTTATATGTCAAACGACCACTGTCCTGCAAAACAGGCCCACAAAACGGTACCAGGCGAAGCCCATAAATCCACAGTGAGCGGACTGTGAAATTTCTTATTTTCGAGACCCCTGCTAACCCTATATTACCATCCCTGGTAGTCTAAAACGAACCCATGGGAGTCTAGCAGAAAAATGACTTAGAAAAAAAACGCTTGGTTTTTCAAACGAAGCCAAGGAATCCACAGTGAGCGGACTGTGAAATTTCTTGTTTAACAATTTATAATAATAATAATAGTTAATAATAAGAATAAGAATAATAATAAGAATAATAATAATAAGAAGAATAATAATAAGAATAATAATAATAATAATAATAATAATAAGAATAATAATAAGAATAAGAATAAGAAGAATAACAATAAGAGTAACAATACAAAGAAGAATAACAATAAGAATAAGAGGAATAACAATAAGAAATCAGGTCTCAGCACCAATCCCACATGCTCTCTGTCCCTCCCTTGCCATGGGAGCCCACACACACACACACACACACACACACACACACACACACACACACACACACACACACACACACACACACACACACACACATATGACCTCTATCTCTACCCAGGAATAGGAGGCTCAGCTCTGGTGTGTGTGTTTCCAGCTTCCCCCTATAGGCCCACACACACACAACACCTCTATCTCTACCCAGGAATAGGAGGCTCAGCACTGGTGTGTGTGTTTCCAGCTTCCCCCTATAGTCCCCACACACAAAATACCTCTA
>NC_136949.1:21040761-21045761 GCF_949987615.1 Pollachius pollachius | reverse complement strand
TCCCTGGTAGTCTAAAACGAACCCATGGGAGTCTAAAATGAACCCATGGGATTCTAAACACAACCCATGGTAGTCTAAAACGAACCCATGGGAGTCTAGCAAAAAAAGAACTTAGAAAAATAACGCTTGGATTTTCATTCCTCCAGGCTCACACCGACTCACTGCACCACCCAGTCCGAGTAGGGGACCCGTTTCGGACACAGACTCTGAGTGGTCCCTCTCCTCTGGAGCCTCAGGAAGACCTCCAGACAGGGGGCCACCAACTGCACCACTTTGGCCGAATGGGGGACCCGTTTCGGCCTCAGACTCTGAGTGGTCCCGCTCCTCTGGAGCCTCAGGAAGACCTCCAGACAGGGGGCCCACTAACTGCACCACTTAGGCCGAGTAGGGGACCCGTTTCGGCCTCAGACTCTGAGTGGTCCCGCTCCTCTGGAGCCTCAGGAAGACCTCCAGACAGGGGGCCCACTAACTGCACCACTCTGGCCGAGTAGGAGACCCGTTTCGGCCTCAGACTGTGAGTGGTCCCGCTCCTCTGGAGCCTCAGGAAGACCTCCAGACAGGGGGCCCACTAACTGCACCACTCAGGCCGAGTAGGGGAACCGTTCCGGCCTCAGACTCTGAGTGGACCCGCTCCTCTGGAGCCTCACCAAGACCCCCAGACAGGGGGCCACCAACTGCACCACTTAGGCCGAGTAGGGGACCCGTTTCGGCCTCAGACTCTGAGTGGACCCGCTCCTCTGGAGCCTCAGGAAGACCTCCAGACAGGGGGCCACCAACTACACCACTCAGTCCGAGTAGGGGACCCGTTTCGGCCTCAGACTCTGAGTGGACCCGCTCCACTGGAGCCTCAGGAAGACCTCCAGACAGGGGGCCCACTAACTGCACCACTTAGGCCGAGTAGGGGACCCGTTTCGGCCTCAGACTCTGAGTGGACCCGCTGCTCTGGAGCCTCACCAAGACCTCCAGACAGGGGGCCCACTAACTGCACCACTTAGGCCGAGTAGGGGACCCGTTTCGGCCTCAGACTCTGAGTGGACCCGCTCCTCTGGAGCCTCACCAAGACCCCCAGACAGGGGGCCACCAACTGCACCACTCAGTCCGAGTAGGGGACCCGTTTCGGCCTCAGACTCTGAGTGGACCCGCTCCTCTGGAGCCTCACCAAGACCCCCAGACAGGGGGCCACCAACTGCACCACTCAGTCCGAGTAGGGGACCCGTTTCGGCCTCAGACACTGAGTGGTCCCGGTCCTCTGGAGCCTCTGGAAGACCTCCAGACAGGGGGCCCACTAACTGCACCACTTAGGCCGAGTAGGGGACCCGTTTCGGCCTCAGACTCTGAGTGGACCCGCTCCTCTGGAGCCTCACCAAGACCCCCAGACAGGGGGCCACCAACTGCACCACTCTGTCCGAGTAGGGGACCCGTTTCGGCCTCAGACTCTGAGTGGTCCCGCTCCTCTGGAGCCTCAGGAAGACCTCCAGACCTGGGGCCCACTAACTGCACCACTTAGGCCGAGTAGGGGACCCGTTTCGGCCTCAGACTCTGAGTGGACCCGCTCCTCTGGAGCCTCACCAAGACCCCCAGACAGGGGGCCACCAACTGCACCACTCTGTCCGAGTAGGGGACCCGTTTCGGCCTCAGACTCTGAGTGGACCCGCTCCTCTGGAGCCTCACCAAGACCCCCAGACAGGGGGCCACCAACTGAACCACTCAGTCCGAGTAGGGGACCCGTTTCGGCCTCAGGCTCTGAGTGGTCCCGCTCCTCTGGAGCCTCAGGAAGACCTCCAGACAGGGGGCCCACTAACTGCACCACTCAGGCCGAGTAGGGGAACCGTTCCGGCCTCAGACTCTGAGTGGACCCGCTCCTCTGGAGCCTCACCAAGACCCCCAGACAGGGGGCCACCAACTGCACCACTTTGGCCGAGTAGGGGACCCGTTTCGGCCTCAGACTCTGAGTGGACCCGCTCCTCTGGAGCCTCAAGAAGACCTCCAGACAGGGGGCCACCAACTGCACCACTCAGGCCGAGTAGGGGACCCGTTTCGGCCTCAGACACTGAGTGGTCCCGCTCCTCTGGAGCCTCAGGAAGACCTCCAGACAGGGGGCCCGCTTACTGCACCACTTAGGCCGAGTAGGGGACCCGTTTCGGCCTCAGACTCTGAGTGGACCCGCTCCTCTGGAGCCTCAGGAAGACCTCCAGACAGGGGGCCCACTAACTGCACCACATGGGCCGAGTAGGGGACCCGTTTCGGACTTAGACGCCAAGTGGTCCCGCACCCCTGGATGGTTCTAGAGACCCCCAGACCAGGGGCCACCAACTGCACCACTTGGGCCGAGTAGGGGACCCGTTTCGGCCTTAGACGCCACGTGGTCCCGCTCCTCTGGAGCCTCAGGAAGACCTCCAGACCGGGGGCCACCAACGGCACCACTCAGTCCGACCAGGGGACACCTTTCGGCCTTAGACGCCACGTGGTCCCGCTCCTCTGGAGCCTCAGGAAGACCTCCAGGGCCAGGGGCCACCTTTCCTATATGCCAAACAACCACTGTCCTGCAAAACAGGCCCACAAAACGGTATCAGGCGAAGCCCATAAATCCACAGTGAGCGGACTGTGAAACTTCTTATTTTCGACACCCCTGGTATATATTACCATCCCTGGTAGTCTAAAACGAACCCATGGGAGTCTAAAATGAACCCATGGGATTCTAAACACAACCCATGGTAGTCTAAAACGAACCCATGGGAGTCTAGCAAAAAAAGAACTTAGAAAAATAACGCTTGGATTTTCATTCCTCCAGGCTCACACCGACTCACTGCACAACTCAGTCCGAGTAGGGGACCCATTTCGGACTCAGACTCTGAGTGGACCCGCTGCTCTGGAGCCTCAGGAAGACCTCCAGACAGGGGGCCACCGACTGCCCCACTTAGGCCGAATAGGGGACCCGTTTCGGCCTCAGACTCTGCGTGGTCCCGCTCCTCTGGAGCCTCAGGAAGACCTCCAGACCTGGGGCCCACCAACTGCCCCACTTAGGCCGAGAAGGGGACCCGTTTCGGACTCAGACTCGGAGTGGTCCCGCTCCTCTGGAGCATCAGGAAGACCTCCAGACAGGGGGCCACCAACTGCCCCACTTAGGCCGAGTAGGGGACCCGTTTCGGCCTCAGACTCTGCGTGGTCCCGCTCCTCTGGAGCATCAGGAAGACCTCCAGACAGGGGGCCACCAACTGCCCCACTTAGGCCGAGTAAGGGACCCGTTTCGGCCTCAGACTCTGCGTGGTCCCGCTCCTCTGGAGCCGCAGGAAGACCTCCAGACCTGGGGCCACCAACTGCCCCACTTAGGCCGAGAAGGGGACCCGTTTCGGCCTCAGACTCTGAGTGGACCCGCTGCTCTGGAGCCTCAGGAAGACCTCCAGACAGGGGGCCACTAACTGCCCCACTTAGGCCGAGAAGGGGACCCGTTTCGGCCTCAGACTCTGAGTGGTCCCGCTCCTCTGGAGCCTCAGGAAGACCCCCAGACAGGGGGCCACCAACTGCACCACTTAGGCCGACTAGGGGACCCGTTTCGGCCTCAGACTCTGCGTGGTCCCGCTCCTCTGGAGCCGCAGGAAGACCTCCAGACCTGGGGCCACCAACTGCCCCACTTAGGCCGAGAAGGGGACCCGTTTCGGCCTCAGACTCTGAGTGGACCCGCTGCTCTGGAGCCTCAGGAAGACCTCCAGACAGGGGGCCACTAACTGCCCCACTTTGGCCGAGAAGGGGACCCGTTTCGGCCTCAGACTCTGAGTGGTCCCGCTCCTCTGGAGCCTCAGGAAGACCCCCAGACAGGGGGCCGACAACTGCACCACTTAGGCCGAATGGGGGACCCGTTTCGGACTTAGACGGCAAGTGGTCCCGCTCCTCTGGAGCCTCAGGAAGACCTCCAGACCGTGGACCACCAACTGCACCACTCGGGCCGAGTAGGGGACCCGTTTCGGCCTTAGACGCCACGTGGTCCCGCTCCTCTGGAGCCTCAGGAAGACCTCCAGACCGTGGACCACCAACTGCACCACTCGGGCCGAGTAGGGGACCCGTGTCGGCCTTAGACGCCACGTGGTCCCGCTCCTCTGGAGCCTCAGGAAGACCTCCAGACCGTGGACCACCAACTGCACCACTCAGTCCGACCAGGGGACCCGTTTCGGCCTTAGACGCCACGTGGTCCCGCTCCTCTGGAGCCTCAGGAAGACCTCCAGACCGGGGGCCACCAACGGCACCACTCAGTCCGACCAGGGGACCCGTTTCGGCCTTAGACGCCACGTGGTCCCGCTCCTCTGGAGCCTCAGGAGGACCTCCAGACCGGGGGCCACCAACGGCCCCACTCAGTCCGACCAGGGGACCCGTTTCGGCCTTAGACGCCACGTGGTCCCGCTCCTCTGGAGCCTCAGGAAGACCTCCAGACCGGGGGTCACCAACGGCACCACTCAGTCCGACCAGGGGACCCGAATCGGCCTTAGACGCCACGGGGTCCCGCTCCTCTGGAGCCTCAGGAAGACTTCCAGACCAGGGGCCACCTTTCTTATATGTCAAACGACCACTGTCCTGCAAAACAGGCCCACAAAACGGTACCAGGCGAAGCCCATAAATCCACAGTGAGCGGACTGTGAAATTTCTTATTTTCGAGACCCCTGCTAACCCTATATTACCATCCCTGGTAGTCTAAAACGAACCCATGGGAGTCTAGCAGAAAAATGACTTAGAAAAAAAACGCTTGGTTTTTCAAACGAAGCCAAGGAATCCACAGTGAGCGGACTGTGAAATTTCTTGTTTAACAATTTATAATAATAATAATAGTTAATAATAAGAATAAGAATAATAATAAGAATAATAATAATAAGAAGAATAATAATAAGAATAATAATAATAATAATAATAATAATAAGAATAATAATAAGAATAAGAATAAGAAGAATAACAATAAGAGTAACAATACAAAGAAGAATAACAATAAGAATAAGAGGAATAACAATAAGAAA
>NC_136949.1:21025761-21030761 GCF_949987615.1 Pollachius pollachius | reverse complement strand
TGGATTCGGGCACACGTTGTGAGGCACCCTTCGTGTGGAACGAAAGCCACACTGGGGCCCTCACTGAGGTGTGCCGCTTAGACCATTTCCGTCGGACGCTCGCCAACATGCCGGACCGCTTGGGTCCGTGGGCTGAAGGGACGGGGCACCAGCAGTCACCTATTGACTGTGCACCTACTGTCTCCGACCTATACTAGGATGGGGGTATGTCCTTCAAAACAGGCCCACAAAACGGTATCAGGCGAAGCCCATAAATCCACAGTGAGCGGACTGTGAAACTTCTTATTTTCGACACCCCTGGTATATATTACCATCCCTGGTAGTCTAAAACGAACCCATGGGAGTCTAAAATGAACCCATGGGATTCTAAACACAACCCATGGTAGTCTAAAACGAACCCATGGGAGTCTAGCAAAAAAAGAACTTAGAAAAATAACGCTTGGATTTTCATTCCTCCAGGCTCACACCGACTCACTGCACCACCCAGTCCGAGTAGGGGACCCGTTTCGGACACAGACTCTCAGTGGTCCCTCTCCTCTGGAGCCTCAGGAAGACCTCCAGACAGGGGGCCACCAACTGCACCACTTTGGCCGAATGGGGGACCCGTTTCGGCCTCAGACTCTGAGTGGTCCCGCTCCTCTGGAGCCTCAGGAAGACCTCCAGACAGGGGGCCCACTAACTGCACCACTTAGGCCGAGTAGGGGACCCGTTTCGGCCTCAGACTCTGAGTGGTCCCGCTCCTCTGGAGCCTCAGGAAGACCTCCAGACAGGGGGCCCACTAACTGCACCACTCTGGCCGAGTAGGAGACCCGTTTCGGCCTCAGACTGTGAGTGGTCCCGCTCCTCTGGAGCCTCAGGAAGACCTCCAGACAGGGGGCCCACTAACTGCACCACTCAGGCCGAGTAGGGGAACCGTTCCGGCCTCAGACTCTGAGTGGACCCGCTCCTCTGGAGCCTCACCAAGACCCCCAGACAGGGGGCCACCAACTGCACCACTTAGGCCGAGTAGGGGACCCGTTTCGGCCTCAGACTCTGAGTGGACCCGCTCCTCTGGAGCCTCAGGAAGACCTCCAGACAGGGGGCCACCAACTACACCACTCAGTCCGAGTAGGGGACCCGTTTCGGCCTCAGACTCTGAGTGGACCCGCTCCACTGGAGCCTCAGGAAGACCTCCAGACAGGGGGCCCACTAACTGCACCACTTAGGCCGAGTAGGGGACCCGTTTCGGCCTCAGACTCTGAGTGGACCCGCTGCTCTGGAGCCTCACCAAGACCTCCAGACAGGGGGCCCACTAACTGCACCACTTAGGCCGAGTAGGGGACCCGTTTCGGCCTCAGACTCTGAGTGGACCCGCTCCTCTGGAGCCTCACCAAGACCCCCAGACAGGGGGCCACCAACTGCACCACTCTGTCCGAGTAGGGGACCCGTTTCGGCCTCAGACTCTGAGTGGACCCGCTCCTCTGGAGCCTCACCAAGACCCCCAGACAGGGGGCCACCAACTGCACCACTCAGTCCGAGTAGGGGACCCGTTTCGGCCTCAGACACTGAGTGGTCCCGGTCCTCTGGAGCCTCTGGAAGACCTCCAGACAGGGGGCCCACTAACTGCACCACTTAGGCCGAGTAGGGGACCCGTTTCGGCCTCAGACTCTGAGTGGACCCGCTCCTCTGGAGCCTCACCAAGACCCCCAGACAGGGGGCCACCAACTGCACCACTCTGTCCGAGTAGGGGACCCGTTTCGGCCTCAGACTCTGAGTGGTCCCGCTCCTCTGGAGCCTCAGGAAGACCTCCAGACCTGGGGCCCACTAACTGCACCACTTAGGCCGAGTAGGGGACCCGTTTCGGCCTCAGACTCTGAGTGGACCCGCTCCTCTGGAGCCTCACCAAGACCCCCAGACAGGGGGCCACCAACTGCACCACTCTGTCCGAGTAGGGGACCCGTTTCGGCCTCAGACTCTGAGTGGACCCGCTCCTCTGGAGCCTCACCAAGACCCCCAGACAGGGGGCCACCAACTGAACCACTCAGTCCGAGTAGGGGACCCGTTTCGGCCTCAGGCTCTGAGTGGTCCCGCTCCTCTGGAGCCTCAGGAAGACCTCCAGACAGGGGGCCCACTAACTGCACCACTCAGGCCGAGTAGGGGAACCGTTCCGGCCTCAGACTCTGAGTGGACCCGCTCCTCTGGAGCCTCACCAAGACCCCCAGACAGGGGGCCACCAACTGCACCACTTTGGCCGAGTAGGGGACCCGTTTCGGCCTCAGACTCTGAGTGGACCCGCTCCTCTGGAGCCTCAAGAAGACCTCCAGACAGGGGGCCACCAACTGCACCACTCAGGCCGAGTAGGGGACCCGTTTCGGCCTCAGACACTGAGTGGTCCCGCTCCTCTGGAGCCTCAGGAAGACCTCCAGACAGGGGGCCCGCTTACTGCACCACTTAGGCCGAGTAGGGGACCCGTTTCGGCCTCAGACTCTGAGTGGACCCGCTCCTCTGGAGCCTCAGGAAGACCTCCAGACAGGGGGCCCACTAACTGCACCACATGGGCCGAGTAGGGGACCCGTTTCGGACTTAGACGCCAAGTGGTCCCGCACCCCTGGATGGTTCTAGAGACCCCCAGACCAGGGGCCACCAACTGCACCACTTGGGCCGAGTAGGGGACCCGTTTCGGCCTTAGACGCCACGTGGTCCCGCTCCTCTGGAGCCTCAGGAAGACCTCCAGACCGGGGGCCACCAACGGCACCACTCAGTCCGACCAGGGGACACCTTTCGGCCTTAGACGCCACGTGGTCCCGCTCCTCTGGAGCCTCAGGAAGACCTCCAGGGCCAGGGGCCACCTTTCCTATATGCCAAACAACCACTGTCCTGCAAAACAGGCCCACAAAACGGTATCAGGCGAAGCCCATAAATCCACAGTGAGCGGACTGTGAAACTTCTTATTTTCGACACCCCTGGTATATATTACCATCCCTGGTAGTCTAAAACGAACCCATGGGAGTCTAAAATGAACCCATGGGATTCTAAACACAACCCATGGTAGTCTAAAACGAACCCATGGGAGTCTAGCAAAAAAAGAACTTAGAAAAATAACGCTTGGATTTTCATTCCTCCAGGCTCACACCGACTCACTGCACAACTCAGTCCGAGTAGGGGACCCATTTCGGACTCAGACTCTGAGTGGACCCGCTGCTCTGGAGCCTCAGGAAGACCTCCAGACAGGGGGCCACCGACTGCCCCACTTAGGCCGAATAGGGGACCCGTTTCGGCCTCAGACTCTGCGTGGTCCCGCTCCTCTGGAGCCTCAGGAAGACCTCCAGACCTGGGGCCCACCAACTGCCCCACTTAGGCCGAGAAGGGGACCCGTTTCGGACTCAGACTCGGAGTGGTCCCGCTCCTCTGGAGCATCAGGAAGACCTCCAGACAGGGGGCCACCAACTGCCCCACTTAGGCCGAGTAGGGGACCCGTTTCGGCCTCAGACTCTGCGTGGTCCCGCTCCTCTGGAGCATCAGGAAGACCTCCAGACAGGGGGCCACCAACTGCCCCACTTAGGCCGAGTAAGGGACCCGTTTCGGCCTCAGACTCTGCGTGGTCCCGCTCCTCTGGAGCCGCAGGAAGACCTCCAGACCTGGGGCCACCAACTGCCCCACTTAGGCCGAGAAGGGGACCCGTTTCGGCCTCAGACTCTGAGTGGACCCGCTGCTCTGGAGCCTCAGGAAGACCTCCAGACAGGGGGCCACTAACTGCCCCACTTAGGCCGAGAAGGGGACCCGTTTCGGCCTCAGACTCTGAGTGGTCCCGCTCCTCTGGAGCCTCAGGAAGACCCCCAGACAGGGGGCCACCAACTGCACCACTTAGGCCGACTAGGGGACCCGTTTCGGCCTCAGACTCTGCGTGGTCCCGCTCCTCTGGAGCCGCAGGAAGACCTCCAGACCTGGGGCCACCAACTGCCCCACTTAGGCCGAGAAGGGGACCCGTTTCGGCCTCAGACTCTGAGTGGACCCGCTGCTCTGGAGCCTCAGGAAGACCTCCAGACAGGGGGCCACTAACTGCCCCACTTTGGCCGAGAAGGGGACCCGTTTCGGCCTCAGACTCTGAGTGGTCCCGCTCCTCTGGAGCCTCAGGAAGACCCCCAGACAGGGGGCCGACAACTGCACCACTTAGGCCGAATGGGGGACCCGTTTCGGACTTAGACGGCAAGTGGTCCCGCTCCTCTGGAGCCTCAGGAAGACCTCCAGACCGTGGACCACCAACTGCACCACTCGGGCCGAGTAGGGGACCCGTTTCGGCCTTAGACGCCACGTGGTCCCGCTCCTCTGGAGCCTCAGGAAGACCTCCAGACCGTGGACCACCAACTGCACCACTCGGGCCGAGTAGGGGACCCGTGTCGGCCTTAGACGCCACGTGGTCCCGCTCCTCTGGAGCCTCAGGAAGACCTCCAGACCGTGGACCACCAACTGCACCACTCAGTCCGACCAGGGGACCCGTTTCGGCCTTAGACGCCACGTGGTCCCGCTCCTCTGGAGCCTCAGGAAGACCTCCAGACCGGGGGCCACCAACGGCACCACTCAGTCCGACCAGGGGACCCGTTTCGGCCTTAGACGCCACGTGGTCCCGCTCCTCTGGAGCCTCAGGAGGACCTCCAGACCGGGGGCCACCAACGGCCCCACTCAGTCCGACCAGGGGACCCGTTTCGGCCTTAGACGCCACGTGGTCCCGCTCCTCTGGAGCCTCAGGAAGACCTCCAGACCGGGGGTCACCAACGGCACCACTCAGTCCGACCAGGGGACCCGAATCGGCCTTAGACGCCACGGGGTCCCGCTCCTCTGGAGCCTCAGGAAGACTTCCAGACCAGGGGCCACCTTTCTTATATGTCAAACGACCACTGTCCTGCAAAACAGGCCCACAAAACGGTACCAGGCGAAGCCCATAAATCCACAGTGAGCGGACTGTGAAATTTCTTATTTTCGAGACCCCTGCTAACCCTATATTACCATCCCTGGTAGTCTAA
>NC_136949.1:21010761-21015761 GCF_949987615.1 Pollachius pollachius | reverse complement strand
CCGTGAGTGGCTGCTGCCCCTTTCACCCACAGGGGGTTCAGGGGCCCACCGCTACCACCACTCCGGTTTGGCACTCGACACTCAGGGTGGGCGTTGTGGTGGGATCCGCACAACGCCCGGGGTACCGGGCTTTGAGAAACAATCGTACAGGCGAACCGTGGCCGTAAGGAGAACATCCAAGGATGTAGAGTCGGACACCCGTATGAGGCCGACCTCTCCGTAACCACGGCCCGCCCTCGCAGGACACCTAGGACAGACGGGGCTACTCGGCTACTCGCTTCGTCTAGCACACCCACCAAAAGGCAGGAGCACTGGATTCGGGCACACGTTGTGAGGCACCCTTCGTGTGGAACGAAAGCCACACTGGGGCCCTCACTGAGGTGTGCCGCTTAGACCATTTCCGTCGGACGCTCGCCAACATGCCGGACCGCTTGGGTCCGTGGGCTGAAGGGACGGGGCACCAGCAGTCACCTATTGACTGTGCACCTACTGTCTCCGACCTATACTAGGATGGGGGTATGTCCTTCAAAACAGGCCCACAAAACGGTATCAGGCGAAGCCCATAAATCCACAGTGAGCGGACTGTGAAACTTCTTATTTTCGACACCCCTGGTATATATTACCATCCCTGGTAGTCTAAAACGAACCCATGGGAGTCTAAAATGAACCCATGGGATTCTAAACACAACCCATGGTAGTCTAAAACGAACCCATGGGAGTCTAGCAAAAAAAGAACTTAGAAAAATAACGCTTGGATTTTCATTCCTCCAGGCTCACACCGACTCACTGCACCACCCAGTCCGAGTAGGGGACCCGTTTCGGACACAGACTCTCAGTGGTCCCTCTCCTCTGGAGCCTCAGGAAGACCTCCAGACAGGGGGCCACCAACTGCACCACTTTGGCCGAATGGGGGACCCGTTTCGGCCTCAGACTCTGAGTGGTCCCGCTCCTCTGGAGCCTCAGGAAGACCTCCAGACAGGGGGCCCACTAACTGCACCACTTAGGCCGAGTAGGGGACCCGTTTCGGCCTCAGACTCTGAGTGGTCCCGCTCCTCTGGAGCCTCAGGAAGACCTCCAGACAGGGGGCCCACTAACTGCACCACTCTGGCCGAGTAGGAGACCCGTTTCGGCCTCAGACTGTGAGTGGTCCCGCTCCTCTGGAGCCTCAGGAAGACCTCCAGACAGGGGGCCCACTAACTGCACCACTCAGGCCGAGTAGGGGAACCGTTCCGGCCTCAGACTCTGAGTGGACCCGCTCCTCTGGAGCCTCACCAAGACCCCCAGACAGGGGGCCACCAACTGCACCACTTAGGCCGAGTAGGGGACCCGTTTCGGCCTCAGACTCTGAGTGGACCCGCTCCTCTGGAGCCTCAGGAAGACCTCCAGACAGGGGGCCACCAACTACACCACTCAGTCCGAGTAGGGGACCCGTTTCGGCCTCAGACTCTGAGTGGACCCGCTCCACTGGAGCCTCAGGAAGACCTCCAGACAGGGGGCCCACTAACTGCACCACTTAGGCCGAGTAGGGGACCCGTTTCGGCCTCAGACTCTGAGTGGACCCGCTGCTCTGGAGCCTCACCAAGACCTCCAGACAGGGGGCCCACTAACTGCACCACTTAGGCCGAGTAGGGGACCCGTTTCGGCCTCAGACTCTGAGTGGACCCGCTCCTCTGGAGCCTCACCAAGACCCCCAGACAGGGGGCCACCAACTGCACCACTCAGTCCGAGTAGGGGACCCGTTTCGGCCTCAGACTCTGAGTGGACCCGCTCCTCTGGAGCCTCACCAAGACCCCCAGACAGGGGGCCACCAACTGCACCACTCAGTCCGAGTAGGGGACCCGTTTCGGCCTCAGACACTGAGTGGTCCCGGTCCTCTGGAGCCTCTGGAAGACCTCCAGACAGGGGGCCCACTAACTGCACCACTTAGGCCGAGTAGGGGACCCGTTTCGGCCTCAGACTCTGAGTGGACCCGCTCCTCTGGAGCCTCACCAAGACCCCCAGACAGGGGGCCACCAACTGCACCACTCTGTCCGAGTAGGGGACCCGTTTCGGCCTCAGACTCTGAGTGGTCCCGCTCCTCTGGAGCCTCAGGAAGACCTCCAGACCTGGGGCCCACTAACTGCACCACTTAGGCCGAGTAGGGGACCCGTTTCGGCCTCAGACTCTGAGTGGACCCGCTCCTCTGGAGCCTCACCAAGACCCCCAGACAGGGGGCCACCAACTGCACCACTCTGTCCGAGTAGGGGACCCGTTTCGGCCTCAGACTCTGAGTGGACCCGCTCCTCTGGAGCCTCACCAAGACCCCCAGACAGGGGGCCACCAACTGAACCACTCAGTCCGAGTAGGGGACCCGTTTCGGCCTCAGGCTCTGAGTGGTCCCGCTCCTCTGGAGCCTCAGGAAGACCTCCAGACAGGGGGCCCACTAACTGCACCACTCAGGCCGAGTAGGGGAACCGTTCCGGCCTCAGACTCTGAGTGGACCCGCTCCTCTGGAGCCTCACCAAGACCCCCAGACAGGGGGCCACCAACTGCACCACTTTGGCCGAGTAGGGGACCCGTTTCGGCCTCAGACTCTGAGTGGACCCGCTCCTCTGGAGCCTCAAGAAGACCTCCAGACAGGGGGCCACCAACTGCACCACTCAGGCCGAGTAGGGGACCCGTTTCGGCCTCAGACACTGAGTGGTCCCGCTCCTCTGGAGCCTCAGGAAGACCTCCAGACAGGGGGCCCGCTTACTGCACCACTTAGGCCGAGTAGGGGACCCGTTTCGGCCTCAGACTCTGAGTGGACCCGCTCCTCTGGAGCCTCAGGAAGACCTCCAGACAGGGGGCCCACTAACTGCACCACATGGGCCGAGTAGGGGACCCGTTTCGGACTTAGACGCCAAGTGGTCCCGCACCCCTGGATGGTTCTAGAGACCCCCAGACCAGGGGCCACCAACTGCACCACTTGGGCCGAGTAGGGGACCCGTTTCGGCCTTAGACGCCACGTGGTCCCGCTCCTCTGGAGCCTCAGGAAGACCTCCAGACCGGGGGCCACCAACGGCACCACTCAGTCCGACCAGGGGACACCTTTCGGCCTTAGACGCCACGTGGTCCCGCTCCTCTGGAGCCTCAGGAAGACCTCCAGGGCCAGGGGCCACCTTTCCTATATGCCAAACAACCACTGTCCTGCAAAACAGGCCCACAAAACGGTATCAGGCGAAGCCCATAAATCCACAGTGAGCGGACTGTGAAACTTCTTATTTTCGACACCCCTGGTATATATTACCATCCCTGGTAGTCTAAAACGAACCCATGGGAGTCTAAAATGAACCCATGGGATTCTAAACACAACCCATGGTAGTCTAAAACGAACCCATGGGAGTCTAGCAAAAAAAGAACTTAGAAAAATAACGCTTGGATTTTCATTCCTCCAGGCTCACACCGACTCACTGCACAACTCAGTCCGAGTAGGGGACCCATTTCGGACTCAGACTCTGAGTGGACCCGCTGCTCTGGAGCCTCAGGAAGACCTCCAGACAGGGGGCCACCGACTGCCCCACTTAGGCCGAATAGGGGACCCGTTTCGGCCTCAGACTCTGCGTGGTCCCGCTCCTCTGGAGCCTCAGGAAGACCTCCAGACCTGGGGCCCACCAACTGCCCCACTTAGGCCGAGAAGGGGACCCGTTTCGGACTCAGACTCGGAGTGGTCCCGCTCCTCTGGAGCATCAGGAAGACCTCCAGACAGGGGGCCACCAACTGCCCCACTTAGGCCGAGTAGGGGACCCGTTTCGGCCTCAGACTCTGCGTGGTCCCGCTCCTCTGGAGCATCAGGAAGACCTCCAGACAGGGGGCCACCAACTGCCCCACTTAGGCCGAGTAAGGGACCCGTTTCGGCCTCAGACTCTGCGTGGTCCCGCTCCTCTGGAGCCGCAGGAAGACCTCCAGACCTGGGGCCACCAACTGCCCCACTTAGGCCGAGAAGGGGACCCGTTTCGGCCTCAGACTCTGAGTGGACCCGCTGCTCTGGAGCCTCAGGAAGACCTCCAGACAGGGGGCCACTAACTGCCCCACTTAGGCCGAGAAGGGGACCCGTTTCGGCCTCAGACTCTGAGTGGTCCCGCTCCTCTGGAGCCTCAGGAAGACCCCCAGACAGGGGGCCACCAACTGCACCACTTAGGCCGACTAGGGGACCCGTTTCGGCCTCAGACTCTGCGTGGTCCCGCTCCTCTGGAGCCGCAGGAAGACCTCCAGACCTGGGGCCACCAACTGCCCCACTTAGGCCGAGAAGGGGACCCGTTTCGGCCTCAGACTCTGAGTGGACCCGCTGCTCTGGAGCCTCAGGAAGACCTCCAGACAGGGGGCCACTAACTGCCCCACTTTGGCCGAGAAGGGGACCCGTTTCGGCCTCAGACTCTGAGTGGTCCCGCTCCTCTGGAGCCTCAGGAAGACCCCCAGACAGGGGGCCGACAACTGCACCACTTAGGCCGAATGGGGGACCCGTTTCGGACTTAGACGGCAAGTGGTCCCGCTCCTCTGGAGCCTCAGGAAGACCTCCAGACCGTGGACCACCAACTGCACCACTCGGGCCGAGTAGGGGACCCGTTTCGGCCTTAGACGCCACGTGGTCCCGCTCCTCTGGAGCCTCAGGAAGACCTCCAGACCGTGGACCACCAACTGCACCACTCGGGCCGAGTAGGGGACCCGTGTCGGCCTTAGACGCCACGTGGTCCCGCTCCTCTGGAGCCTCAGGAAGACCTCCAGACCGTGGACCACCAACTGCACCACTCAGTCCGACCAGGGGACCCGTTTCGGCCTTAGACGCCACGTGGTCCCGCTCCTCTGGAGCCTCAGGAAGACCTCCAGACCGGGGGCCACCAACGGCACCACTCAGTCCGACCAGGGGACCCGTTTCGGCCTTAGACGCCACGTGGTCCCGCTCCTCTGGAGCCTCAGGAGGACCTCCAGACCGGGGGCCACCAACGGCCCCACTCAGTCCGACCAGGGGACCCGTTTCGGCC
>NC_136949.1:20993261-20998261 GCF_949987615.1 Pollachius pollachius | reverse complement strand
CTGTGCACCTACTGTCTCCGACCTATACTAGGATGGGGGTATGTCCTTCAAAACAGGCCCACAAAACGGTATCAGGCGAAGCCCATAAATCCACAGTGAGCGGACTGTGAAACTTCTTATTTTCGACACCCCTGGTATATATTACCATCCCTGGTAGTCTAAAACGAACCCATGGGAGTCTAAAATGAACCCATGGGATTCTAAACACAACCCATGGTAGTCTAAAACGAACCCATGGGAGTCTAGCAAAAAAAGAACTTAGAAAAATAACGCTTGGATTTTCATTCCTCCAGGCTCACACCGACTCACTGCACCACCCAGTCCGAGTAGGGGACCCGTTTCGGACACAGACTCTCAGTGGTCCCTCTCCTCTGGAGCCTCAGGAAGACCTCCAGACAGGGGGCCACCAACTGCACCACTTTGGCCGAATGGGGGACCCGTTTCGGCCTCAGACTCTGAGTGGTCCCGCTCCTCTGGAGCCTCAGGAAGACCTCCAGACAGGGGGCCCACTAACTGCACCACTTAGGCCGAGTAGGGGACCCGTTTCGGCCTCAGACTCTGAGTGGTCCCGCTCCTCTGGAGCCTCAGGAAGACCTCCAGACAGGGGGCCCACTAACTGCACCACTCTGGCCGAGTAGGAGACCCGTTTCGGCCTCAGACTGTGAGTGGTCCCGCTCCTCTGGAGCCTCAGGAAGACCTCCAGACAGGGGGCCCACTAACTGCACCACTCAGGCCGAGTAGGGGAACCGTTCCGGCCTCAGACTCTGAGTGGACCCGCTCCTCTGGAGCCTCACCAAGACCCCCAGACAGGGGGCCACCAACTGCACCACTTAGGCCGAGTAGGGGACCCGTTTCGGCCTCAGACTCTGAGTGGACCCGCTCCTCTGGAGCCTCAGGAAGACCTCCAGACAGGGGGCCACCAACTACACCACTCAGTCCGAGTAGGGGACCCGTTTCGGCCTCAGACTCTGAGTGGACCCGCTCCACTGGAGCCTCAGGAAGACCTCCAGACAGGGGGCCCACTAACTGCACCACTTAGGCCGAGTAGGGGACCCGTTTCGGCCTCAGACTCTGAGTGGACCCGCTGCTCTGGAGCCTCACCAAGACCTCCAGACAGGGGGCCCACTAACTGCACCACTTAGGCCGAGTAGGGGACCCGTTTCGGCCTCAGACTCTGAGTGGACCCGCTCCTCTGGAGCCTCACCAAGACCCCCAGACAGGGGGCCACCAACTGCACCACTCTGTCCGAGTAGGGGACCCGTTTCGGCCTCAGACTCTGAGTGGACCCGCTCCTCTGGAGCCTCACCAAGACCCCCAGACAGGGGGCCACCAACTGCACCACTCAGTCCGAGTAGGGGACCCGTTTCGGCCTCAGACACTGAGTGGTCCCGGTCCTCTGGAGCCTCTGGAAGACCTCCAGACAGGGGGCCCACTAACTGCACCACTTAGGCCGAGTAGGGGACCCGTTTCGGCCTCAGACTCTGAGTGGACCCGCTCCTCTGGAGCCTCACCAAGACCCCCAGACAGGGGGCCACCAACTGCACCACTCTGTCCGAGTAGGGGACCCGTTTCGGCCTCAGACTCTGAGTGGTCCCGCTCCTCTGGAGCCTCAGGAAGACCTCCAGACCTGGGGCCCACTAACTGCACCACTTAGGCCGAGTAGGGGACCCGTTTCGGCCTCAGACTCTGAGTGGACCCGCTCCTCTGGAGCCTCACCAAGACCCCCAGACAGGGGGCCACCAACTGCACCACTCTGTCCGAGTAGGGGACCCGTTTCGGCCTCAGACTCTGAGTGGACCCGCTCCTCTGGAGCCTCACCAAGACCCCCAGACAGGGGGCCACCAACTGAACCACTCAGTCCGAGTAGGGGACCCGTTTCGGCCTCAGGCTCTGAGTGGTCCCGCTCCTCTGGAGCCTCAGGAAGACCTCCAGACAGGGGGCCCACTAACTGCACCACTCAGGCCGAGTAGGGGAACCGTTCCGGCCTCAGACTCTGAGTGGACCCGCTCCTCTGGAGCCTCACCAAGACCCCCAGACAGGGGGCCACCAACTGCACCACTTTGGCCGAGTAGGGGACCCGTTTCGGCCTCAGACTCTGAGTGGACCCGCTCCTCTGGAGCCTCAAGAAGACCTCCAGACAGGGGGCCACCAACTGCACCACTCAGGCCGAGTAGGGGACCCGTTTCGGCCTCAGACACTGAGTGGTCCCGCTCCTCTGGAGCCTCAGGAAGACCTCCAGACAGGGGGCCCGCTTACTGCACCACTTAGGCCGAGTAGGGGACCCGTTTCGGCCTCAGACTCTGAGTGGACCCGCTCCTCTGGAGCCTCAGGAAGACCTCCAGACAGGGGGCCCACTAACTGCACCACATGGGCCGAGTAGGGGACCCGTTTCGGACTTAGACGCCAAGTGGTCCCGCACCCCTGGATGGTTCTAGAGACCCCCAGACCAGGGGCCACCAACTGCACCACTTGGGCCGAGTAGGGGACCCGTTTCGGCCTTAGACGCCACGTGGTCCCGCTCCTCTGGAGCCTCAGGAAGACCTCCAGACCGGGGGCCACCAACGGCACCACTCAGTCCGACCAGGGGACACCTTTCGGCCTTAGACGCCACGTGGTCCCGCTCCTCTGGAGCCTCAGGAAGACCTCCAGGGCCAGGGGCCACCTTTCCTATATGCCAAACAACCACTGTCCTGCAAAACAGGCCCACAAAACGGTATCAGGCGAAGCCCATAAATCCACAGTGAGCGGACTGTGAAACTTCTTATTTTCGACACCCCTGGTATATATTACCATCCCTGGTAGTCTAAAACGAACCCATGGGAGTCTAAAATGAACCCATGGGATTCTAAACACAACCCATGGTAGTCTAAAACGAACCCATGGGAGTCTAGCAAAAAAAGAACTTAGAAAAATAACGCTTGGATTTTCATTCCTCCAGGCTCACACCGACTCACTGCACAACTCAGTCCGAGTAGGGGACCCATTTCGGACTCAGACTCTGAGTGGACCCGCTGCTCTGGAGCCTCAGGAAGACCTCCAGACAGGGGGCCACCGACTGCCCCACTTAGGCCGAATAGGGGACCCGTTTCGGCCTCAGACTCTGCGTGGTCCCGCTCCTCTGGAGCCTCAGGAAGACCTCCAGACCTGGGGCCCACCAACTGCCCCACTTAGGCCGAGAAGGGGACCCGTTTCGGACTCAGACTCGGAGTGGTCCCGCTCCTCTGGAGCATCAGGAAGACCTCCAGACAGGGGGCCACCAACTGCCCCACTTAGGCCGAGTAGGGGACCCGTTTCGGCCTCAGACTCTGCGTGGTCCCGCTCCTCTGGAGCATCAGGAAGACCTCCAGACAGGGGGCCACCAACTGCCCCACTTAGGCCGAGTAAGGGACCCGTTTCGGCCTCAGACTCTGCGTGGTCCCGCTCCTCTGGAGCCGCAGGAAGACCTCCAGACCTGGGGCCACCAACTGCCCCACTTAGGCCGAGAAGGGGACCCGTTTCGGCCTCAGACTCTGAGTGGACCCGCTGCTCTGGAGCCTCAGGAAGACCTCCAGACAGGGGGCCACTAACTGCCCCACTTAGGCCGAGAAGGGGACCCGTTTCGGCCTCAGACTCTGAGTGGTCCCGCTCCTCTGGAGCCTCAGGAAGACCCCCAGACAGGGGGCCACCAACTGCACCACTTAGGCCGACTAGGGGACCCGTTTCGGCCTCAGACTCTGCGTGGTCCCGCTCCTCTGGAGCCGCAGGAAGACCTCCAGACCTGGGGCCACCAACTGCCCCACTTAGGCCGAGAAGGGGACCCGTTTCGGCCTCAGACTCTGAGTGGACCCGCTGCTCTGGAGCCTCAGGAAGACCTCCAGACAGGGGGCCACTAACTGCCCCACTTTGGCCGAGAAGGGGACCCGTTTCGGCCTCAGACTCTGAGTGGTCCCGCTCCTCTGGAGCCTCAGGAAGACCCCCAGACAGGGGGCCGACAACTGCACCACTTAGGCCGAATGGGGGACCCGTTTCGGACTTAGACGGCAAGTGGTCCCGCTCCTCTGGAGCCTCAGGAAGACCTCCAGACCGTGGACCACCAACTGCACCACTCGGGCCGAGTAGGGGACCCGTTTCGGCCTTAGACGCCACGTGGTCCCGCTCCTCTGGAGCCTCAGGAAGACCTCCAGACCGTGGACCACCAACTGCACCACTCGGGCCGAGTAGGGGACCCGTGTCGGCCTTAGACGCCACGTGGTCCCGCTCCTCTGGAGCCTCAGGAAGACCTCCAGACCGTGGACCACCAACTGCACCACTCAGTCCGACCAGGGGACCCGTTTCGGCCTTAGACGCCACGTGGTCCCGCTCCTCTGGAGCCTCAGGAAGACCTCCAGACCGGGGGCCACCAACGGCACCACTCAGTCCGACCAGGGGACCCGTTTCGGCCTTAGACGCCACGTGGTCCCGCTCCTCTGGAGCCTCAGGAGGACCTCCAGACCGGGGGCCACCAACGGCCCCACTCAGTCCGACCAGGGGACCCGTTTCGGCCTTAGACGCCACGTGGTCCCGCTCCTCTGGAGCCTCAGGAAGACCTCCAGACCGGGGGTCACCAACGGCACCACTCAGTCCGACCAGGGGACCCGAATCGGCCTTAGACGCCACGGGGTCCCGCTCCTCTGGAGCCTCAGGAAGACTTCCAGACCAGGGGCCACCTTTCTTATATGTCAAACGACCACTGTCCTGCAAAACAGGCCCACAAAACGGTACCAGGCGAAGCCCATAAATCCACAGTGAGCGGACTGTGAAATTTCTTATTTTCGAGACCCCTGCTAACCCTATATTACCATCCCTGGTAGTCTAAAACGAACCCATGGGAGTCTAGCAGAAAAATGACTTAGAAAAAAAACGCTTGGTTTTTCAAACGAAGCCAAGGAATCCACAGTGAGCGGACTGTGAAATTTCTTGTTTAACAATTTATAATAATAATAATAGTTAATAATAAGAATAAGAATAATAATAAGAATAAT
>NC_136949.1:20975761-20980761 GCF_949987615.1 Pollachius pollachius | reverse complement strand
AGCCTCAGGAAGACCTCCAGACAGGGGGCCCACTAACTGCACCACTTAGGCCGAGTAGGGGACCCGTTTCGGCCTCAGACTCTGAGTGGTCCCGCTCCTCTGGAGCCTCAGGAAGACCTCCAGACAGGGGGCCCACTAACTGCACCACTCTGGCCGAGTAGGAGACCCGTTTCGGCCTCAGACTGTGAGTGGTCCCGCTCCTCTGGAGCCTCAGGAAGACCTCCAGACAGGGGGCCCACTAACTGCACCACTCAGGCCGAGTAGGGGAACCGTTCCGGCCTCAGACTCTGAGTGGACCCGCTCCTCTGGAGCCTCACCAAGACCCCCAGACAGGGGGCCACCAACTGCACCACTTAGGCCGAGTAGGGGACCCGTTTCGGCCTCAGACTCTGAGTGGACCCGCTCCTCTGGAGCCTCAGGAAGACCTCCAGACAGGGGGCCACCAACTACACCACTCAGTCCGAGTAGGGGACCCGTTTCGGCCTCAGACTCTGAGTGGACCCGCTCCACTGGAGCCTCAGGAAGACCTCCAGACAGGGGGCCCACTAACTGCACCACTTAGGCCGAGTAGGGGACCCGTTTCGGCCTCAGACTCTGAGTGGACCCGCTGCTCTGGAGCCTCACCAAGACCTCCAGACAGGGGGCCCACTAACTGCACCACTTAGGCCGAGTAGGGGACCCGTTTCGGCCTCAGACTCTGAGTGGACCCGCTCCTCTGGAGCCTCACCAAGACCCCCAGACAGGGGGCCACCAACTGCACCACTCAGTCCGAGTAGGGGACCCGTTTCGGCCTCAGACTCTGAGTGGACCCGCTCCTCTGGAGCCTCACCAAGACCCCCAGACAGGGGGCCACCAACTGCACCACTCAGTCCGAGTAGGGGACCCGTTTCGGCCTCAGACACTGAGTGGTCCCGGTCCTCTGGAGCCTCTGGAAGACCTCCAGACAGGGGGCCCACTAACTGCACCACTTAGGCCGAGTAGGGGACCCGTTTCGGCCTCAGACTCTGAGTGGACCCGCTCCTCTGGAGCCTCACCAAGACCCCCAGACAGGGGGCCACCAACTGCACCACTCTGTCCGAGTAGGGGACCCGTTTCGGCCTCAGACTCTGAGTGGTCCCGCTCCTCTGGAGCCTCAGGAAGACCTCCAGACCTGGGGCCCACTAACTGCACCACTTAGGCCGAGTAGGGGACCCGTTTCGGCCTCAGACTCTGAGTGGACCCGCTCCTCTGGAGCCTCACCAAGACCCCCAGACAGGGGGCCACCAACTGCACCACTCTGTCCGAGTAGGGGACCCGTTTCGGCCTCAGACTCTGAGTGGACCCGCTCCTCTGGAGCCTCACCAAGACCCCCAGACAGGGGGCCACCAACTGAACCACTCAGTCCGAGTAGGGGACCCGTTTCGGCCTCAGGCTCTGAGTGGTCCCGCTCCTCTGGAGCCTCAGGAAGACCTCCAGACAGGGGGCCCACTAACTGCACCACTCAGGCCGAGTAGGGGAACCGTTCCGGCCTCAGACTCTGAGTGGACCCGCTCCTCTGGAGCCTCACCAAGACCCCCAGACAGGGGGCCACCAACTGCACCACTTTGGCCGAGTAGGGGACCCGTTTCGGCCTCAGACTCTGAGTGGACCCGCTCCTCTGGAGCCTCAAGAAGACCTCCAGACAGGGGGCCACCAACTGCACCACTCAGGCCGAGTAGGGGACCCGTTTCGGCCTCAGACACTGAGTGGTCCCGCTCCTCTGGAGCCTCAGGAAGACCTCCAGACAGGGGGCCCGCTTACTGCACCACTTAGGCCGAGTAGGGGACCCGTTTCGGCCTCAGACTCTGAGTGGACCCGCTCCTCTGGAGCCTCAGGAAGACCTCCAGACAGGGGGCCCACTAACTGCACCACATGGGCCGAGTAGGGGACCCGTTTCGGACTTAGACGCCAAGTGGTCCCGCACCCCTGGATGGTTCTAGAGACCCCCAGACCAGGGGCCACCAACTGCACCACTTGGGCCGAGTAGGGGACCCGTTTCGGCCTTAGACGCCACGTGGTCCCGCTCCTCTGGAGCCTCAGGAAGACCTCCAGACCGGGGGCCACCAACGGCACCACTCAGTCCGACCAGGGGACACCTTTCGGCCTTAGACGCCACGTGGTCCCGCTCCTCTGGAGCCTCAGGAAGACCTCCAGGGCCAGGGGCCACCTTTCCTATATGCCAAACAACCACTGTCCTGCAAAACAGGCCCACAAAACGGTATCAGGCGAAGCCCATAAATCCACAGTGAGCGGACTGTGAAACTTCTTATTTTCGACACCCCTGGTATATATTACCATCCCTGGTAGTCTAAAACGAACCCATGGGAGTCTAAAATGAACCCATGGGATTCTAAACACAACCCATGGTAGTCTAAAACGAACCCATGGGAGTCTAGCAAAAAAAGAACTTAGAAAAATAACGCTTGGATTTTCATTCCTCCAGGCTCACACCGACTCACTGCACAACTCAGTCCGAGTAGGGGACCCATTTCGGACTCAGACTCTGAGTGGACCCGCTGCTCTGGAGCCTCAGGAAGACCTCCAGACAGGGGGCCACCGACTGCCCCACTTAGGCCGAATAGGGGACCCGTTTCGGCCTCAGACTCTGCGTGGTCCCGCTCCTCTGGAGCCTCAGGAAGACCTCCAGACCTGGGGCCCACCAACTGCCCCACTTAGGCCGAGAAGGGGACCCGTTTCGGACTCAGACTCGGAGTGGTCCCGCTCCTCTGGAGCATCAGGAAGACCTCCAGACAGGGGGCCACCAACTGCCCCACTTAGGCCGAGTAGGGGACCCGTTTCGGCCTCAGACTCTGCGTGGTCCCGCTCCTCTGGAGCATCAGGAAGACCTCCAGACAGGGGGCCACCAACTGCCCCACTTAGGCCGAGTAAGGGACCCGTTTCGGCCTCAGACTCTGCGTGGTCCCGCTCCTCTGGAGCCGCAGGAAGACCTCCAGACCTGGGGCCACCAACTGCCCCACTTAGGCCGAGAAGGGGACCCGTTTCGGCCTCAGACTCTGAGTGGACCCGCTGCTCTGGAGCCTCAGGAAGACCTCCAGACAGGGGGCCACTAACTGCCCCACTTAGGCCGAGAAGGGGACCCGTTTCGGCCTCAGACTCTGAGTGGTCCCGCTCCTCTGGAGCCTCAGGAAGACCCCCAGACAGGGGGCCACCAACTGCACCACTTAGGCCGACTAGGGGACCCGTTTCGGCCTCAGACTCTGCGTGGTCCCGCTCCTCTGGAGCCGCAGGAAGACCTCCAGACCTGGGGCCACCAACTGCCCCACTTAGGCCGAGAAGGGGACCCGTTTCGGCCTCAGACTCTGAGTGGACCCGCTGCTCTGGAGCCTCAGGAAGACCTCCAGACAGGGGGCCACTAACTGCCCCACTTTGGCCGAGAAGGGGACCCGTTTCGGCCTCAGACTCTGAGTGGTCCCGCTCCTCTGGAGCCTCAGGAAGACCCCCAGACAGGGGGCCGACAACTGCACCACTTAGGCCGAATGGGGGACCCGTTTCGGACTTAGACGGCAAGTGGTCCCGCTCCTCTGGAGCCTCAGGAAGACCTCCAGACCGTGGACCACCAACTGCACCACTCGGGCCGAGTAGGGGACCCGTTTCGGCCTTAGACGCCACGTGGTCCCGCTCCTCTGGAGCCTCAGGAAGACCTCCAGACCGTGGACCACCAACTGCACCACTCGGGCCGAGTAGGGGACCCGTGTCGGCCTTAGACGCCACGTGGTCCCGCTCCTCTGGAGCCTCAGGAAGACCTCCAGACCGTGGACCACCAACTGCACCACTCAGTCCGACCAGGGGACCCGTTTCGGCCTTAGACGCCACGTGGTCCCGCTCCTCTGGAGCCTCAGGAAGACCTCCAGACCGGGGGCCACCAACGGCACCACTCAGTCCGACCAGGGGACCCGTTTCGGCCTTAGACGCCACGTGGTCCCGCTCCTCTGGAGCCTCAGGAGGACCTCCAGACCGGGGGCCACCAACGGCCCCACTCAGTCCGACCAGGGGACCCGTTTCGGCCTTAGACGCCACGTGGTCCCGCTCCTCTGGAGCCTCAGGAAGACCTCCAGACCGGGGGTCACCAACGGCACCACTCAGTCCGACCAGGGGACCCGAATCGGCCTTAGACGCCACGGGGTCCCGCTCCTCTGGAGCCTCAGGAAGACTTCCAGACCAGGGGCCACCTTTCTTATATGTCAAACGACCACTGTCCTGCAAAACAGGCCCACAAAACGGTACCAGGCGAAGCCCATAAATCCACAGTGAGCGGACTGTGAAATTTCTTATTTTCGAGACCCCTGCTAACCCTATATTACCATCCCTGGTAGTCTAAAACGAACCCATGGGAGTCTAGCAGAAAAATGACTTAGAAAAAAAACGCTTGGTTTTTCAAACGAAGCCAAGGAATCCACAGTGAGCGGACTGTGAAATTTCTTGTTTAACAATTTATAATAATAATAATAGTTAATAATAAGAATAAGAATAATAATAAGAATAATAATAATAAGAAGAATAATAATAAGAATAATAATAATAATAATAATAATAATAAGAATAATAATAAGAATAAGAATAAGAAGAATAACAATAAGAGTAACAATACAAAGAAGAATAACAATAAGAATAAGAGGAATAACAATAAGAAATCAGGTCTCAGCACCAATCCCACATGCTCTCTGTCCCTCCCTTGCCATGGGAGCCCACACACACACACACACACACACACACACACACACACACACACACACACACACACACACACACACACACACACACACACATATGACCTCTATCTCTACCCAGGAATAGGAGGCTCAGCTCTGGTGTGTGTGTTTCCAGCTTCCCCCTATAGGCCCACACACACACAACACCTCTATCTCTACCCAGGAATAGGAGGCTCAGCACTGGTGTGTGTGTTTCCAGCTTCCCCCTATAGTCCCCACACACAAAATACCTCTATTTCTACCCAGGAAAAG
>NC_136949.1:20950785-20955785 GCF_949987615.1 Pollachius pollachius | reverse complement strand
CCGCTCCTCTGGAGCCTCACCAAGACCCCCAGACAGGGGGCCACCAACTGCACCACTCAGTCCGAGTAGGGGACCCGTTTCGGCCTCAGACACTGAGTGGTCCCGCTCCTCTGGAGCCTCTGGAAGACCTCCAGACAGGGGGCCCACTAACTGCACCACTTAGGCCGAGAAGGGGACCCGTTTCGGCCTCAGACTCTGAGTGGACCCGCTCCTCTGGAGCCTCACCAAGACCCCCAGACAGGGGGCCACCAACTGCACCACTCTGTCCGAGTAGGGGACCCGTTTCGGCCTCAGACTCTGAGTGGTCCCGCTCCTCTGGAGCCTCACCAAGACCCCCAGACAGGGGGCCACCAACTGCACCACTCTGTCCGAGTAGGGGACCCGTTTCGGCCTCAGACTCTGAGTGGACCCGCTCCTCTGGAGCCTCACCAAGACCCCCAGACAGGGGGCCACCAACTGCACCACTCTGTCCGAGTAGGGGACCCGTTTCGGCCTCAGACTCTGAGTGGACCCGCTCCTCTGGAGCCTCACCAAGACCCCCAGACAGGGGGCCACCAACTGCACCACTTAGGCCGAGTAGGGGACCCGTTTCGGCCTCAGACTCTGAGTGGTCCCTCTCCTCTGGAGCCTCAGGAAGACCTCCAGACAGGGGGCCACCAACTGCACCACTTAGGCCGAATGGGGGACCTGTTTCGGCCTCAGACTCTGAGTGGACCCGCTCCTCTGGAGCCTCAGGAAGACCTCCAGACAGGGGGCCCACTAACTGCACCACATGGGCCGAGTAGGGGACCCGTTTCGGACTTAGACGCCAAGTGGTCCCGCACCCCTGGATGGTTCTAGAGACCCCCAGACCAGGGGCCACCAACTGCACCACTTGGGCCGAGTAGGGGACCCGTTTCGGCCTTAGACGCCACGTGGTCCCGCTCCTCTGGAGCCTCAGGAAGACCTCCAGACCGGGGGCCACCAACGGCACCACTCAGTCCGACCAGGGGACACCTTTCGGCCTTAGACGCCACGTGGTCCCGCTCCTCTGGAGCCTCAGGAAGACCTCCAGGGCCAGGGGCCACCTTTCCTATATGCCAAACAACCACTGTCCTGCAAAACAGGCCCACAAAACGGTATCAGGCGAAGCCCATGAATCCACAGTGAGCGGACTGTGAAACTTCTTATTTTCGACACCCCTGGTATATATCACCATCCCTGGTAGTCTAAAACGAACCCATGGGAGTCTAAAATGAACCCATGGGATTCTAAACACAACCCATGGTAGTCTAAAACGAACCCATGGGAGTCTAGCAAAAAAAGAACTTAGAAAAATAACGCTTGGATTTTCATTCCTCCAGGCTCACACCGACTCACTGCACAACTCAGTCCGAGTAGGGGACCCATTTCGGACTCAGACTCTGAGTGGACCCGCTGCTCTGGAGCCTCAGGAAGACCTCCAGACAGGGGCCCACCAACTGCACCACTTAGGCCGAATAGGGGACCCGTTTCGGACTCAGACTCTGCGTGGTCCCGCTCCTCTGGAGCATCAGGAAGACCTCCAGACAGGGGGCCACCAACTGCCCCACTTAGGCCGAGTAGGGGACCCGTTTCGGCCTCAGACTCTGCGTGGTCCCGCTCCTCTGGAGCATCAGGAAGACCTCCAGACAGGGGGCCACCAACTGCACCACTTAGGCCGAATAGGGGACCCGTTTCGGCCTCAGACTCGGAGTGGTCCCGCTCCTCTGGAGCATCAGGAAGACCTCCAGACAGGGGGCCACCAACTGCCCCACTTAGGCCGAGTAGGGGACCCGTTTCGGCCTCAGACTCTGCGTGGTCCCGCTCCTCTGGAGCATCAGGAAGACCTCCAGACAGGGGGCCACCAACTGCCCCACTTAGGCCGAGTAGGGGACCCGTTTCGGCCTCAGACTCTGCGTGGTCCCGCTCCTCTGGAGCATCAGGAAGACCTCCAGACAGGGGGCCACCAACTGCACCACTTAGGCCGAATAGGGGACCCGTTTCGGCCTCAGACTCGGAGTGGTCCCGCTCCTCTGGAGCATCAGGAAGACCTCCAGACAGGGGGCCACCAACTGCCCCACTTAGGCCGAGTAGGGGACCCGTTTCGGCCTCAGACTCTGCGTGGTCCCGCTCCTCTGGAGCATCAGGAAGACCTCCAGACAGGGGGCCACCAACTGCCCCACTTAGGCCGAGTAGGGGACCCGTTTCGGCCTCAGACTCTGCGTGGTCCCGCTCCTCTGGAGCCGCAGGAAGACCTCCAGACCTGGGGCCACCAACTGCCCCACTTAGGCCGAGTAGGGGACCCGTTTCGGCCTCAGACTCTGAGTGGACCCGCTGCTCTGGAGCCTCAGGAAGACCTCCAGACAGGGGGCCACTAACTGCCCCACTTAGGCCGAGAAGGGGAACCGTTTCGGCCTCAGACTCTGAGTGGTCCCGCTCCTCTGGAGCCTCAGGAAGACCCCCAGACAGGGGGCCACCAACTGCACCACTTAGGCCGAGTAGGGGACCCGTTTCGGCCTCAGACTCTGCGTGGTCCCGCTCCTCTGGAGCCGCAGGAAGACCTCCAGACCTGGGGCCACCAACTGCCCCACTTAGGCCGAGAAGGGGACCCGTTTCGGCCTCAGACTCTGAGTGGACCCGCTGCTCTGGAGCCTCAGGAAGACCTCCAGACAGGGGGCCACTAACTGCCCCACTTTGGCCGAGAAGGGGACCCGTTTCGGCCTCAGACTCTGAGTGGTCCCGCTCCTCTGGAGCCTCAGGAAGACCCCCAGACAGGGGGCCGACAACTGCACCACTTAGGCCGAATGGGGGACCCGTTTCGGACTTAGACGGCAAGTGGTCCCGCTCCTCTGGAGCCTCAGGAAGACCTCCAGACCATGGACCACCAACTGCACCACTCGGGCCGAGTAGGGGACCCGTTTCGGCCTCAGACTCTGAGTGGACCCGCTGCTCTGGAGCCTCAGGAAGACCTCCAGACAGGGGGCCACTAACTGCCCCACTTTGGCCGAGAAGGGGACCCGTTTCGGCCTCAGACTCTGAGTGGTCCCGCTCCTCTGGAGCCTCAGGAAGACCCCCAGACAGGGGGCCGACAACTGCACCACTTAGGCCGAATGGGGGACCCGTTTCGGACTTAGACGGCAAGTGGTCCCGCTCCTCTGGAGCCTCAGGAAGACCTCCAGACCGTGGACCACCAACTGCACCACTTGGGCCGAGTAGGGGACCCGTGTCGGCCTCAGACTCTGCGTGGTCCCGCTCCTCTGGAGCATCAGGAAGACCTCCAGACAGGGGGCCACCAACTGCCCCACTTAGGCCGAGTAGGGGACCCGTTTCGGCCTTAGACGCCACGTGGTCCCGCTCCTCTGGAGCCTCAGGAAGACTTCCAGACCAGGGGCCACCTTTCTTATATGTCAAACGACCACTGTCCTGCAAAACAGGCCCACAAAACGGTACCAGGCGAAGCCCATAAATCCACAGTGAGCGGACTGTGAAATTTCTTATTTTCGAGACCCCTGCTAACCCTATATTACCATCCCTGGTAGTCTAAAACGAACCCATGGGAGTCTAGCAGAAAAATGACTTAGAAAAAAAACGCTTGGTTTTTCAAACGAAGCCAAGGAATCCACAGTGAGCGGACTGTGAAATTTCTTGTTTAACAATTTATAATAATAATAATAGTTAATAATAAGAATAAGAATAATAATAAGAATAATAATAATAAGAAGAATAATAAGAAGAATAATAATAATAATAAGAAGAATAATAATAAGAATAAGAATAAGAAGAATAACAATAAGAGTAACAATACAAAGAAGAATAACAATAAGAATAAGAGGAATAACAATAAGAAATCAGGTCTCAGCACCAATCCCACATGCTCTCTGTCCCTCCCTTGCCATGGGAGCCCACACACACACACACACACACACACACACACACACACACACACACACACACACACACACACACACACACACACACACACACACACACACACACACACACACACACACACACATATGACCTCTATCTCTACCCAGGAATAGGAGGCTCAGCTCTGGTGTGTGTGTTTCCAGCTTCCCCCTATAGGCCCACACACACACAACACCTCTATCTCTACCCAGGAATAGGAGGCTCAGCACTGGTGTGTGTGTTTCCAGCTTCCCCCTATAGTCCCCACACACAAAATACCTCTATTTCTACCCAGGAAAAGGAGGCTCAGCTCTGGTGTGTGTGTTTCCAGCTTCCCCCTATAGTCCCCACAGACAAAATACCTCTATTTCTACCCAGGAAAAGGAGGCTCAGCTCTGGTGTGTGTGTTTCCAGCTTCCCCCTATAGGCCCCCCCACACACACACAACACCTCTATCTCTACCCAGGAATAGGAGGCTCAGCTCTGGGATGAGTGTTTCCAGCTTCCCCCTATAGGCCCAAACACACAAGTCCTCTGTCTCTACCCAGGAATAGGAGGCTCAGCACTGCTGTGTGTGTGTGTTTCCAGCTTCCCCCTATAGTCCCCACACACAAAATACCTCTATTTCTACCCAGGAAAAGGAGGCTCAGCTCTGGTGTGTGTGTTTCCAGCTTCCCCCTATAGGCCCCCCCACACACACACAACACCTCTATCTCTACCCAGGAATAGGAGGCTCAGCTCTGGTGTGTGTGTTTCCAGCTTCCCCCTATAGGCCCCCCCACACACACACACAACACCTCTATCTCTACCCAGGAAAAGGAGGCTCAGCTCTGGTGTGTGTGTTTCCAGCTTCCCCCTATAGTCCCCACAGACAAAATACCTCTATTTCTACCCAGGAAAAGGAGGCTCAGCTCTGGTGTGTGTGTTTCCAGCTTCCCCCTATAGGCCCCCCCACACACACACAACACCTCTATCTCTACCCAGGAATAGGAGGCTCAGCTCTGGGATGAGTGTTTCCAGCTTCCCCCTATAGGCCCAAACACACAAGTCCTCTGTCTCTACCCAGGAATAGGAGGCTCAGCACTGGTGTG
>NC_136949.1:20930785-20938285 GCF_949987615.1 Pollachius pollachius | reverse complement strand
GGCCTCAGACTCTGAGTGGACCCGCTCCTCTGGAGCCTCACCAAGACCCCCAGACAGGGGGCCACCAACTGCACCACTTAGGCCGAGTAGGTGACCCGTTTCGGCCTCAGACTCTGAGTGGACCCGCTCCTCTGGAGCCTCAGGAAGACCTCCAGACAGGGGGCCACCAACTGCACCACTCAGTCCGAGTAGGGGACCCGTTTCGGCCTCAGACTCTGAGTGGACCCGCTCCACTGGAGCCTCAGGAAGACCTCCAGACAGGGGGCCCACTAACTGCACCACTTAGGCCGAGTAGGGGACCCGTTTCGGCCTCAGACTCTGAGTGGACCCGCTGCTCTGGAGCCTCACCAAGACCTCCAGACAGGGGGCCCACTAACTGCACCACTTAGGCCGAGTAGGGGACCCGTTTCGGCCTCAGACTCTGAGTGGACCCGCTCCTCTGGAGCCTCACCAAGACCCCCAGACAGGGGGCCACCAACTGCACCACTCAGTCCGAGTAGGGGACCCGTTTCGGCCTCAGACTCTGAGTGGACCCGCTCCTCTGGAGCCTCACCAAGACCCCCAGACAGGGGGCCACCAACTGCACCACTCAGTCCGAGTAGGGGACCCGTTTCGGCCTCAGACACTGAGTGGTCCCGCTCCTCTGGAGCCTCTGGAAGACCTCCAGACAGGGGGCCCACTAACTGCACCACTTAGGCCGAGAAGGGGACCCGTTTCGGCCTCAGACTCTGAGTGGACCCGCTCCTCTGGAGCCTCACCAAGACCCCCAGACAGGGGGCCACCAACTGCACCACTCTGTCCGAGTAGGGGACCCGTTTCGGCCTCAGACTCTGAGTGGTCCCGCTCCTCTGGAGCCTCACCAAGACCCCCAGACAGGGGGCCACCAACTGCACCACTCTGTCCGAGTAGGGGACCCGTTTCGGCCTCAGACTCTGAGTGGACCCGCTCCTCTGGAGCCTCACCAAGACCCCCAGACAGGGGGCCACCAACTGCACCACTCTGTCCGAGTAGGGGACCCGTTTCGGCCTCAGACTCTGAGTGGACCCGCTCCTCTGGAGCCTCACCAAGACCCCCAGACAGGGGGCCACCAACTGCACCACTTAGGCCGAGTAGGGGACCCGTTTCGGCCTCAGACTCTGAGTGGTCCCTCTCCTCTGGAGCCTCAGGAAGACCTCCAGACAGGGGGCCACCAACTGCACCACTTAGGCCGAATGGGGGACCTGTTTCGGCCTCAGACTCTGAGTGGACCCGCTCCTCTGGAGCCTCAGGAAGACCTCCAGACAGGGGGCCCACTAACTGCACCACATGGGCCGAGTAGGGGACCCGTTTCGGACTTAGACGCCAAGTGGTCCCGCACCCCTGGATGGTTCTAGAGACCCCCAGACCAGGGGCCACCAACTGCACCACTTGGGCCGAGTAGGGGACCCGTTTCGGCCTTAGACGCCACGTGGTCCCGCTCCTCTGGAGCCTCAGGAAGACCTCCAGACCGGGGGCCACCAACGGCACCACTCAGTCCGACCAGGGGACACCTTTCGGCCTTAGACGCCACGTGGTCCCGCTCCTCTGGAGCCTCAGGAAGACCTCCAGGGCCAGGGGCCACCTTTCCTATATGCCAAACAACCACTGTCCTGCAAAACAGGCCCACAAAACGGTATCAGGCGAAGCCCATGAATCCACAGTGAGCGGACTGTGAAACTTCTTATTTTCGACACCCCTGGTATATATCACCATCCCTGGTAGTCTAAAACGAACCCATGGGAGTCTAAAATGAACCCATGGGATTCTAAACACAACCCATGGTAGTCTAAAACGAACCCATGGGAGTCTAGCAAAAAAAGAACTTAGAAAAATAACGCTTGGATTTTCATTCCTCCAGGCTCACACCGACTCACTGCACAACTCAGTCCGAGTAGGGGACCCATTTCGGACTCAGACTCTGAGTGGACCCGCTGCTCTGGAGCCTCAGGAAGACCTCCAGACAGGGGCCCACCAACTGCACCACTTAGGCCGAATAGGGGACCCGTTTCGGACTCAGACTCTGCGTGGTCCCGCTCCTCTGGAGCATCAGGAAGACCTCCAGACAGGGGGCCACCAACTGCCCCACTTAGGCCGAGTAGGGGACCCGTTTCGGCCTCAGACTCTGCGTGGTCCCGCTCCTCTGGAGCATCAGGAAGACCTCCAGACAGGGGGCCACCAACTGCACCACTTAGGCCGAATAGGGGACCCGTTTCGGCCTCAGACTCGGAGTGGTCCCGCTCCTCTGGAGCATCAGGAAGACCTCCAGACAGGGGGCCACCAACTGCCCCACTTAGGCCGAGTAGGGGACCCGTTTCGGCCTCAGACTCTGCGTGGTCCCGCTCCTCTGGAGCATCAGGAAGACCTCCAGACAGGGGGCCACCAACTGCCCCACTTAGGCCGAGTAGGGGACCCGTTTCGGCCTCAGACTCTGCGTGGTCCCGCTCCTCTGGAGCATCAGGAAGACCTCCAGACAGGGGGCCACCAACTGCACCACTTAGGCCGAATAGGGGACCCGTTTCGGCCTCAGACTCGGAGTGGTCCCGCTCCTCTGGAGCATCAGGAAGACCTCCAGACAGGGGGCCACCAACTGCCCCACTTAGGCCGAGTAGGGGACCCGTTTCGGCCTCAGACTCTGCGTGGTCCCGCTCCTCTGGAGCATCAGGAAGACCTCCAGACAGGGGGCCACCAACTGCCCCACTTAGGCCGAGTAGGGGACCCGTTTCGGCCTCAGACTCTGCGTGGTCCCGCTCCTCTGGAGCCGCAGGAAGACCTCCAGACCTGGGGCCACCAACTGCCCCACTTAGGCCGAGTAGGGGACCCGTTTCGGCCTCAGACTCTGAGTGGACCCGCTGCTCTGGAGCCTCAGGAAGACCTCCAGACAGGGGGCCACTAACTGCCCCACTTAGGCCGAGAAGGGGAACCGTTTCGGCCTCAGACTCTGAGTGGTCCCGCTCCTCTGGAGCCTCAGGAAGACCCCCAGACAGGGGGCCACCAACTGCACCACTTAGGCCGAGTAGGGGACCCGTTTCGGCCTCAGACTCTGCGTGGTCCCGCTCCTCTGGAGCCGCAGGAAGACCTCCAGACCTGGGGCCACCAACTGCCCCACTTAGGCCGAGAAGGGGACCCGTTTCGGCCTCAGACTCTGAGTGGACCCGCTGCTCTGGAGCCTCAGGAAGACCTCCAGACAGGGGGCCACTAACTGCCCCACTTTGGCCGAGAAGGGGACCCGTTTCGGCCTCAGACTCTGAGTGGTCCCGCTCCTCTGGAGCCTCAGGAAGACCCCCAGACAGGGGGCCGACAACTGCACCACTTAGGCCGAATGGGGGACCCGTTTCGGACTTAGACGGCAAGTGGTCCCGCTCCTCTGGAGCCTCAGGAAGACCTCCAGACCATGGACCACCAACTGCACCACTCGGGCCGAGTAGGGGACCCGTTTCGGCCTCAGACTCTGAGTGGACCCGCTGCTCTGGAGCCTCAGGAAGACCTCCAGACAGGGGGCCACTAACTGCCCCACTTTGGCCGAGAAGGGGACCCGTTTCGGCCTCAGACTCTGAGTGGTCCCGCTCCTCTGGAGCCTCAGGAAGACCCCCAGACAGGGGGCCGACAACTGCACCACTTAGGCCGAATGGGGGACCCGTTTCGGACTTAGACGGCAAGTGGTCCCGCTCCTCTGGAGCCTCAGGAAGACCTCCAGACCGTGGACCACCAACTGCACCACTTGGGCCGAGTAGGGGACCCGTGTCGGCCTCAGACTCTGCGTGGTCCCGCTCCTCTGGAGCATCAGGAAGACCTCCAGACAGGGGGCCACCAACTGCCCCACTTAGGCCGAGTAGGGGACCCGTTTCGGCCTTAGACGCCACGTGGTCCCGCTCCTCTGGAGCCTCAGGAAGACTTCCAGACCAGGGGCCACCTTTCTTATATGTCAAACGACCACTGTCCTGCAAAACAGGCCCACAAAACGGTACCAGGCGAAGCCCATAAATCCACAGTGAGCGGACTGTGAAATTTCTTATTTTCGAGACCCCTGCTAACCCTATATTACCATCCCTGGTAGTCTAAAACGAACCCATGGGAGTCTAGCAGAAAAATGACTTAGAAAAAAAACGCTTGGTTTTTCAAACGAAGCCAAGGAATCCACAGTGAGCGGACTGTGAAATTTCTTGTTTAACAATTTATAATAATAATAATAGTTAATAATAAGAATAAGAATAATAATAAGAATAATAATAATAAGAAGAATAATAAGAAGAATAATAATAATAATAAGAAGAATAATAATAAGAATAAGAATAAGAAGAATAACAATAAGAGTAACAATACAAAGAAGAATAACAATAAGAATAAGAGGAATAACAATAAGAAATCAGGTCTCAGCACCAATCCCACATGCTCTCTGTCCCTCCCTTGCCATGGGAGCCCACACACACACACACACACACACACACACACACACACACACACACACACACACACACACACACACACACACACACACACACACACACACACACACACACACACACACACACATGACCTCTATCTCTACCCAGGAATAGGAGGCTCAGCTCTGGTGTGTGTGTTTCCAGCTTCCCCCTATAGGCCCACACACACACAACACCTCTATCTCTACCCAGGAATAGGAGGCTCAGCACTGGTGTGTGTGTTTCCAGCTTCCCCCTATAGTCCCCACACACAAAATACCTCTATTTCTACCCAGGAAAAGGAGGCTCAGCTCTGGTGTGTGTGTTTCCAGCTTCCCCCTATAGTCCCCACAGACAAAATACCTCTATTTCTACCCAGGAAAAGGAGGCTCAGCTCTGGTGTGTGTGTTTCCAGCTTCCCCCTATAGGCCCCCCCACACACACACAACACCTCTATCTCTACCCAGGAATAGGAGGCTCAGCTCTGGGATGAGTGTTTCCAGCTTCCCCCTATAGGCCCAAACACACAAGTCCTCTGTCTCTACCCAGGAATAGGAGGCTCAGCACTGCTGTGTGTGTGTGTTTCCAGCTTCCCCCTATAGTCCCCACACACAAAATACCTCTATTTCTACCCAGGAAAAGGAGGCTCAGCTCTGGTGTGTGTGTTTCCAGCTTCCCCCTATAGGCCCCCCCACACACACACAACACCTCTATCTCTACCCAGGAATAGGAGGCTCAGCTCTGGTGTGTGTGTTTCCAGCTTCCCCCTATAGGCCCCCCCACACACACACACAACACCTCTATCTCTACCCAGGAAAAGGAGGCTCAGCTCTGGTGTGTGTGTTTCCAGCTTCCCCCTATAGTCCCCACAGACAAAATACCTCTATTTCTACCCAGGAAAAGGAGGCTCAGCTCTGGTGTGTGTGTTTCCAGCTTCCCCCTATAGGCCCCCCCACACACACACAACACCTCTATCTCTACCCAGGAATAGGAGGCTCAGCTCTGGGATGAGTGTTTCCAGCTTCCCCCTATAGGCCCAAACACACAAGTCCTCTGTCTCTACCCAGGAATAGGAGGCTCAGCACTGGTGTGTGTGTGTGTGTGTGTGTGTGTTTCCAGCTTCCCCCTATAGTCCCCACACACAAAATACCTCTATTTCTACCCAGGAAAAGGAGGCTCAGCTCTGGTGTGTGTGTTTCCAGCTTCCCCCTATAGGCCACACACACACACAACACCTCTATCTCTACCCAGGAATAGGAGGCTCAGCACTGGTGTGTGTGTTTCCAGCTTCCCCCTATAGTCCCCACACACAAAATACCTCTATTTCTACCCAGGAAAAGGAGGCTCAGCTCTGGTGTGTGTGTTTCCAGCTTCCCCCTATAGTCCCCACAGACAAAATACCTCTATTTCTACCCAGGAAAAGGAGGCTCAGCTCTGGTGTGTGTGTTTCCAGCTTCCCCCTATAGGCCCCCCCACACACACACAACACCTCTATCTCTACCCAGGAATAGGAGGCTCAGCTCTGGGATGAGTGTTTCCAGCTTCCCCCTATAGGCCCAAACACACAAGTCCTCTGTCTCTACCCAGGAATAGGAGGCTCAGCACTGGTGTGTGTGTGTTTCCAGCTTCCCCCTATAGTCCCCACACACAAAATACCTCTATTTCTACCCAGGAAAAGGAGGCTCAGCTCTGGTGTGTGTGTTTCCAGCTTCCCCCTATAGGCCCCCCCACACACACACAACACCTCTATCTCTACCCAGGAATAGGAGGCTCAGCACTGGTGTGTGTGTTTCCAGCTTCCCCCTATAGTCCCCACACACAAAATACCTCTATTTCTACCCAGGAAAAGGAGGCTCAGCTCTGGTGTGTGTGTTTCCAGCTTCCCCCTATAGTCCCCACACACAAAATACCTCCATCCCTACCCAGGAATAGGAGCCTCAACTCGGGGATGTGTGTTTACAGCTTCCCCCCATAGGCCCACACTCACTCTATCCCTACCCAGGAATTGGAGGCCCAGCTCTGGGATAAGTGTTTCCATCTCCCCCTGTAGACCCATACCACACACACACACACACACACACACACACACACACACACACACACACACACACACACACACACACACACACACATGACCTCTATCTCTACCCAGGAATAGGAGGCTCAGCTCTGGTGTGTGTGTTTCCAGCTTCCCCCTATAGGCCCACACACACACAACACCTCTATCTCTACCCAGGAATAGGAGGCTCAGCACTGGTGTGTGTGTTTCCAGCTTCCCCCTATAGTCCCCACACACAAAATACCTCTATTTCTACCCAGGAAAAGGAGGCTCAGCTCTGGTGTGTGTGTTTCCAGCTTCCCCCTATAGTCCCCACAGACAAAATACCTCTATTTCTACCCAGGAAAAGGAGGCTCAGCTCTGGTGTGTGTGTTTCCAGCTTCCCCCTATAGGCCCCCCCACACACACACAACACCTCTATCTCTACCCAGGAATAGGAGGCTCAGCTCTGGGATGAGTGTTTCCAGCTTCCCCCTATAGGCCCAAACACACAAGTCCTCTGTCTCTACCCAGGAATAGGAGGCTCAGCACTGCTGTGTGTGTGTGTTTCCAGCTTCCCCCTATAGTCCCCACACACAAAATACCTCTATTTCTACCCAGGAAAAGGAGGCTCAGCTCTGGTGTGTGTGTTTCCAGCTTCCCCCTATAGGCCCCCCCACACACACACAACACCTCTATCTCTACCCAGGAATAGGAGGCTCAGCTCTGGTGTGTGTGTTTCCAGCTTCCCCCTATAGGCCCCCCCACACACACACACAACACCTCTATCTCTACCCAGGAAAAGGAGGCTCAGCTCTGGTGTGTGTGTTTCCAGCTTCCCCCTATAGTCCCCACAGACAAAATACCTCTATTTCTACCCAGGAAAAGGAGGCTCAGCTCTGGTGTGTGTGTTTCCAGCTTCCCCCTATAGGCCCCCCCACACACACACAACACCTCTATCTCTACCCAGGAATAGGAGGCTCAGCTCTGGGATGAGTGTTTCCAGCTTCCCCCTATAGGCCC
>NC_136949.1:20913285-20920785 GCF_949987615.1 Pollachius pollachius | reverse complement strand
CCGTCGGACGCTCGCCAACATGCCGGACCGCTTGGGTCCGTGGGCTGAAGGGACGGGGCACCAGCAGTCACCTATTGACTGTGCACCTACTGTCTCCGACCTATACTAGGATGGGGGTATGTCCTTCAAAACAGGCCCACAAAACGGTATCAGGCGAAGCCCATAAATCCACAGTGAGCGGACTGTGAAACTTCTTATTTTCGACACCCCTGGTATATATTACCATCCCTGGTAGTCTAAAACGAACCCATGGGAGTCTAAAATGAACCCATGGGATTCTAAACACAACCCATGGTAGTCTAAAACGAACCCATGGGAGTCTAGCAAAAAAAGAACTTAGAAAAATAACGCTTGGATTTTCATTCCTCCAGGCTCACACCGACTCACTGCACCACCCAGTCCGAGTAGGGGACCCGTTTCGGACACAGACTCTGAGTGGTCCCTCTCCTCTGGAGCCTCAGGAAGACCTCCAGACAGGGGGCCACCAACTGCACCACTTTGGCCGAATGGGGGACCCGTTTCGGCCTCAGACTCTGAGTGGTCCCGCTCCTCTGGAGCCTCAGGAAGACCTCCAGACAGGGGGCCCACTAACTGCACCACTTAGGCCGAGTAGGGGACCCGTTTCGGCCTCAGACTCTGAGTGGTCCCGCTCCTCTGGAGCCTCAGGAAGACCTCCAGACAGGGGGCCCACTAACTGCACCACTCTGGCCGAGTAGGAGACCCGTTTCGGCCTCAGACTGTGAGTGGTCCCGCTCCTCTGGAGCCTCAGGAAGACCTCCAGACAGGGGGCCCACTAACTGCACCACTCAGGCCGAGTAGGGGAACCGTTCCGGCCTCAGACTCTGAGTGGACCCGCTCCTCTGGAGCCTCACCAAGACCCCCAGACAGGGGGCCACCAACTGCACCACTTAGGCCGAGTAGGTGACCCGTTTCGGCCTCAGACTCTGAGTGGACCCGCTCCTCTGGAGCCTCAGGAAGACCTCCAGACAGGGGGCCACCAACTGCACCACTCAGTCCGAGTAGGGGACCCGTTTCGGCCTCAGACTCTGAGTGGACCCGCTCCACTGGAGCCTCAGGAAGACCTCCAGACAGGGGGCCCACTAACTGCACCACTTAGGCCGAGTAGGGGACCCGTTTCGGCCTCAGACTCTGAGTGGACCCGCTGCTCTGGAGCCTCACCAAGACCTCCAGACAGGGGGCCCACTAACTGCACCACTTAGGCCGAGTAGGGGACCCGTTTCGGCCTCAGACTCTGAGTGGACCCGCTCCTCTGGAGCCTCACCAAGACCCCCAGACAGGGGGCCACCAACTGCACCACTCAGTCCGAGTAGGGGACCCGTTTCGGCCTCAGACTCTGAGTGGACCCGCTCCTCTGGAGCCTCACCAAGACCCCCAGACAGGGGGCCACCAACTGCACCACTCAGTCCGAGTAGGGGACCCGTTTCGGCCTCAGACACTGAGTGGTCCCGCTCCTCTGGAGCCTCTGGAAGACCTCCAGACAGGGGGCCCACTAACTGCACCACTTAGGCCGAGAAGGGGACCCGTTTCGGCCTCAGACTCTGAGTGGACCCGCTCCTCTGGAGCCTCACCAAGACCCCCAGACAGGGGGCCACCAACTGCACCACTCTGTCCGAGTAGGGGACCCGTTTCGGCCTCAGACTCTGAGTGGTCCCGCTCCTCTGGAGCCTCACCAAGACCCCCAGACAGGGGGCCACCAACTGCACCACTCTGTCCGAGTAGGGGACCCGTTTCGGCCTCAGACTCTGAGTGGACCCGCTCCTCTGGAGCCTCACCAAGACCCCCAGACAGGGGGCCACCAACTGCACCACTCTGTCCGAGTAGGGGACCCGTTTCGGCCTCAGACTCTGAGTGGACCCGCTCCTCTGGAGCCTCACCAAGACCCCCAGACAGGGGGCCACCAACTGCACCACTTAGGCCGAGTAGGGGACCCGTTTCGGCCTCAGACTCTGAGTGGTCCCTCTCCTCTGGAGCCTCAGGAAGACCTCCAGACAGGGGGCCACCAACTGCACCACTTAGGCCGAATGGGGGACCTGTTTCGGCCTCAGACTCTGAGTGGACCCGCTCCTCTGGAGCCTCAGGAAGACCTCCAGACAGGGGGCCCACTAACTGCACCACATGGGCCGAGTAGGGGACCCGTTTCGGACTTAGACGCCAAGTGGTCCCGCACCCCTGGATGGTTCTAGAGACCCCCAGACCAGGGGCCACCAACTGCACCACTTGGGCCGAGTAGGGGACCCGTTTCGGCCTTAGACGCCACGTGGTCCCGCTCCTCTGGAGCCTCAGGAAGACCTCCAGACCGGGGGCCACCAACGGCACCACTCAGTCCGACCAGGGGACACCTTTCGGCCTTAGACGCCACGTGGTCCCGCTCCTCTGGAGCCTCAGGAAGACCTCCAGGGCCAGGGGCCACCTTTCCTATATGCCAAACAACCACTGTCCTGCAAAACAGGCCCACAAAACGGTATCAGGCGAAGCCCATGAATCCACAGTGAGCGGACTGTGAAACTTCTTATTTTCGACACCCCTGGTATATATCACCATCCCTGGTAGTCTAAAACGAACCCATGGGAGTCTAAAATGAACCCATGGGATTCTAAACACAACCCATGGTAGTCTAAAACGAACCCATGGGAGTCTAGCAAAAAAAGAACTTAGAAAAATAACGCTTGGATTTTCATTCCTCCAGGCTCACACCGACTCACTGCACAACTCAGTCCGAGTAGGGGACCCATTTCGGACTCAGACTCTGAGTGGACCCGCTGCTCTGGAGCCTCAGGAAGACCTCCAGACAGGGGCCCACCAACTGCACCACTTAGGCCGAATAGGGGACCCGTTTCGGACTCAGACTCTGCGTGGTCCCGCTCCTCTGGAGCATCAGGAAGACCTCCAGACAGGGGGCCACCAACTGCCCCACTTAGGCCGAGTAGGGGACCCGTTTCGGCCTCAGACTCTGCGTGGTCCCGCTCCTCTGGAGCATCAGGAAGACCTCCAGACAGGGGGCCACCAACTGCACCACTTAGGCCGAATAGGGGACCCGTTTCGGCCTCAGACTCGGAGTGGTCCCGCTCCTCTGGAGCATCAGGAAGACCTCCAGACAGGGGGCCACCAACTGCCCCACTTAGGCCGAGTAGGGGACCCGTTTCGGCCTCAGACTCTGCGTGGTCCCGCTCCTCTGGAGCATCAGGAAGACCTCCAGACAGGGGGCCACCAACTGCCCCACTTAGGCCGAGTAGGGGACCCGTTTCGGCCTCAGACTCTGCGTGGTCCCGCTCCTCTGGAGCATCAGGAAGACCTCCAGACAGGGGGCCACCAACTGCACCACTTAGGCCGAATAGGGGACCCGTTTCGGCCTCAGACTCGGAGTGGTCCCGCTCCTCTGGAGCATCAGGAAGACCTCCAGACAGGGGGCCACCAACTGCCCCACTTAGGCCGAGTAGGGGACCCGTTTCGGCCTCAGACTCTGCGTGGTCCCGCTCCTCTGGAGCATCAGGAAGACCTCCAGACAGGGGGCCACCAACTGCCCCACTTAGGCCGAGTAGGGGACCCGTTTCGGCCTCAGACTCTGCGTGGTCCCGCTCCTCTGGAGCCGCAGGAAGACCTCCAGACCTGGGGCCACCAACTGCCCCACTTAGGCCGAGTAGGGGACCCGTTTCGGCCTCAGACTCTGAGTGGACCCGCTGCTCTGGAGCCTCAGGAAGACCTCCAGACAGGGGGCCACTAACTGCCCCACTTAGGCCGAGAAGGGGAACCGTTTCGGCCTCAGACTCTGAGTGGTCCCGCTCCTCTGGAGCCTCAGGAAGACCCCCAGACAGGGGGCCACCAACTGCACCACTTAGGCCGAGTAGGGGACCCGTTTCGGCCTCAGACTCTGCGTGGTCCCGCTCCTCTGGAGCCGCAGGAAGACCTCCAGACCTGGGGCCACCAACTGCCCCACTTAGGCCGAGAAGGGGACCCGTTTCGGCCTCAGACTCTGAGTGGACCCGCTGCTCTGGAGCCTCAGGAAGACCTCCAGACAGGGGGCCACTAACTGCCCCACTTTGGCCGAGAAGGGGACCCGTTTCGGCCTCAGACTCTGAGTGGTCCCGCTCCTCTGGAGCCTCAGGAAGACCCCCAGACAGGGGGCCGACAACTGCACCACTTAGGCCGAATGGGGGACCCGTTTCGGACTTAGACGGCAAGTGGTCCCGCTCCTCTGGAGCCTCAGGAAGACCTCCAGACCATGGACCACCAACTGCACCACTCGGGCCGAGTAGGGGACCCGTTTCGGCCTCAGACTCTGAGTGGACCCGCTGCTCTGGAGCCTCAGGAAGACCTCCAGACAGGGGGCCACTAACTGCCCCACTTTGGCCGAGAAGGGGACCCGTTTCGGCCTCAGACTCTGAGTGGTCCCGCTCCTCTGGAGCCTCAGGAAGACCCCCAGACAGGGGGCCGACAACTGCACCACTTAGGCCGAATGGGGGACCCGTTTCGGACTTAGACGGCAAGTGGTCCCGCTCCTCTGGAGCCTCAGGAAGACCTCCAGACCGTGGACCACCAACTGCACCACTTGGGCCGAGTAGGGGACCCGTGTCGGCCTCAGACTCTGCGTGGTCCCGCTCCTCTGGAGCATCGGAAGACCTCCAGACAGGGGGCCACCAACTGCCCCACTTAGGCCGAGTAGGGGACCCGTTTCGGCCTTAGACGCCACGTGGTCCCGCTCCTCTGGAGCCTCAGGAAGACTTCCAGACCAGGGGCCACCTTTCTTATATGTCAAACGACCACTGTCCTGCAAAACAGGCCCACAAAACGGTACCAGGCGAAGCCCATAAATCCACAGTGAGCGGACTGTGAAATTTCTTATTTTCGAGACCCCTGCTAACCCTATATTACCATCCCTGGTAGTCTAAAACGAACCCATGGGAGTCTAGCAGAAAAATGACTTAGAAAAAAAACGCTTGGTTTTTCAAACGAAGCCAAGGAATCCACAGTGAGCGGACTGTGAAATTTCTTGTTTAACAATTTATAATAATAATAATAGTTAATAATAAGAATAAGAATAATAATAAGAATAATAATAATAAGAAGAATAATAAGAAGAATAATAATAATAATAAGAAGAATAATAATAAGAATAAGAATAAGAAGAATAACAATAAGAGTAACAATACAAAGAAGAATAACAATAAGAATAAGAGGAATAACAATAAGAAATCAGGTCTCAGCACCAATCCCACATGCTCTCTGTCCCTCCCTTGCCATGGGAGCCCACACACACACACACACACACACACACACACACACACACACACACACACACACACACACACACACACACACACACACACACACACACACACACACACACACACACACACACATATGACCTCTATCTCTACCCAGGAATAGGAGGCTCAGCTCTGGTGTGTGTGTTTCCAGCTTCCCCCTATAGGCCCACACACACACAACACCTCTATCTCTACCCAGGAATAGGAGGCTCAGCACTGGTGTGTGTGTTTCCAGCTTCCCCCTATAGTCCCCACACACAAAATACCTCTATTTCTACCCAGGAAAAGGAGGCTCAGCTCTGGTGTGTGTGTTTCCAGCTTCCCCCTATAGTCCCCACAGACAAAATACCTCTATTTCTACCCAGGAAAAGGAGGCTCAGCTCTGGTGTGTGTGTTTCCAGCTTCCCCCTATAGGCCCCCCCACACACACACAACACCTCTATCTCTACCCAGGAATAGGAGGCTCAGCTCTGGGATGAGTGTTTCCAGCTTCCCCCTATAGGCCCAAACACACAAGTCCTCTGTCTCTACCCAGGAATAGGAGGCTCAGCACTGCTGTGTGTGTGTGTTTCCAGCTTCCCCCTATAGTCCCCACACACAAAATACCTCTATTTCTACCCAGGAAAAGGAGGCTCAGCTCTGGTGTGTGTGTTTCCAGCTTCCCCCTATAGGCCCCCCCACACACACACAACACCTCTATCTCTACCCAGGAATAGGAGGCTCAGCTCTGGTGTGTGTGTTTCCAGCTTCCCCCTATAGGCCCCCCCACACACACACACAACACCTCTATCTCTACCCAGGAAAAGGAGGCTCAGCTCTGGTGTGTGTGTTTCCAGCTTCCCCCTATAGTCCCCACAGACAAAATACCTCTATTTCTACCCAGGAAAAGGAGGCTCAGCTCTGGTGTGTGTGTTTCCAGCTTCCCCCTATAGGCCCCCCCACACACACACAACACCTCTATCTCTACCCAGGAATAGGAGGCTCAGCTCTGGGATGAGTGTTTCCAGCTTCCCCCTATAGGCCCAAACACACAAGTCCTCTGTCTCTACCCAGGAATAGGAGGCTCAGCACTGGTGTGTGTGTGTGTGTGTGTGTGTGTGTTTCCAGCTTCCCCCTATAGTCCCCACACACAAAATACCTCTATTTCTACCCAGGAAAAGGAGGCTCAGCTCTGGTGTGTGTGTTTCCAGCTTCCCCCTATAGGCCCACACACACACACACACCTCTATCTCTACCCAGGAATAGGAGGCTCAGCACTGGTGTGTGTGTTTCCAGCTTCCCCCTATAGTCCCCACACACAAAATACCTCTATTTCTACCCAGGAAAAGGAGGCTCAGCTCTGGTGTGTGTGTTTCCAGCTTCCCCCTATAGTCCCCACAGACAAAATACCTCTATTTCTACCCAGGAAAAGGAGGCTCAGCTCTGGTGTGTGTGTTTCCAGCTTCCCCCTATAGGCCCCCCCACACACACACAACACCTCTATCTCTACCCAGGAATAGGAGGCTCAGCTCCTGGGATGAGTGTTTCCAGCTTCCCCCTATAGGCCCAAACACACAAGTCCTCTGTCTCTACCCAGGAATAGGAGGCTCAGCACTGGTGTGTGTGTGTTTCCAGCTTCCCCCTATAGTCCCCACACACAAAATACCTCTATTTCTACCCAGGAAAAGGAGGCTCAGCTCTGGTGTGTGTGTTTCCAGCTTCCCCCTATAGGCCCCCCCACACACACACAACACCTCTATCTCTACCCAGGAATAGGAGGCTCAGCACTGGTGTGTGTGTTTCCAGCTTCCCCCTATAGTCCCCACACACAAAATACCTCTATTTCTACCCAGGAAAAGGAGGCTCAGCTCTGGTGTGTGTGTTTCCAGCTTCCCCCTATAGTCCCCACACACAAAATACCTCCATCCCTACCCAGGAATAGGAGCCTCAACTCGGGGATGTGTGTTTACAGCTTCCCCCCATAGGCCCACACTCACTCTATCCCTACCCAGGAATTGGAGGCCCAGCTCTGGGATAAGTGTTTCCATCTCCCCCTGTAGACCCATCACACACACACACACACACACACACACACACACACACACACACACACACACACACACACACACACACACACACACACACACACACACACACACACACACACACACACACACACACACACACACACACTCCATCCCTACCCAGGAATAGGAGCCTCAACTCGGGGATGTGT
>NC_136949.1:20898285-20903285 GCF_949987615.1 Pollachius pollachius | reverse complement strand
GGAGCCTCACCAAGACCTCCAGACAGGGGGCCCACTAACTGCACCACTTAGGCCGAGTAGGGGACCCGTTTCGGCCTCAGACTCTGAGTGGACCCGCTCCTCTGGAGCCTCACCAAGACCCCCAGACAGGGGGCCACCAACTGCACCACTCAGTCCGAGTAGGGGACCCGTTTCGGCCTCAGACTCTGAGTGGACCCGCTCCTCTGGAGCCTCACCAAGACCCCCAGACAGGGGGCCACCAACTGCACCACTCAGTCCGAGTAGGGGACCCGTTTCGGCCTCAGACACTGAGTGGTCCCGCTCCTCTGGAGCCTCTGGAAGACCTCCAGACAGGGGGCCCACTAACTGCACCACTTAGGCCGAGAAGGGGACCCGTTTCGGCCTCAGACTCTGAGTGGACCCGCTCCTCTGGAGCCTCACCAAGACCCCCAGACAGGGGGCCACCAACTGCACCACTCTGTCCGAGTAGGGGACCCGTTTCGGCCTCAGACTCTGAGTGGTCCCGCTCCTCTGGAGCCTCACCAAGACCCCCAGACAGGGGGCCACCAACTGCACCACTCTGTCCGAGTAGGGGACCCGTTTCGGCCTCAGACTCTGAGTGGACCCGCTCCTCTGGAGCCTCACCAAGACCCCCAGACAGGGGGCCACCAACTGCACCACTCTGTCCGAGTAGGGGACCCGTTTCGGCCTCAGACTCTGAGTGGACCCGCTCCTCTGGAGCCTCACCAAGACCCCCAGACAGGGGGCCACCAACTGCACCACTTAGGCCGAGTAGGGGACCCGTTTCGGCCTCAGACTCTGAGTGGTCCCTCTCCTCTGGAGCCTCAGGAAGACCTCCAGACAGGGGGCCACCAACTGCACCACTTAGGCCGAATGGGGGACCTGTTTCGGCCTCAGACTCTGAGTGGACCCGCTCCTCTGGAGCCTCAGGAAGACCTCCAGACAGGGGGCCCACTAACTGCACCACATGGGCCGAGTAGGGGACCCGTTTCGGACTTAGACGCCAAGTGGTCCCGCACCCCTGGATGGTTCTAGAGACCCCCAGACCAGGGGCCACCAACTGCACCACTTGGGCCGAGTAGGGGACCCGTTTCGGCCTTAGACGCCACGTGGTCCCGCTCCTCTGGAGCCTCAGGAAGACCTCCAGACCGGGGGCCACCAACGGCACCACTCAGTCCGACCAGGGGACACCTTTCGGCCTTAGACGCCACGTGGTCCCGCTCCTCTGGAGCCTCAGGAAGACCTCCAGGGCCAGGGGCCACCTTTCCTATATGCCAAACAACCACTGTCCTGCAAAACAGGCCCACAAAACGGTATCAGGCGAAGCCCATGAATCCACAGTGAGCGGACTGTGAAACTTCTTATTTTCGACACCCCTGGTATATATCACCATCCCTGGTAGTCTAAAACGAACCCATGGGAGTCTAAAATGAACCCATGGGATTCTAAACACAACCCATGGTAGTCTAAAACGAACCCATGGGAGTCTAGCAAAAAAAGAACTTAGAAAAATAACGCTTGGATTTTCATTCCTCCAGGCTCACACCGACTCACTGCACAACTCAGTCCGAGTAGGGGACCCATTTCGGACTCAGACTCTGAGTGGACCCGCTGCTCTGGAGCCTCAGGAAGACCTCCAGACAGGGGCCCACCAACTGCACCACTTAGGCCGAATAGGGGACCCGTTTCGGACTCAGACTCTGCGTGGTCCCGCTCCTCTGGAGCATCAGGAAGACCTCCAGACAGGGGGCCACCAACTGCCCCACTTAGGCCGAGTAGGGGACCCGTTTCGGCCTCAGACTCTGCGTGGTCCCGCTCCTCTGGAGCATCAGGAAGACCTCCAGACAGGGGGCCACCAACTGCACCACTTAGGCCGAATAGGGGACCCGTTTCGGCCTCAGACTCGGAGTGGTCCCGCTCCTCTGGAGCATCAGGAAGACCTCCAGACAGGGGGCCACCAACTGCCCCACTTAGGCCGAGTAGGGGACCCGTTTCGGCCTCAGACTCTGCGTGGTCCCGCTCCTCTGGAGCATCAGGAAGACCTCCAGACAGGGGGCCACCAACTGCCCCACTTAGGCCGAGTAGGGGACCCGTTTCGGCCTCAGACTCTGCGTGGTCCCGCTCCTCTGGAGCATCAGGAAGACCTCCAGACAGGGGGCCACCAACTGCACCACTTAGGCCGAATAGGGGACCCGTTTCGGCCTCAGACTCGGAGTGGTCCCGCTCCTCTGGAGCATCAGGAAGACCTCCAGACAGGGGGCCACCAACTGCCCCACTTAGGCCGAGTAGGGGACCCGTTTCGGCCTCAGACTCTGCGTGGTCCCGCTCCTCTGGAGCATCAGGAAGACCTCCAGACAGGGGGCCACCAACTGCCCCACTTAGGCCGAGTAGGGGACCCGTTTCGGCCTCAGACTCTGCGTGGTCCCGCTCCTCTGGAGCCGCAGGAAGACCTCCAGACCTGGGGCCACCAACTGCCCCACTTAGGCCGAGTAGGGGACCCGTTTCGGCCTCAGACTCTGAGTGGACCCGCTGCTCTGGAGCCTCAGGAAGACCTCCAGACAGGGGGCCACTAACTGCCCCACTTAGGCCGAGAAGGGGAACCGTTTCGGCCTCAGACTCTGAGTGGTCCCGCTCCTCTGGAGCCTCAGGAAGACCCCCAGACAGGGGGCCACCAACTGCACCACTTAGGCCGAGTAGGGGACCCGTTTCGGCCTCAGACTCTGCGTGGTCCCGCTCCTCTGGAGCCGCAGGAAGACCTCCAGACCTGGGGCCACCAACTGCCCCACTTAGGCCGAGAAGGGGACCCGTTTCGGCCTCAGACTCTGAGTGGACCCGCTGCTCTGGAGCCTCAGGAAGACCTCCAGACAGGGGGCCACTAACTGCCCCACTTTGGCCGAGAAGGGGACCCGTTTCGGCCTCAGACTCTGAGTGGTCCCGCTCCTCTGGAGCCTCAGGAAGACCCCCAGACAGGGGGCCGACAACTGCACCACTTAGGCCGAATGGGGGACCCGTTTCGGACTTAGACGGCAAGTGGTCCCGCTCCTCTGGAGCCTCAGGAAGACCTCCAGACCATGGACCACCAACTGCACCACTCGGGCCGAGTAGGGGACCCGTTTCGGCCTCAGACTCTGAGTGGACCCGCTGCTCTGGAGCCTCAGGAAGACCTCCAGACAGGGGGCCACTAACTGCCCCACTTTGGCCGAGAAGGGGACCCGTTTCGGCCTCAGACTCTGAGTGGTCCCGCTCCTCTGGAGCCTCAGGAAGACCCCCAGACAGGGGGCCGACAACTGCACCACTTAGGCCGAATGGGGGACCCGTTTCGGACTTAGACGGCAAGTGGTCCCGCTCCTCTGGAGCCTCAGGAAGACCTCCAGACCGTGGACCACCAACTGCACCACTTGGGCCGAGTAGGGGACCCGTGTCGGCCTCAGACTCTGCGTGGTCCCGCTCCTCTGGAGCATCAGGAAGACCTCCAGACAGGGGGCCACCAACTGCCCCACTTAGGCCGAGTAGGGGACCCGTTTCGGCCTTAGACGCCACGTGGTCCCGCTCCTCTGGAGCCTCAGGAAGACTTCCAGACCAGGGGCCACCTTTCTTATATGTCAAACGACCACTGTCCTGCAAAACAGGCCCACAAAACGGTACCAGGCGAAGCCCATAAATCCACAGTGAGCGGACTGTGAAATTTCTTATTTTCGAGACCCCTGCTAACCCTATATTACCATCCCTGGTAGTCTAAAACGAACCCATGGGAGTCTAGCAGAAAAATGACTTAGAAAAAAAACGCTTGGTTTTTCAAACGAAGCCAAGGAATCCACAGTGAGCGGACTGTGAAATTTCTTGTTTAACAATTTATAATAATAATAATAGTTAATAATAAGAATAAGAATAATAATAAGAATAATAATAATAAGAAGAATAATAAGAAGAATAATAATAATAATAAGAAGAATAATAATAAGAATAAGAATAAGAAGAATAACAATAAGAGTAACAATACAAAGAAGAATAACAATAAGAATAAGAGGAATAACAATAAGAAATCAGGTCTCAGCACCAATCCCACATGCTCTCTGTCCCTCCCTTGCCATGGGAGCCCACACACACACACACACACACACACACACACACACACACACACACACACACACACACACACACACACACACACACACACACACACACACACACACACACACACACACACACATATGACCTCTATCTCTACCCAGGAATAGGAGGCTCAGCTCTGGTGTGTGTGTTTCCAGCTTCCCCCTATAGGCCCACACACACACAACACCTCTATCTCTACCCAGGAATAGGAGGCTCAGCACTGGTGTGTGTGTTTCCAGCTTCCCCCTATAGTCCCCACACACAAAATACCTCTATTTCTACCCAGGAAAAGGAGGCTCAGCTCTGGTGTGTGTGTTTCCAGCTTCCCCCTATAGTCCCCACAGACAAAATACCTCTATTTCTACCCAGGAAAAGGAGGCTCAGCTCTGGTGTGTGTGTTTCCAGCTTCCCCCTATAGGCCCCCCCACACACACACAACACCTCTATCTCTACCCAGGAATAGGAGGCTCAGCTCTGGGATGAGTGTTTCCAGCTTCCCCCTATAGGCCCAAACACACAAGTCCTCTGTCTCTACCCAGGAATAGGAGGCTCAGCACTGCTGTGTGTGTGTGTTTCCAGCTTCCCCCTATAGTCCCCACACACAAAATACCTCTATTTCTACCCAGGAAAAGGAGGCTCAGCTCTGGTGTGTGTGTTTCCAGCTTCCCCCTATAGGCCCCCCCACACACACACAACACCTCTATCTCTACCCAGGAATAGGAGGCTCAGCTCTGGTGTGTGTGTTTCCAGCTTCCCCCTATAGGCCCCCCCACACACACACACAACACCTCTATCTCTACCCAGGAAAAGGAGGCTCAGCTCTGGTGTGTGTGTTTCCAGCTTCCCCCTATAGTCCCCACAGACAAAATACCTCTATTTCTACCCAG
>NC_136949.1:20880785-20888285 GCF_949987615.1 Pollachius pollachius | reverse complement strand
GGCCCACCCTCGCAGGACACCTAGGACAGACGGGGCTACTCGGCTACTCGCTTCGTCTAGCACACCCACCAAAAGGCAGGAGCACTGGATTCGGGCACACGTTGTGAGGCACCCTTCGTGTGGAACGAAAGCCACACTGGGGCCCTCACTGAGGTGTGCCGCTTAGACCATTTCCGTCGGACGCTCGCCAACATGCCGGACCGCTTGGGTCCGTGGGCTGAAGGGACGGGGCACCAGCAGTCACCTATTGACTGTGCACCTACTGTCTCCGACCTATACTAGGATGGGGGTATGTCCTTCAAAACAGGCCCACAAAACGGTATCAGGCGAAGCCCATAAATCCACAGTGAGCGGACTGTGAAACTTCTTATTTTCGACACCCCTGGTATATATTACCATCCCTGGTAGTCTAAAACGAACCCATGGGAGTCTAAAATGAACCCATGGGATTCTAAACACAACCCATGGTAGTCTAAAACGAACCCATGGGAGTCTAGCAAAAAAAGAACTTAGAAAAATAACGCTTGGATTTTCATTCCTCCAGGCTCACACCGACTCACTGCACCACCCAGTCCGAGTAGGGGACCCGTTTCGGACACAGACTCTGAGTGGTCCCTCTCCTCTGGAGCCTCAGGAAGACCTCCAGACAGGGGGCCACCAACTGCACCACTTTGGCCGAATGGGGGACCCGTTTCGGCCTCAGACTCTGAGTGGTCCCGCTCCTCTGGAGCCTCAGGAAGACCTCCAGACAGGGGGCCCACTAACTGCACCACTTAGGCCGAGTAGGGGACCCGTTTCGGCCTCAGACTCTGAGTGGTCCCGCTCCTCTGGAGCCTCAGGAAGACCTCCAGACAGGGGGCCCACTAACTGCACCACTCTGGCCGAGTAGGAGACCCGTTTCGGCCTCAGACTGTGAGTGGTCCCGCTCCTCTGGAGCCTCAGGAAGACCTCCAGACAGGGGGCCCACTAACTGCACCACTCAGGCCGAGTAGGGGAACCGTTCCGGCCTCAGACTCTGAGTGGACCCGCTCCTCTGGAGCCTCACCAAGACCCCCAGACAGGGGGCCACCAACTGCACCACTTAGGCCGAGTAGGTGACCCGTTTCGGCCTCAGACTCTGAGTGGACCCGCTCCTCTGGAGCCTCAGGAAGACCTCCAGACAGGGGGCCACCAACTGCACCACTCAGTCCGAGTAGGGGACCCGTTTCGGCCTCAGACTCTGAGTGGACCCGCTCCACTGGAGCCTCAGGAAGACCTCCAGACAGGGGGCCCACTAACTGCACCACTTAGGCCGAGTAGGGGACCCGTTTCGGCCTCAGACTCTGAGTGGACCCGCTGCTCTGGAGCCTCACCAAGACCTCCAGACAGGGGGCCCACTAACTGCACCACTTAGGCCGAGTAGGGGACCCGTTTCGGCCTCAGACTCTGAGTGGACCCGCTCCTCTGGAGCCTCACCAAGACCCCCAGACAGGGGGCCACCAACTGCACCACTCAGTCCGAGTAGGGGACCCGTTTCGGCCTCAGACTCTGAGTGGACCCGCTCCTCTGGAGCCTCACCAAGACCCCCAGACAGGGGGCCACCAACTGCACCACTCAGTCCGAGTAGGGGACCCGTTTCGGCCTCAGACACTGAGTGGTCCCGCTCCTCTGGAGCCTCTGGAAGACCTCCAGACAGGGGGCCCACTAACTGCACCACTTAGGCCGAGAAGGGGACCCGTTTCGGCCTCAGACTCTGAGTGGACCCGCTCCTCTGGAGCCTCACCAAGACCCCCAGACAGGGGGCCACCAACTGCACCACTCTGTCCGAGTAGGGGACCCGTTTCGGCCTCAGACTCTGAGTGGTCCCGCTCCTCTGGAGCCTCACCAAGACCCCCAGACAGGGGGCCACCAACTGCACCACTCTGTCCGAGTAGGGGACCCGTTTCGGCCTCAGACTCTGAGTGGACCCGCTCCTCTGGAGCCTCACCAAGACCCCCAGACAGGGGGCCACCAACTGCACCACTCTGTCCGAGTAGGGGACCCGTTTCGGCCTCAGACTCTGAGTGGACCCGCTCCTCTGGAGCCTCACCAAGACCCCCAGACAGGGGGCCACCAACTGCACCACTTAGGCCGAGTAGGGGACCCGTTTCGGCCTCAGACTCTGAGTGGTCCCTCTCCTCTGGAGCCTCAGGAAGACCTCCAGACAGGGGGCCACCAACTGCACCACTTAGGCCGAATGGGGGACCTGTTTCGGCCTCAGACTCTGAGTGGACCCGCTCCTCTGGAGCCTCAGGAAGACCTCCAGACAGGGGGCCCACTAACTGCACCACATGGGCCGAGTAGGGGACCCGTTTCGGACTTAGACGCCAAGTGGTCCCGCACCCCTGGATGGTTCTAGAGACCCCCAGACCAGGGGCCACCAACTGCACCACTTGGGCCGAGTAGGGGACCCGTTTCGGCCTTAGACGCCACGTGGTCCCGCTCCTCTGGAGCCTCAGGAAGACCTCCAGACCGGGGGCCACCAACGGCACCACTCAGTCCGACCAGGGGACACCTTTCGGCCTTAGACGCCACGTGGTCCCGCTCCTCTGGAGCCTCAGGAAGACCTCCAGGGCCAGGGGCCACCTTTCCTATATGCCAAACAACCACTGTCCTGCAAAACAGGCCCACAAAACGGTATCAGGCGAAGCCCATGAATCCACAGTGAGCGGACTGTGAAACTTCTTATTTTCGACACCCCTGGTATATATCACCATCCCTGGTAGTCTAAAACGAACCCATGGGAGTCTAAAATGAACCCATGGGATTCTAAACACAACCCATGGTAGTCTAAAACGAACCCATGGGAGTCTAGCAAAAAAAGAACTTAGAAAAATAACGCTTGGATTTTCATTCCTCCAGGCTCACACCGACTCACTGCACAACTCAGTCCGAGTAGGGGACCCATTTCGGACTCAGACTCTGAGTGGACCCGCTGCTCTGGAGCCTCAGGAAGACCTCCAGACAGGGGCCCACCAACTGCACCACTTAGGCCGAATAGGGGACCCGTTTCGGACTCAGACTCTGCGTGGTCCCGCTCCTCTGGAGCATCAGGAAGACCTCCAGACAGGGGGCCACCAACTGCCCCACTTAGGCCGAGTAGGGGACCCGTTTCGGCCTCAGACTCTGCGTGGTCCCGCTCCTCTGGAGCATCAGGAAGACCTCCAGACAGGGGGCCACCAACTGCACCACTTAGGCCGAATAGGGGACCCGTTTCGGCCTCAGACTCGGAGTGGTCCCGCTCCTCTGGAGCATCAGGAAGACCTCCAGACAGGGGGCCACCAACTGCCCCACTTAGGCCGAGTAGGGGACCCGTTTCGGCCTCAGACTCTGCGTGGTCCCGCTCCTCTGGAGCATCAGGAAGACCTCCAGACAGGGGGCCACCAACTGCCCCACTTAGGCCGAGTAGGGGACCCGTTTCGGCCTCAGACTCTGCGTGGTCCCGCTCCTCTGGAGCATCAGGAAGACCTCCAGACAGGGGGCCACCAACTGCACCACTTAGGCCGAATAGGGGACCCGTTTCGGCCTCAGACTCGGAGTGGTCCCGCTCCTCTGGAGCATCAGGAAGACCTCCAGACAGGGGGCCACCAACTGCCCCACTTAGGCCGAGTAGGGGACCCGTTTCGGCCTCAGACTCTGCGTGGTCCCGCTCCTCTGGAGCATCAGGAAGACCTCCAGACAGGGGGCCACCAACTGCCCCACTTAGGCCGAGTAGGGGACCCGTTTCGGCCTCAGACTCTGCGTGGTCCCGCTCCTCTGGAGCCGCAGGAAGACCTCCAGACCTGGGGCCACCAACTGCCCCACTTAGGCCGAGTAGGGGACCCGTTTCGGCCTCAGACTCTGAGTGGACCCGCTGCTCTGGAGCCTCAGGAAGACCTCCAGACAGGGGGCCACTAACTGCCCCACTTAGGCCGAGAAGGGGAACCGTTTCGGCCTCAGACTCTGAGTGGTCCCGCTCCTCTGGAGCCTCAGGAAGACCCCCAGACAGGGGGCCACCAACTGCACCACTTAGGCCGAGTAGGGGACCCGTTTCGGCCTCAGACTCTGCGTGGTCCCGCTCCTCTGGAGCCGCAGGAAGACCTCCAGACCTGGGGCCACCAACTGCCCCACTTAGGCCGAGAAGGGGACCCGTTTCGGCCTCAGACTCTGAGTGGACCCGCTGCTCTGGAGCCTCAGGAAGACCTCCAGACAGGGGGCCACTAACTGCCCCACTTTGGCCGAGAAGGGGACCCGTTTCGGCCTCAGACTCTGAGTGGTCCCGCTCCTCTGGAGCCTCAGGAAGACCCCCAGACAGGGGGCCGACAACTGCACCACTTAGGCCGAATGGGGGACCCGTTTCGGACTTAGACGGCAAGTGGTCCCGCTCCTCTGGAGCCTCAGGAAGACCTCCAGACCATGGACCACCAACTGCACCACTCGGGCCGAGTAGGGGACCCGTTTCGGCCTCAGACTCTGAGTGGACCCGCTGCTCTGGAGCCTCAGGAAGACCTCCAGACAGGGGGCCACTAACTGCCCCACTTTGGCCGAGAAGGGGACCCGTTTCGGCCTCAGACTCTGAGTGGTCCCGCTCCTCTGGAGCCTCAGGAAGACCCCCAGACAGGGGGCCGACAACTGCACCACTTAGGCCGAATGGGGGACCCGTTTCGGACTTAGACGGCAAGTGGTCCCGCTCCTCTGGAGCCTCAGGAAGACCTCCAGACCGTGGACCACCAACTGCACCACTTGGGCCGAGTAGGGGACCCGTGTCGGCCTCAGACTCTGCGTGGTCCCGCTCCTCTGGAGCATCAGGAAGACCTCCAGACAGGGGGCCACCAACTGCCCCACTTAGGCCGAGTAGGGGACCCGTTTCGGCCTTAGACGCCACGTGGTCCCGCTCCTCTGGAGCCTCAGGAAGACTTCCAGACCAGGGGCCACCTTTCTTATATGTCAAACGACCACTGTCCTGCAAAACAGGCCCACAAAACGGTACCAGGCGAAGCCCATAAATCCACAGTGAGCGGACTGTGAAATTTCTTATTTTCGAGACCCCTGCTAACCCTATATTACCATCCCTGGTAGTCTAAAACGAACCCATGGGAGTCTAGCAGAAAAATGACTTAGAAAAAAAACGCTTGGTTTTTCAAACGAAGCCAAGGAATCCACAGTGAGCGGACTGTGAAATTTCTTGTTTAACAATTTATAATAATAATAATAGTTAATAATAAGAATAAGAATAATAATAAGAATAATAATAATAAGAAGAATAATAAGAAGAATAATAATAATAATAAGAAGAATAATAATAAGAATAAGAATAAGAAGAATAACAATAAGAGTAACAATACAAAGAAGAATAACAATAAGAATAAGAGGAATAACAATAAGAAATCAGGTCTCAGCACCAATCCCACATGCTCTCTGTCCCTCCCTTGCCATGGGAGCCCACACACACACACACACACACACACACACACACACACACACACACACACACACACACACACACACACACACACACACACACACACACACACACACACACACACACACACACACATATGACCTCTATCTCTACCCAGGAATAGGAGGCTCAGCTCTGGTGTGTGTGTTTCCAGCTTCCCCCTATAGGCCCACACACACACAACACCTCTATCTCTACCCAGGAATAGGAGGCTCAGCACTGGTGTGTGTGTTTCCAGCTTCCCCCTATAGTCCCCACACACAAAATACCTCTATTTCTACCCAGGAAAAGGAGGCTCAGCTCTGGTGTGTGTGTTTCCAGCTTCCCCCTATAGTCCCCACAGACAAAATACCTCTATTTCTACCCAGGAAAAGGAGGCTCAGCTCTGGTGTGTGTGTTTCCAGCTTCCCCCTATAGGCCCCCCCACACACACACAACACCTCTATCTCTACCCAGGAATAGGAGGCTCAGCTCTGGGATGAGTGTTTCCAGCTTCCCCCTATAGGCCCAAACACACAAGTCCTCTGTCTCTACCCAGGAATAGGAGGCTCAGCACTGCTGTGTGTGTGTGTTTCCAGCTTCCCCCTATAGTCCCCACACACAAAATACCTCTATTTCTACCCAGGAAAAGGAGGCTCAGCTCTGGTGTGTGTGTTTCCAGCTTCCCCCTATAGGCCCCCCCACACACACACAACACCTCTATCTCTACCCAGGAATAGGAGGCTCAGCTCTGGTGTGTGTGTTTCCAGCTTCCCCCTATAGGCCCCCCCACACACACACACAACACCTCTATCTCTACCCAGGAAAAGGAGGCTCAGCTCTGGTGTGTGTGTTTCCAGCTTCCCCCTATAGTCCCCACAGACAAAATACCTCTATTTCTACCCAGGAAAAGGAGGCTCAGCTCTGGTGTGTGTGTTTCCAGCTTCCCCCTATAGGCCCCCCCACACACACACAACACCTCTATCTCTACCCAGGAATAGGAGGCTCAGCTCTGGGATGAGTGTTTCCAGCTTCCCCCTATAGGCCCAAACACACAAGTCCTCTGTCTCTACCCAGGAATAGGAGGCTCAGCACTGGTGTGTGTGTGTGTGTGTGTGTGTGTTTCCAGCTTCCCCCTATAGTCCCCACACACAAAATACCTCTATTTCTACCCAGGAAAAGGAGGCTCAGCTCTGGTGTGTGTGTTTCCAGCTTCCCCCTATAGGCCCACACACACACACAACACCTCTATCTCTACCCAGGAATAGGAGGCTCAGCACTGGTGTGTGTGTTTCCAGCTTCCCCCTATAGTCCCCACACACAAAATACCTCTATTTCTACCCAGGAAAAGGAGGCTCAGCTCTGGTGTGTGTGTTTCCAGCTTCCCCCTATAGTCCCCACAGACAAAATACCTCTATTTCTACCCAGGAAAAGGAGGCTCAGCTCTGGTGTGTGTGTTTCCAGCTTCCCCCTATAGGCCCCCCCACACACACACAACACCTCTATCTCTACCCAGGAATAGGAGGCTCAGCTCTGGGATGAGTGTTTCCAGCTTCCCCCTATAGGCCCAAACACACAAGTCCTCTGTCTCTACCCAGGAATAGGAGGCTCAGCACTGGTGTGTGTGTGTTTCCAGCTTCCCCCTATAGTCCCCACACACAAAATACCTCTATTTCTACCCAGGAAAAGGAGGCTCAGCTCTGGTGTGTGTGTTTCCAGCTTCCCCCTATAGGCCCCCCCACACACACACAACACCTCTATCTCTACCCAGGAATAGGAGGCTCAGCACTGGTGTGTGTGTTTCCAGCTTCCCCCTATAGTCCCCACACACAAAATACCTCTATTTCTACCCAGGAAAAGGAGGCTCAGCTCTGGTGTGTGTGTTTCCAGCTTCCCCCTATAGTCCCCACACACAAAATACCTCCATCCCTACCCAGGAATAGGAGCCTCAACTCGGGGATGTGTGTTTACAGCTTCCCCCCATAGGCCCACACTCACTCTATCCCTACCCAGGAATTGGAGGCCCAGCTCTGGGATAAGTGTTTCCATCTCCCCCTGTAGAC
>NC_136949.1:20863285-20868285 GCF_949987615.1 Pollachius pollachius | reverse complement strand
TGGAGCCTCACCAAGACCCCCAGACAGGGGGCCACCAACTGCACCACTCTGTCCGAGTAGGGGACCCGTTTCGGCCTCAGACTCTGAGTGGACCCGCTCCTCTGGAGCCTCACCAAGACCCCCAGACAGGGGGCCACCAACTGCACCACTTAGGCCGAGTAGGGGACCCGTTTCGGCCTCAGACTCTGAGTGGTCCCTCTCCTCTGGAGCCTCAGGAAGACCTCCAGACAGGGGGCCACCAACTGCACCACTTAGGCCGAATGGGGGACCTGTTTCGGCCTCAGACTCTGAGTGGACCCGCTCCTCTGGAGCCTCAGGAAGACCTCCAGACAGGGGGCCCACTAACTGCACCACATGGGCCGAGTAGGGGACCCGTTTCGGACTTAGACGCCAAGTGGTCCCGCACCCCTGGATGGTTCTAGAGACCCCCAGACCAGGGGCCACCAACTGCACCACTTGGGCCGAGTAGGGGACCCGTTTCGGCCTTAGACGCCACGTGGTCCCGCTCCTCTGGAGCCTCAGGAAGACCTCCAGACCGGGGGCCACCAACGGCACCACTCAGTCCGACCAGGGGACACCTTTCGGCCTTAGACGCCACGTGGTCCCGCTCCTCTGGAGCCTCAGGAAGACCTCCAGGGCCAGGGGCCACCTTTCCTATATGCCAAACAACCACTGTCCTGCAAAACAGGCCCACAAAACGGTATCAGGCGAAGCCCATGAATCCACAGTGAGCGGACTGTGAAACTTCTTATTTTCGACACCCCTGGTATATATCACCATCCCTGGTAGTCTAAAACGAACCCATGGGAGTCTAAAATGAACCCATGGGATTCTAAACACAACCCATGGTAGTCTAAAACGAACCCATGGGAGTCTAGCAAAAAAAGAACTTAGAAAAATAACGCTTGGATTTTCATTCCTCCAGGCTCACACCGACTCACTGCACAACTCAGTCCGAGTAGGGGACCCATTTCGGACTCAGACTCTGAGTGGACCCGCTGCTCTGGAGCCTCAGGAAGACCTCCAGACAGGGGCCCACCAACTGCACCACTTAGGCCGAATAGGGGACCCGTTTCGGACTCAGACTCTGCGTGGTCCCGCTCCTCTGGAGCATCAGGAAGACCTCCAGACAGGGGGCCACCAACTGCCCCACTTAGGCCGAGTAGGGGACCCGTTTCGGCCTCAGACTCTGCGTGGTCCCGCTCCTCTGGAGCATCAGGAAGACCTCCAGACAGGGGGCCACCAACTGCACCACTTAGGCCGAATAGGGGACCCGTTTCGGCCTCAGACTCGGAGTGGTCCCGCTCCTCTGGAGCATCAGGAAGACCTCCAGACAGGGGGCCACCAACTGCCCCACTTAGGCCGAGTAGGGGACCCGTTTCGGCCTCAGACTCTGCGTGGTCCCGCTCCTCTGGAGCATCAGGAAGACCTCCAGACAGGGGGCCACCAACTGCCCCACTTAGGCCGAGTAGGGGACCCGTTTCGGCCTCAGACTCTGCGTGGTCCCGCTCCTCTGGAGCATCAGGAAGACCTCCAGACAGGGGGCCACCAACTGCACCACTTAGGCCGAATAGGGGACCCGTTTCGGCCTCAGACTCGGAGTGGTCCCGCTCCTCTGGAGCATCAGGAAGACCTCCAGACAGGGGGCCACCAACTGCCCCACTTAGGCCGAGTAGGGGACCCGTTTCGGCCTCAGACTCTGCGTGGTCCCGCTCCTCTGGAGCATCAGGAAGACCTCCAGACAGGGGGCCACCAACTGCCCCACTTAGGCCGAGTAGGGGACCCGTTTCGGCCTCAGACTCTGCGTGGTCCCGCTCCTCTGGAGCCGCAGGAAGACCTCCAGACCTGGGGCCACCAACTGCCCCACTTAGGCCGAGTAGGGGACCCGTTTCGGCCTCAGACTCTGAGTGGACCCGCTGCTCTGGAGCCTCAGGAAGACCTCCAGACAGGGGGCCACTAACTGCCCCACTTAGGCCGAGAAGGGGAACCGTTTCGGCCTCAGACTCTGAGTGGTCCCGCTCCTCTGGAGCCTCAGGAAGACCCCCAGACAGGGGGCCACCAACTGCACCACTTAGGCCGAGTAGGGGACCCGTTTCGGCCTCAGACTCTGCGTGGTCCCGCTCCTCTGGAGCCGCAGGAAGACCTCCAGACCTGGGGCCACCAACTGCCCCACTTAGGCCGAGAAGGGGACCCGTTTCGGCCTCAGACTCTGAGTGGACCCGCTGCTCTGGAGCCTCAGGAAGACCTCCAGACAGGGGGCCACTAACTGCCCCACTTTGGCCGAGAAGGGGACCCGTTTCGGCCTCAGACTCTGAGTGGTCCCGCTCCTCTGGAGCCTCAGGAAGACCCCCAGACAGGGGGCCGACAACTGCACCACTTAGGCCGAATGGGGGACCCGTTTCGGACTTAGACGGCAAGTGGTCCCGCTCCTCTGGAGCCTCAGGAAGACCTCCAGACCATGGACCACCAACTGCACCACTCGGGCCGAGTAGGGGACCCGTTTCGGCCTCAGACTCTGAGTGGACCCGCTGCTCTGGAGCCTCAGGAAGACCTCCAGACAGGGGGCCACTAACTGCCCCACTTTGGCCGAGAAGGGGACCCGTTTCGGCCTCAGACTCTGAGTGGTCCCGCTCCTCTGGAGCCTCAGGAAGACCCCCAGACAGGGGGCCGACAACTGCACCACTTAGGCCGAATGGGGGACCCGTTTCGGACTTAGACGGCAAGTGGTCCCGCTCCTCTGGAGCCTCAGGAAGACCTCCAGACCGTGGACCACCAACTGCACCACTTGGGCCGAGTAGGGGACCCGTGTCGGCCTCAGACTCTGCGTGGTCCCGCTCCTCTGGAGCATCAGGAAGACCTCCAGACAGGGGGCCACCAACTGCCCCACTTAGGCCGAGTAGGGGACCCGTTTCGGCCTTAGACGCCACGTGGTCCCGCTCCTCTGGAGCCTCAGGAAGACTTCCAGACCAGGGGCCACCTTTCTTATATGTCAAACGACCACTGTCCTGCAAAACAGGCCCACAAAACGGTACCAGGCGAAGCCCATAAATCCACAGTGAGCGGACTGTGAAATTTCTTATTTTCGAGACCCCTGCTAACCCTATATTACCATCCCTGGTAGTCTAAAACGAACCCATGGGAGTCTAGCAGAAAAATGACTTAGAAAAAAAACGCTTGGTTTTTCAAACGAAGCCAAGGAATCCACAGTGAGCGGACTGTGAAATTTCTTGTTTAACAATTTATAATAATAATAATAGTTAATAATAAGAATAAGAATAATAATAAGAATAATAATAATAAGAAGAATAATAAGAAGAATAATAATAATAATAAGAAGAATAATAATAAGAATAAGAATAAGAAGAATAACAATAAGAGTAACAATACAAAGAAGAATAACAATAAGAATAAGAGGAATAACAATAAGAAATCAGGTCTCAGCACCAATCCCACATGCTCTCTGTCCCTCCCTTGCCATGGGAGCCCACACACACACACACACACACACACACACACACACACACACACACACACACACACACACACACACACACACACACACACACACACACACACACACACACACACACACACACATATGACCTCTATCTCTACCCAGGAATAGGAGGCTCAGCTCTGGTGTGTGTGTTTCCAGCTTCCCCCTATAGGCCCACACACACACAACACCTCTATCTCTACCCAGGAATAGGAGGCTCAGCACTGGTGTGTGTGTTTCCAGCTTCCCCCTATAGTCCCCACACACAAAATACCTCTATTTCTACCCAGGAAAAGGAGGCTCAGCTCTGGTGTGTGTGTTTCCAGCTTCCCCCTATAGTCCCCACAGACAAAATACCTCTATTTCTACCCAGGAAAAGGAGGCTCAGCTCTGGTGTGTGTGTTTCCAGCTTCCCCCTATAGGCCCCCCCACACACACACAACACCTCTATCTCTACCCAGGAATAGGAGGCTCAGCTCTGGGATGAGTGTTTCCAGCTTCCCCCTATAGGCCCAAACACACAAGTCCTCTGTCTCTACCCAGGAATAGGAGGCTCAGCACTGCTGTGTGTGTGTGTTTCCAGCTTCCCCCTATAGTCCCCACACACAAAATACCTCTATTTCTACCCAGGAAAAGGAGGCTCAGCTCTGGTGTGTGTGTTTCCAGCTTCCCCCTATAGGCCCCCCCACACACACACAACACCTCTATCTCTACCCAGGAATAGGAGGCTCAGCTCTGGTGTGTGTGTTTCCAGCTTCCCCCTATAGGCCCCCCCACACACACACACAACACCTCTATCTCTACCCAGGAAAAGGAGGCTCAGCTCTGGTGTGTGTGTTTCCAGCTTCCCCCTATAGTCCCCACAGACAAAATACCTCTATTTCTACCCAGGAAAAGGAGGCTCAGCTCTGGTGTGTGTGTTTCCAGCTTCCCCCTATAGGCCCCCCCACACACACACAACACCTCTATCTCTACCCAGGAATAGGAGGCTCAGCTCTGGGATGAGTGTTTCCAGCTTCCCCCTATAGGCCCAAACACACAAGTCCTCTGTCTCTACCCAGGAATAGGAGGCTCAGCACTGGTGTGTGTGTGTGTGTGTGTGTGTGTTTCCAGCTTCCCCCTATAGTCCCCACACACAAAATACCTCTATTTCTACCCAGGAAAAGGAGGCTCAGCTCTGGTGTGTGTGTTTCCAGCTTCCCCCTATAGGCCCACACACACACACAACACCTCTATCTCTACCCAGGAATAGGAGGCTCAGCACTGGTGTGTGTGTTTCCAGCTTCCCCCTATAGTCCCCACACACAAAATACCTCTATTTCTACCCAGGAAAAGGAGGCTCAGCTCTGGTGTGTGTGTTTCCAGCTTCCCCCTATAGTCCCCACAGACAAAATACCTCTATTTCTACCCAGGAAAAGGAGGCTCAGCTCTGGTGTGTGTGTTTCCAGCTTCCCCCTATAGGCCCCCCCACACACACACAACACCTCTATCTCTACCCAGGAAT
>NC_136949.1:20845785-20853285 GCF_949987615.1 Pollachius pollachius | reverse complement strand
CTGGAGCCTCAGGAAGACCTCCAGACAGGGGGCCACCAACTGCACCACTTTGGCCGAATGGGGGACCCGTTTCGGCCTCAGACTCTGAGTGGTCCCGCTCCTCTGGAGCTGGAGCCTCAGGAAGACCTCCAGACAGGGGGCCCACTAACTGCACCACTTAGGCCGAGTAGGGGACCCGTTTCGGCCTCAGACTCTGAGTGGTCCCGCTCCTCTGGAGCCTCAGGAAGACCTCCAGACAGGGGGCCCACTAACTGCACCACTCTGGCCGAGTAGGAGACCCGTTTCGGCCTCAGACTGTGAGTGGTCCCGCTCCTCTGGAGCCTCAGGAAGACCTCCAGACAGGGGGCCCACTAACTGCACCACTCAGGCCGAGTAGGGGAACCGTTCCGGCCTCAGACTCTGAGTGGACCCGCTCCTCTGGAGCCTCACCAAGACCCCCAGACAGGGGGCCACCAACTGCACCACTTAGGCCGAGTAGGTGACCCGTTTCGGCCTCAGACTCTGAGTGGACCCGCTCCTCTGGAGCCTCAGGAAGACCTCCAGACAGGGGGCCACCAACTGCACCACTCAGTCCGAGTAGGGGACCCGTTTCGGCCTCAGACTCTGAGTGGACCCGCTCCACTGGAGCCTCAGGAAGACCTCCAGACAGGGGGCCCACTAACTGCACCACTTAGGCCGAGTAGGGGACCCGTTTCGGCCTCAGACTCTGAGTGGACCCGCTGCTCTGGAGCCTCACCAAGACCTCCAGACAGGGGGCCCACTAACTGCACCACTTAGGCCGAGTAGGGGACCCGTTTCGGCCTCAGACTCTGAGTGGACCCGCTCCTCTGGAGCCTCACCAAGACCCCCAGACAGGGGGCCACCAACTGCACCACTCAGTCCGAGTAGGGGACCCGTTTCGGCCTCAGACTCTGAGTGGACCCGCTCCTCTGGAGCCTCACCAAGACCCCCAGACAGGGGGCCACCAACTGCACCACTCAGTCCGAGTAGGGGACCCGTTTCGGCCTCAGACACTGAGTGGTCCCGCTCCTCTGGAGCCTCTGGAAGACCTCCAGACAGGGGGCCCACTAACTGCACCACTTAGGCCGAGAAGGGGACCCGTTTCGGCCTCAGACTCTGAGTGGACCCGCTCCTCTGGAGCCTCACCAAGACCCCCAGACAGGGGGCCACCAACTGCACCACTCTGTCCGAGTAGGGGACCCGTTTCGGCCTCAGACTCTGAGTGGTCCCGCTCCTCTGGAGCCTCACCAAGACCCCCAGACAGGGGGCCACCAACTGCACCACTCTGTCCGAGTAGGGGACCCGTTTCGGCCTCAGACTCTGAGTGGACCCGCTCCTCTGGAGCCTCACCAAGACCCCCAGACAGGGGGCCACCAACTGCACCACTCTGTCCGAGTAGGGGACCCGTTTCGGCCTCAGACTCTGAGTGGACCCGCTCCTCTGGAGCCTCACCAAGACCCCCAGACAGGGGGCCACCAACTGCACCACTTAGGCCGAGTAGGGGACCCGTTTCGGCCTCAGACTCTGAGTGGTCCCTCTCCTCTGGAGCCTCAGGAAGACCTCCAGACAGGGGGCCACCAACTGCACCACTTAGGCCGAATGGGGGACCTGTTTCGGCCTCAGACTCTGAGTGGACCCGCTCCTCTGGAGCCTCAGGAAGACCTCCAGACAGGGGGCCCACTAACTGCACCACATGGGCCGAGTAGGGGACCCGTTTCGGACTTAGACGCCAAGTGGTCCCGCACCCCTGGATGGTTCTAGAGACCCCCAGACCAGGGGCCACCAACTGCACCACTTGGGCCGAGTAGGGGACCCGTTTCGGCCTTAGACGCCACGTGGTCCCGCTCCTCTGGAGCCTCAGGAAGACCTCCAGACCGGGGGCCACCAACGGCACCACTCAGTCCGACCAGGGGACACCTTTCGGCCTTAGACGCCACGTGGTCCCGCTCCTCTGGAGCCTCAGGAAGACCTCCAGGGCCAGGGGCCACCTTTCCTATATGCCAAACAACCACTGTCCTGCAAAACAGGCCCACAAAACGGTATCAGGCGAAGCCCATGAATCCACAGTGAGCGGACTGTGAAACTTCTTATTTTCGACACCCCTGGTATATATCACCATCCCTGGTAGTCTAAAACGAACCCATGGGAGTCTAAAATGAACCCATGGGATTCTAAACACAACCCATGGTAGTCTAAAACGAACCCATGGGAGTCTAGCAAAAAAAGAACTTAGAAAAATAACGCTTGGATTTTCATTCCTCCAGGCTCACACCGACTCACTGCACAACTCAGTCCGAGTAGGGGACCCATTTCGGACTCAGACTCTGAGTGGACCCGCTGCTCTGGAGCCTCAGGAAGACCTCCAGACAGGGGCCCACCAACTGCACCACTTAGGCCGAATAGGGGACCCGTTTCGGACTCAGACTCTGCGTGGTCCCGCTCCTCTGGAGCATCAGGAAGACCTCCAGACAGGGGGCCACCAACTGCCCCACTTAGGCCGAGTAGGGGACCCGTTTCGGCCTCAGACTCTGCGTGGTCCCGCTCCTCTGGAGCATCAGGAAGACCTCCAGACAGGGGGCCACCAACTGCACCACTTAGGCCGAATAGGGGACCCGTTTCGGCCTCAGACTCGGAGTGGTCCCGCTCCTCTGGAGCATCAGGAAGACCTCCAGACAGGGGGCCACCAACTGCCCCACTTAGGCCGAGTAGGGGACCCGTTTCGGCCTCAGACTCTGCGTGGTCCCGCTCCTCTGGAGCATCAGGAAGACCTCCAGACAGGGGGCCACCAACTGCCCCACTTAGGCCGAGTAGGGGACCCGTTTCGGCCTCAGACTCTGCGTGGTCCCGCTCCTCTGGAGCATCAGGAAGACCTCCAGACAGGGGGCCACCAACTGCACCACTTAGGCCGAATAGGGGACCCGTTTCGGCCTCAGACTCGGAGTGGTCCCGCTCCTCTGGAGCATCAGGAAGACCTCCAGACAGGGGGCCACCAACTGCCCCACTTAGGCCGAGTAGGGGACCCGTTTCGGCCTCAGACTCTGCGTGGTCCCGCTCCTCTGGAGCATCAGGAAGACCTCCAGACAGGGGGCCACCAACTGCCCCACTTAGGCCGAGTAGGGGACCCGTTTCGGCCTCAGACTCTGCGTGGTCCCGCTCCTCTGGAGCCGCAGGAAGACCTCCAGACCTGGGGCCACCAACTGCCCCACTTAGGCCGAGTAGGGGACCCGTTTCGGCCTCAGACTCTGAGTGGACCCGCTGCTCTGGAGCCTCAGGAAGACCTCCAGACAGGGGGCCACTAACTGCCCCACTTAGGCCGAGAAGGGGAACCGTTTCGGCCTCAGACTCTGAGTGGTCCCGCTCCTCTGGAGCCTCAGGAAGACCCCCAGACAGGGGGCCACCAACTGCACCACTTAGGCCGAGTAGGGGACCCGTTTCGGCCTCAGACTCTGCGTGGTCCCGCTCCTCTGGAGCCGCAGGAAGACCTCCAGACCTGGGGCCACCAACTGCCCCACTTAGGCCGAGAAGGGGACCCGTTTCGGCCTCAGACTCTGAGTGGACCCGCTGCTCTGGAGCCTCAGGAAGACCTCCAGACAGGGGGCCACTAACTGCCCCACTTTGGCCGAGAAGGGGACCCGTTTCGGCCTCAGACTCTGAGTGGTCCCGCTCCTCTGGAGCCTCAGGAAGACCCCCAGACAGGGGGCCGACAACTGCACCACTTAGGCCGAATGGGGGACCCGTTTCGGACTTAGACGGCAAGTGGTCCCGCTCCTCTGGAGCCTCAGGAAGACCTCCAGACCATGGACCACCAACTGCACCACTCGGGCCGAGTAGGGGACCCGTTTCGGCCTCAGACTCTGAGTGGACCCGCTGCTCTGGAGCCTCAGGAAGACCTCCAGACAGGGGGCCACTAACTGCCCCACTTTGGCCGAGAAGGGGACCCGTTTCGGCCTCAGACTCTGAGTGGTCCCGCTCCTCTGGAGCCTCAGGAAGACCCCCAGACAGGGGGCCGACAACTGCACCACTTAGGCCGAATGGGGGACCCGTTTCGGACTTAGACGGCAAGTGGTCCCGCTCCTCTGGAGCCTCAGGAAGACCTCCAGACCGTGGACCACCAACTGCACCACTTGGGCCGAGTAGGGGACCCGTGTCGGCCTCAGACTCTGCGTGGTCCCGCTCCTCTGGAGCATCAGGAAGACCTCCAGACAGGGGGCCACCAACTGCCCCACTTAGGCCGAGTAGGGGACCCGTTTCGGCCTTAGACGCCACGTGGTCCCGCTCCTCTGGAGCCTCAGGAAGACTTCCAGACCAGGGGCCACCTTTCTTATATGTCAAACGACCACTGTCCTGCAAAACAGGCCCACAAAACGGTACCAGGCGAAGCCCATAAATCCACAGTGAGCGGACTGTGAAATTTCTTATTTTCGAGACCCCTGCTAACCCTATATTACCATCCCTGGTAGTCTAAAACGAACCCATGGGAGTCTAGCAGAAAAATGACTTAGAAAAAAAACGCTTGGTTTTTCAAACGAAGCCAAGGAATCCACAGTGAGCGGACTGTGAAATTTCTTGTTTAACAATTTATAATAATAATAATAGTTAATAATAAGAATAAGAATAATAATAAGAATAATAATAATAAGAAGAATAATAAGAAGAATAATAATAATAATAAGAAGAATAATAATAAGAATAAGAATAAGAAGAATAACAATAAGAGTAACAATACAAAGAAGAATAACAATAAGAATAAGAGGAATAACAATAAGAAATCAGGTCTCAGCACCAATCCCACATGCTCTCTGTCCCTCCCTTGCCATGGGAGCCACACACACACACACACACACACACACACACACACACACACACACACACACACACACACACACACACACACACACACACACACACACACACACACACACACACACACACACACATATGACCTCTATCTCTACCCAGGAATAGGAGGCTCAGCTCTGGTGTGTGTGTTTCCAGCTTCCCCCTATAGGCCCACACACACACAACACCTCTATCTCTACCCAGGAATAGGAGGCTCAGCACTGGTGTGTGTGTTTCCAGCTTCCCCCTATAGTCCCCACACACAAAATACCTCTATTTCTACCCAGGAAAAGGAGGCTCAGCTCTGGTGTGTGTGTTTCCAGCTTCCCCCTATAGTCCCCACAGACAAAATACCTCTATTTCTACCCAGGAAAAGGAGGCTCAGCTCTGGTGTGTGTGTTTCCAGCTTCCCCCTATAGGCCCCCCCACACACACACAACACCTCTATCTCTACCCAGGAATAGGAGGCTCAGCTCTGGGATGAGTGTTTCCAGCTTCCCCCTATAGGCCCAAACACACAAGTCCTCTGTCTCTACCCAGGAATAGGAGGCTCAGCACTGCTGTGTGTGTGTGTTTCCAGCTTCCCCCTATAGTCCCCACACACAAAATACCTCTATTTCTACCCAGGAAAAGGAGGCTCAGCTCTGGTGTGTGTGTTTCCAGCTTCCCCCTATAGGCCCCCCCACACACACACAACACCTCTATCTCTACCCAGGAATAGGAGGCTCAGCTCTGGTGTGTGTGTTTCCAGCTTCCCCCTATAGGCCCCCCCACACACACACACAACACCTCTATCTCTACCCAGGAAAAGGAGGCTCAGCTCTGGTGTGTGTGTTTCCAGCTTCCCCCTATAGTCCCCACAGACAAAATACCTCTATTTCTACCCAGGAAAAGGAGGCTCAGCTCTGGTGTGTGTGTTTCCAGCTTCCCCCTATAGGCCCCCCCACACACACACAACACCTCTATCTCTACCCAGGAATAGGAGGCTCAGCTCTGGGATGAGTGTTTCCAGCTTCCCCCTATAGGCCCAAACACACAAGTCCTCTGTCTCTACCCAGGAATAGGAGGCTCAGCACTGGTGTGTGTGTGTGTGTGTGTGTGTGTTTCCAGCTTCCCCCTATAGTCCCCACACACAAAATACCTCTATTTCTACCCAGGAAAAGGAGGCTCAGCTCTGGTGTGTGTGTTTCCAGCTTCCCCCTATAGGCCCACACACACACACAACACCTCTATCTCTACCCAGGAATAGGAGGCTCAGCACTGGTGTGTGTGTTTCCAGCTTCCCCCTATAGTCCCCACACACAAAATACCTCTATTTCTACCCAGGAAAAGGAGGCTCAGCTCTGGTGTGTGTGTTTCCAGCTTCCCCCTATAGTCCCCACAGACAAAATACCTCTATTTCTACCCAGGAAAAGGAGGCTCAGCTCTGGTGTGTGTGTTTCCAGCTTCCCCCTATAGGCCCCCCCACACACACACAACACCTCTATCTCTACCCAGGAATAGGAGGCTCAGCTCTGGGATGAGTGTTTCCAGCTTCCCCCTATAGGCCCAAACACACAAGTCCTCTGTCTCTACCCAGGAATAGGAGGCTCAGCACTGGTGTGTGTGTGTTTCCAGCTTCCCCCTATAGTCCCCACACACAAAATACCTCTATTTCTACCCAGGAAAAGGAGGCTCAGCTCTGGTGTGTGTGTTTCCAGCTTCCCCCTATAGGCCCCCCCACACACACACAACACCTCTATCTCTACCCAGGAATAGGAGGCTCAGCACTGGTGTGTGTGTTTCCAGCTTCCCCCTATAGTCCCCACACACAAAATACCTCTATTTCTACCCAGGAAAAGGAGGCTCAGCTCTGGTGTGTGTGTTTCCAGCTTCCCCCTATAGTCCCCACACACAAAATACCTCCATCCCTACCCAGGAATAGGAGCCTCAACTCGGGGATGTGTGTTTACAGCTTCCCCCCATAGGCCCACACTCACTCTATCCCTACCCAGGAATTGGAGGCCCAGCTCTGGGATAAGTGTTTCCATCTCCCCCTGTAGACCCATACCCACACACACACACACACACACACACACACACACACACACACACACACACACACACACACACACACACACACACACACACACACACACACACACACACACACACACACACACACACACACACACACACTCCATCCCTACCCAGGAATAGGAGCCTCAACTCGGGGATGTGTGTTTACAGCTTCCCCCCATAGGCCCACACTCACTCTATCCCTACCCAGGAATTGGAGGCCCAGCTCTGGGATAAGTGTTTCCATCTCCCCCTGTAGACCCATACCCACACACACACACACTCCATCCCTACCCAGGAATAGGAGCCTCAACTCGGGGATGTGTGTTTACAGCTTCCCCCCATAGGCCCACACTCACTCTATCCCTACCCAGGAATTGGAGGCCCAGCTCTGGGATAAGTGTTTCCATCTCCCCCTGTAGACCCATACCCACACACACACTCCATCCCTACCCAGGAATAGGAGCCTCAACTCGGGGATGTGTGTTTACAGCTTCCCCCCATAGGCCCACACTCACTCTATCCCTACCCAGGAATTGGAGGCCCAGCTCTGGGATAAGTGTTTCCATCTCCCCCTGTAGACCCATACCACACACACACACA
>NC_136949.1:20827085-20832085 GCF_949987615.1 Pollachius pollachius | reverse complement strand
TGTAAAGTCGGACACCCGTATGAGGCCGACCTCTCCGTAACCACGGCCCGCCCTCGCAGGACACCTAGGACAGACGGGGCTACTCGGCTACTCGCTTCGTCTAGCACACCCACCAAAAGGCAGGAGCACTGGTTTCGGGCACACGTTGTGAGGCACCCTTCGTGTGGAACGAAAGCCACACTTGGGCCCTCACTGAGGTGTGCCGCTTAGACCATTTCCGTCGGACGCTCGCCAACATGCCGGACCGCTTGGGTCCGTGGGCTGAAGGGACGGGGCACCAGCAGTCACCTATTGACTGTGCACCTACTGTCTCCGACCTATACTAGGATGGGGGTATGTCCTTCAAAACAGGCCCACAAAACGGTATCAGGCGAAGCCCATAAATCCACAGTGAGCGGACTGTGAAACTTCTTATTTTCGACACCCCTGGTATATATTACCATCCCTGGTAGTCTAAAACGAACCCATGGGAGTCTAAAATGAACCCATGGGATTCTAAACACAACCCATGGTAGTCTAAAACGAACCCATGGGAGTCTAGCAAAAAAAGAACTTAGAAAAATAACGCTTGGATTTTCATTCCTCCAGGCTCACACCGACTCACTGCACCACCCAGTCCGAGTAGGGGACCCGTTTCGGACTCAGACTCTGAGTGGTCCCTCTCCTCTGGAGCCTCAGGAAGACCTCCAGACAGGGGGCCACCAACTGCACCACTTTGGCCGAATGGGGGACCCGTTTCGGCCTCAGACTCTGAGTGGTCCCGCTCCTCTGGAGCCTCAGGAAGACCTCCAGACAGGGGGCCCACTAACTGCACCACTCAGGCCGAGTAGGGGACCCGTTTCGGCCTCAGACTCTGAGTGGTCCCGCTCCTCTGGAGCCTCAGGAAGACCTCCAGACAGGGGGCCCACTAACTGCACCACTCAGGCCGAGTAGGGGACCCGTTCCGGCCTCAGACTCTGAGTGGTCCCGCTCCTCTGGAGCCTCAGGAAGACCTCCAGACAGGGGGCCCACTAACTGCACCACTCAGGCCGAGTAGGGGACCCGTTCCGGCCTCAGACTCTGAGTGGTCCCGCTCCTCTGGAGCCTCAGGAAGACCTCCAGACAGGGGGCCCACTAACTGCACCACTCAGGCCGAGTAGGGGAACCGTTCCGGCCTCAGACTCTGAGTGGACCCGCTCCTCTGGAGCCTCACCAAGACCCCCAGACAGGGGGCCACCAACTGCACCACTCTGTCCGAGTAGGGGACCCGTTTCGGCCTCAGACTCTGAGTGGTCCCTCTCCTCTGGAGCCTCAGGAAGACCTCCAGACAGGGGGCCACCAACTGCACCACTTAGGCCGAATGGGGGACCCGTTTCGGCCTCAGACTCTGAGTGGTCCCGCTCCTCTGGAGCCTCAGGAAGACCTCCAGACAGGGGGCCCACTAACTGCACCACTTAGGCCGAGTAGGGGAACCGTTCCGGCCTCAGACTCTGAGTGGACCCGCTCCTCTGGAGCCTCAGGAAGACCTCCGGACAGGGGGCCACCAACTGAAACACTCAGTCCGAGTAGGGGACCCGTTTCGGCCTCAGGCTCTGAGTGGTCCCGCTCCTCTGGAGCCTCAGGAAGACCTCCAGACAGGGGGCCCACTAACTGCACCACTCAGGCCGAGTAGGGGACCCGTTTCGGCCTCAGACTCTGAGTGGTCCCGCTCCTCTGGAGCCTCAGGAAGACCTCCAGACAGGGGGCCCACTAACTGCACCACTCAGGCCGAGTAGGGGAACCGTTCCGGCCTCAGACTCTGAGTGGACCCGCTCCTCTGGAGCCTCAGGAAGACCTCCAGACAGGGGGCCACCAACTGCACCACTTAGGCCGAGTAGGGGACCCGTTTCGGCCTCAGACTCTGAGTGGTCCCTCTCCTCTGGAGCCTCAGGAAGACCTCCAGACAGGGGGCCACCAACTGCACCACTTAGGCCGAATGGGGGACCCGTTTCGGCCTCAGACTCTGAGTGGTCCCGCTCCTCTGGAGCCTCAGGAAGACCTCAAGACAGGGGGCCCACTAACTGCACCACTTAGGCCGAGTAGGGGACCCGTTTCGGCCTCAGACTCTGAGTGGACCCGCTCCTCTGGAGCCTCAGGAAGACCTCCGGACAGGGGGCCACCAACTGAACCACTCAGTCCGAGTAGGGGACCCGTTTCGGCCTCAGGCTCTGAGTGGTCCCGCTCCTCTGGAGCCTCAGGAAGACCTCCAGACAGGGGGCCCACTAACTGCACCACTCAGGCCGAGTAGGGGAACCGTTCCGGCCTCAGACTCTGAGTGGACCCGCTCCTCTGGAGCCTCACCAAGACCCCCAGACAGGGGGCCACCAACTGCACCACTTAGGCCGAGTAGGGGACCCGTTTCGGCCTCAGGCTCTGAGTGGACCCGCTCCTCTGGAGCCTCAAGAAGACCTCCAGACAGGGGGCCACCAACTGCACCACTCAGGCCGAGTAGGGGACCCGTTTCGGCCTCAGACACTGAGTGGTCCCGCTCCTCTGGAGACTCAGGAAGACCTCCAGACAGGGGGCCCGCTTACTGCACCACTTAGGCCGAGTAGGGGACCCGTTTCGGCCTCAGACTCTGAGTGGACCCGCTCCTCTGGAGCCTCAGGAAGACCTCCAGACAGGGGGCCCACTAACTGCACCACATGGGCCGAGTAGGGGACCCGTTTTGGACTTAGACGCCAAGTGGTCCCGCACCCCTGGATGGTTCTAGAGACCCCCAGACCAGGGGCCACCAACTGCACCACTTGGGCCGAGTAGGGGACCCGTTTCGGCCTTAGACGCCACGTGGTCCCGCTCCTCTGGAGCCTCAGGAAGACCTCCAGACCGGGGGCCACCAACGGCACCACTCAGTCCGACCAGGGGACACCTTTCGGCCTTAGACGCCACGTGGTCCCGCTCCTCTGGAGCCTCAGGAAGACCTCCAGGGCCAGGGGCCACCTTTCCTATATGCCAAACAACCACTGTCCTGCAAAACAGGCCCACAAAGCGGTACCAGGCGAAGCCCATAAATCCACAGTGAGCGGACTGTGAAACTTCTTATTTTCGACACCCCTGGTATATATTACCATCCCTGGTAGTCTAAAACGAACCCATGGGAGTCTAAAATGAACCCATGGGATTCTAAACACAACCCATGGTAGTCTAAAACGAACCCATGGGAGTCTAGCAAAAAAAGAACTTAGAAAAATAACGCTTGGATTTTCATTCCTCCAGGCTCACACCGACTCACTGCACAACTCAGTCCGAGTAGGGGACCCATTTCGGACTCAGACTCTGAGTGGACCCGCTGCTCTGGAGCCTCAGGAAGACCTCCAGACAGGGGCCCACCAACTGCACCACTTAGGCCGAATAGGGGACCCGTTTCGGACTCAGACTCTGCGTGGTCCCGCTCCTCTGGAGCTGCAGGAAGACCTCCAGACAGGGGGCCACCGACTGCCCCACTTAGGCCGAATAGGGGACCCGTTTCGGCCTCAGACTCTGCGTGGTCCCGCTCCTCTGGAGCCTCAGGAAGACCTCCAGACCTGGGGCCCACCAACTGCCCCACTTAGGCCGAGAAGGGGACCCGTTTCGGCCTAAGACTCTGAGTGGACCCGCTGCTCTGGAGCCTCAGGAAGACCTCCAGACAGGGGGCCACCAACTGCACCACTTAGGCCGAATAGGGGACCCGTTTCGGACTCAGACTCGGAGTGGTCCCGCTCCTCTGGAGCATCAGGAAGACCTCCAGACAGGGGGCCACCAACTGCCCCACTTAGGCCGAGTAGGGGACCCGTTTCGGCCTCAGACTCTGCGTGGTCCCGCTCCTCTGGAGCATCAGGAAGACCTCCAGACAGGGGGCCACCAACTGCCCCACTTAGGCCGAGTAGGGGACCCGTTTCGGCCTCAGACTCTGAGTGGACCCGCTGCTCTGGAGCCTCAGGAAGACCTCCAGACAGGGGGCCACTAACTGCCCCACTTAGGACGAGAAGGGGACCCGTTTCGGCCTCAGACTCTGAGTGGTCCCGCTCCTCTGGAGCCTCAGGAAGACCCCCAGACAGGGGGCCACCAACTGCACCACTTAGGCCGAGTAGGGGACCCGTTTCGGCCTCAGACTCTGCGTGGTCCCGCTCCTCTGGAGCCGCAGGAAGACCTCCAGACCTGGGGCCACCAACTGCCCCACTTAGGCCGAGTAGGGGACCCGTTCCGGCCTCAGACTCTGAGTGGTCCCGCTGCTCTGGAGCCTCAGGAAGACCCCCAGACAGGGGGCCGACAACTGCACCACTTAGGCCGAATGGGGGACCCGTTTCGGACTTAGACGGCAAGTGGTCCCGCTCCTCTGGAGCCTCAGGAAGACCTCCAGACCGTGGACCACCAACTGCACCACTCGGGCCGAGTAGGGGACCCGTTTCGGCCTCAGACGCCACGTGGTCCCGCTCCTCTGGAGCCTCAGGAAGACCTCCAGACCGTGGACCACCAACTGCACCACTTGGGCCGAGTAGGGGACCCGTGTCGGCCTTAGACGCCACGTGGTCCCGCTCCTCTGGAGCCTCAGGAAGACCTCCAGACCGTGGACCACCAACTGCACCACTCAGTCCGACCAGGGGACCCGTTTCGGCCTTAGACGCCACGTGGTCCCGCTCCTCTGGAGCCTCAGGAAGACCTCCAGACCGGGGGCCACCAACTGCACCACTCAGTCCGACCAGGGGACCCGTTTCGGCCTTAGACGCCACGTGGTCCCGCTCCTCTGGAGCCTCAGGAGGACCTCCAGACCGGGGGCCACCAACGGCCCCACTCAGTCCGACCAGGGGACCCGTTTCGGCCTTAGACGCCACGTGGTCCCGCTCCTCTGGAGCCTCAGGAAGACCTCCAGACCGGGGGTCACCAACGGCACCACTCAGTCCGACCAGGGGACCCGAATCGGCCTTAGACGCCACGGGGTCCCGCTCCTCTGGAGCCTCAGGAAGACTTCCAGACCAGGGGCCACCTTTCTTATATGTCAAACG
>NC_136949.1:20599585-20819585 GCF_949987615.1 Pollachius pollachius | reverse complement strand
TAACGACCGACAACCACGGCCCCGCTACTAGGCGGGGACTGTGCAGCTCTCGGTGCGTCGTGCGAGGCGGGCCGCACCGTGAGTGGCTGCTGCCCCTTTCACCCACAGGGGGTTCAGGGGCCCACCGCTACCACCACTCCGGTTTGGCACTCGACACTCAGGGTGGGCGTTGTGGTGGGATCCGCACAACGCCCGGGGTACCGGGCTTTGAGAAACAATCGTACAGGCGAACCGTGGCCGTAAGGAGAACATCCAAGGATGTAAAGTCGGACACCCGTATGAGGCCGACCTCTCCGTAACCACGGCCCGCCCTCGCAGGACACCTAGGACAGACGGGGCTACTCGGCTACTCGCTTCGTCTAGCACACCCACCAAAAGGCAGGAGCACTGGTTTCGGGCACACGTTGTGAGGCACCCTTCGTGTGGAACGAAAGCCACACTGGGGCCCTCACTGAGGTGTGCCGCTTAGACCATTTCCGTCGGACGCTCGCCAACATGCCGGACCGCTTGGGTCCGTGGGCTGAAGGGACGGGGCACCAGCAGTCACCTATTGACTGTGCACCTACTGTCTCCGACCTATACTAGGATGGGGGTATGTCCTTCAAAACAGGCCCACAAAACGGTATCAGGCGAAGCCCATAAATCCACAGTGAGCGGACTGTGAAACTTCTTATTTTCGACACCCCTGGTATATATTACCATCCCTGGTAGTCTAAAACGAACCCATGGGAGTCTAAAATGAACCCATGGGATTCTAAACACAACCCATGGTAGTCTAAAACGAACCCATGGGAGTCTAGCAAAAAAAGAACTTAGAAAAATAACGCTTGGATTTTCATTCCTCCAGGCTCACACCGACTCACTGCACCACCCAGTCCGAGTAGGGGACCCGTTTCGGACTCAGACTCTGAGTGGTCCCTCTCCTCTGGAGCCTCAGGAAGACCTCCAGACAGGGGGCCACCAACTGCACCACTTTGGCCGAATGGGGGACCCGTTTCGGCCTCAGACTCTGAGTGGTCCCGCTCCTCTGGAGCCTCAGGAAGACCTCCAGACAGGGGGCCCACTAACTGCACCACTCAGGCCGAGTAGGGGACCCGTTTCGGCCTCAGACTCTGAGTGGTCCCGCTCCTCTGGAGCCTCAGGAAGACCTCCAGACAGGGGGCCCACTAACTGCACCACTCAGGCCGAGTAGGGGACCCGTTCCGGCCTCAGACTCTGAGTGGTCCCGCTCCTCTGGAGCCTCAGGAAGACCTCCAGACAGGGGGCCCACTAACTGCACCACTCAGGCCGAGTAGGGGACCCGTTCCGGCCTCAGACTCTGAGTGGTCCCGCTCCTCTGGAGCCTCAGGAAGACCTCCAGACAGGGGGCCCACTAACTGCACCACTCAGGCCGAGTAGGGGAACCGTTCCGGCCTCAGACTCTGAGTGGACCCGCTCCTCTGGAGCCTCACCAAGACCCCCAGACAGGGGGCCACCAACTGCACCACTCTGTCCGAGTAGGGGACCCGTTTCGGCCTCAGACTCTGAGTGGTCCCTCTCCTCTGGAGCCTCAGGAAGACCTCCAGACAGGGGGCCACCAACTGCACCACTTAGGCCGAATGGGGGACCCGTTTCGGCCTCAGACTCTGAGTGGTCCCGCTCCTCTGGAGCCTCAGGAAGACCTCCAGACAGGGGGCCCACTAACTGCACCACTTAGGCCGAGTAGGGGACCCGTTTCGGCCTCAGACTCTGAGTGGACCCGCTCCTCTGGAGCCTCAGGAAGACCTCCGGACAGGGGGCCACCAACTGAACCACTCAGTCCGAGTAGGGGACCCGTTTCGGCCTCAGGCTCTGAGTGGTCCCGCTCCTCTGGAGCCTCAGGAAGACCTCCAGACAGGGGGCCCACTAACTGCACCACTCAGGCCGAGTAGGGGAACCGTTCCGGCCTCAGACTCTGAGTGGACCCGCTCCTCTGGAGCCTCAGGAAGACCTCCAGACAGGGGGCCACCAACTGCACCACTTAGGCCGAGTAGGGGACCCGTTTCGGCCTCAGACTCTGAGTGGTCCCTCTCCTCTGGAGCCTCAGGAAGACCTCCAGACAGGGGGCCACCAACTGCACCACTTAGGCCGAATGGGGGACCCGTTTCGGCCTCAGACTCTGAGTGGTCCCGCACCCCTGGATGGTTCTAGAGACCCCCAGACCAGGGGCCACCAACTGCACCACTTGGGCCGAGTAGGGGACCCGTTTCGGCCTTATACGCCACGTGGTCCCGCTCCTCTGGAGCCTCAGGAAGACCTCCAGACCGGGGGCCACCAACGGCACCACTCAGTCCGACCAGGGGACACCTTTCGGCCTTAGACGCCACGTGGTCCCGCTCCTCTGGAGCCTCAGGAAGACCTCCAAGGCCAGGGGCCACCTTTCCTATATGCCAAACGACCACTGTCCTGCAAAACAGGCCCACAAAGCGGTACCAGGCGAAGCCCATAAATCCACAGTGAGCGGACTGTGAAACTTCTTATTTTCGAGACCCCTGGTATATATTACCATCCCTGGTAGTCTAAGACGAACCCATGGGAGTCTAAAATGAACCCATGGTATTCTAAACACAACCCTTGGTAGTCTAAAACGAACCCATGGGAGTCTAGCAAAAAAAAGGAACTTAGAAAAATAACGCTTGGATTTTCATTCTTCCAGGCTCACACCGACTCACTGCACAACTCAGTCCGAGTAGGGGACCCGTTTCGGCCTCAGACTCTGAGTGGACCCGCTACTCTGGAGCCTCAGGAAGACCTCCAGACAGGGGGCCACCACCTGCACCACTTAGGCCGAATAGGGGACCCGTTTCGGCCTCAGACTCTGCGTGGTCCCGCTCCTCTGGAGCCGCAGGAAGACCTCTAGACAGGGGGCCACCAACTGCCCCACTTAGGCCGAATAGGGGACCCGTTTCGGCCTCAGACTCTGAGTGGACCCGCTGCTCTGGAGCCTCAGGAAGACCTCCAGACAGGGGGCCACCAACTGCACCACTTGGGCCGAGTAGGGGACCCGTTTCGGCCTTAGACGCCACGTGGTCCCGCTCCTCTGGAGCCTCAGGAAGACCTCCAGACCGTGGACCACCAACTGCACCACTCAGTACGACCAGGGGACCCGTTTCGGCCTTAGACGCCACGTGGTCCCGCTCCTCTGGAGCCTCAGGAAGACCTCCAGACCGTGGACCACCAACTGCACCACTCAGTCCGACCAGGGGACCCGTTTCGGCCTTAGACGCCACGTGGTCCCGCTCCTCTGGAGCCTCAGGAAGACCTCCAGACCGGGGGCCACCAACGGCACCACTCAGTCCGACCAGGGGACCCGTTTCGGCCTTAGACGCCACGTGGTCCCGCTCCTCTGGAGCCTCAGGAAGACCTCCAGACCGTGGACCACCAACTGCACCACTCAGTCCGACCAGGGGACCCGTTTCGGCCTTAGACGCCACGTGGTCCCGCTCCTCTGGAGCCTCAGGAAGACCTCCAGACCGGGGGCCACCAACGGCACCACTCAGTCCGACCAGGGGACCCGTTTCGGCCTTAGACGCCACGTGGTCCCGCTCCTCTGGAGCCTCAGGAAGACCTCCAGACCAGGGGCATTCACTGATCTGAACACACCGCTCACATCCTTTTACACTTGATTTGGATCCTCTCCTTCCTGCCCAGTGTGTTGGATATCGCTCCGGAGCGTCGCTCCGGGCTCTTCATGTCTAATGGAGGCCTCAAGCAAACGTGTGGCCATCCATCAGGTATGATTTAGTTGACCATTCCAATATCCCAAGCCAACCACACAGACCCCCGTATGAACATTATCACTGTCAAAGCAAACAGGAGACACAAGTAGAACCCAGGACACACACGTAGAACCGCATGCCAGGTATGAGTGGGAGGGAGGGGGACACACACACACACACACATACACAAGTGGGTGGCTCTTGAGGAGCAGGATCCATCTTGGAATGGCCCCGAATAAGACCTTCTTGGAAATGAAACTGTTCCTGAGGAGTCACGATGCCTGGAGGGGACTGTTGAATGTGTTCCATGGTTCTCTGTGTCAGACTGAAGTTGTGTTTTAGTCGTTGAGATGAGGAGCCCCCTCATCTCCCCCTGGTGTTTCTTCTTCTGAATCCCTGTCTCCATCTTAAAGAACTTTCTAGTCCATGTAACTGACGTCACAACGGTTTCTCAAACACTCGGTCTCCCCTGAGGGGGCGTGTCTACAGACCTGTAGACTTCAGACAGCTCTGTATCCCAGTATGCACCTCTGCTCACTCAGACCACACCCTCATCAGTAAAGCAACACTCATGTGATGAAGATGCAGAGCTCAGAAGAGTAGCTGGAAAGAAGACATCAGAACCCAACCCATTACTCCAGCTTACAAGAACTTAGAACCTGTAACCTTTTTAACAAACCATTAAAGCCAACATAAACCAAACGCCTAAGTAACCCATGAACCCATAAAACATCCCTAATACTCAGATCAACCTTCAACTAATGGGTTAACTCACCAGGAAGCTAAAATACATCAATGTGCCCAAGAGTAATGAGAAACTAATGACTTACATGTTGCAGTTCATCTTCATGGTTAAGTTTGGATACTCACAGAACTGCAGTTAAATATCCATGATAGACCTTTGAAGGAAGGAACGGTTTACTCATTATTGTCCCCAAATTTGGGCACTGTCCCACAGTTCAACATCAACAATGTCCCTTAAATGAATGAATTACAAATTTAGGGCTTTTGGGATCATCCAACTTTTAAATAATGATTTAGATAATTAACTAATCCAGCTTTTTAACAAAAGTTATACTTATTATTTGACTGTCATTAGTCAAGAGTGATTTGCTTTTTACTTTGACAAGTTTGAATGTATAGTCTCTAAAATTTTACTTTCAGGTAGAATCATTATTTAAATTTCAAATGAGTTAAACCACCACAATCCCTGATTTCCTTCACACATTGTCAGTGATTTATATTTAACATACAAGTCTACGCAGTATTGCTTTGCTACACATTTCTACTCACATCAGGTCCAGATGAGATGCTCCTCTTTACTTCAAAAAGTGTTTAACCTGTGAAACAGGAAGAGATGACAAATAAGTCACAACAAAGCTCAACAGAAAATTACACACATTCTGGTTTCTGGGAACACAACATACCGCGTTTGGGAGATGCTACACTGCCAAACAGCGGAGGACACCAACGTACTGTTTGGTTCCCTTTTAAGTGAAACGCACCAGATGCAACCAATTAACGAATTAAGAAAACCACTTGCCTCGCGAGCTGCGGCAGGTGAGCTAATTAGTAAAACTCAACGCAGGTTCGACGCCCTCTGGCCGCCTTGGTAACAGTGAGAGTCTATTCCAGCTCTGTATTCGATCTTAAATGACCTCCCTCATTTTAATTAAAGGCATCAGTCTGATTTGACTGATTTAGATTCATACTTCAAAACGAAGAAAGTCTTCATTCAATTCACCTTACTGTGTGTGTGTGTGTGTGTGTGTGTGTGTGTGTGTGTGTGTGTGTGTGTGTGTGTGTGTGTGTGTGTGTGTGTGTGTGTGTGTGTGTGTGTGTGTGTTTTACTACTGTTTGATGTCAAGTTGGTGAAAAGGAAGTCACGTGTAATCTTGCGTCCCTGTGTGTGTAGTGAGCGAATGTGGACAGCAGAGCGTGATGTTTCCACACGAGAACATCTGCTCTCTGCAAGCTCTGCGCGCAGGGACGCTGGAAGTCAGTCCGAGGGGGGAGTGCTGAGAGAGAGTCTATATAATGACGTCATAATAAATGCTGCGCAACATCCACTACTGGTGTGTAAAAAGACTAACTCTGCCAACTAGCCACTGTTATTCACAAACAGTGGCGTTTCTACATTAGGGGCAGGTGGGGCAGTGCCCCACCATACCCACGAGATGGCGCTGTTGAGCAGAAGGCTCAATCCATTCCTACTTCGTGGCAAACTATATATATATTTTATATGCAAAGTAGCGTACATATATTTGTGTGAATAAACTTGACTCACAAGCATTATTGCATTGTTTTGGAGTAATTTGATTTGTGTGTTCTACTGCCTGTGTGCTTGCTTGAATGAACGTTATGTCTATATTTCCGTTTCCTGTTTCCGGAGGGGCAAAGACCCACGCTGCCCGACCCTTACCATAGAAACACCAATGAGCGCGAACCACACCGGCCAAAGTTAACATTGAGGCTAGGGGCAATTTCAAATTTGCCCCTAGACGTTAACTGCGTAATCTACGTATTCTACGTAATGTAGACTGGGATAATGCGAAACCCGCGAGAACTCTACCCCGAGACTAAGCAAAAAAAACATGAGATGGACAACATGAGATCAGGAGTTACAGGAGACTTACAGAAGAGTTCGCTATCGGTAGATTTTACACAATTTTGAAAGAGTTTTTTAATTAATGAATAACAATGAATAACGTAGATTATTTGCTGAGGGTGCAATTCAGCACATTGCCGCAGGAAGAAAAATCAGAAATAAAACGTTTGGGACCACACAGACCAGACGACTTCATTCTGAACCAGCCTGGTGAGAAAACTAACCGAAATTTCAAGATGGAGTGGTTTGAAAGAAAGACATGGCTAACTGCGAGCACAACAAAAAGAGCACTGTTTTGCTTTCCATGCCTTCTTTTTGGAAATACCACTAACGCAGACTCAGTTTGGACCACTGATGGCTTTAAAGACCTGAAGCATCTGGCGGAAAGAACGGTAAAGTATGAAAGTAGCAAAGCTCATATCAATTGCGCCATGAAATTGGGACTATTGGGACGGGTCAACATCATGGCACAGCTGGACAGTGCTTATCAGCGGAGCATTTTAGAGCACAACAAGCAGGCGGAGGAAAACCGATATGTACTGGGGAGACCGATTTCGTGCCTAAAGCTGTGTGGGAAGTGTGAACTGGGTCTGCGTGGTCACGATGAGTCAGCCGACTCTGTAAACCCAGGCATTTTTAGGTGCATTTTTGAAACGATGTGCGAGGGCGACACCAGGCTGAGACGTCACTACGATTCGGAGCCTACGTTCAAGGGGACATCAAGTACCATTCAGAACGAACTCCTGGATTGCATGTTTGAGGTCTACAGGTGTGAGGTGGCCAAGCAATTGCGGGACACCCAGTTTGTAGCTGTCCAGGCGGATGAGACCACTGATGCCTCATGCAAATCGCAAATGGTCATAGTCCTGAGATACATGGTGGACAGAGCGGTTTCTTGAGTTCATTGAAGTGAAGGACAAAACTGCCGTTGGCCTTTCTACTGCTATGAAACATGTCCTCGACCCACTGGGACTGACTGACAAGCTCATAGCCCAAACCTATGACGGGGCAGCGGTTATGCGTGGCAGTGTAGGTGGCGTGCAAGTAATTATTAAGGAAAGCTACAAAAACGCAATATTTGTACATTGCTACGCACACCAGCTGAACCTAACTCTGCAGCAAGTATGTGCATCCAGGATCAGTGAGCTGAAGGTGTTCTTTGCTGATCTGTCTGTATTTGCCACGTTCTTCTCCACCTCACCGAAAAGAACGGCTGCTCTGGCAGAGACATCGGACAGGCGGATCCCGCGGCCACCCGGCACCCGATGGAATTTTAAAAGCAGGACCGTGAATGTGGTATGGGAAACTCGCGAAGATATACTGGAGTGTCTGGATAACATTCGCACTAAACCAGGATGGGACAAGGTGTCCATCAGCGAGGCATTCGGCCTCTCCATTCACCTGCGGGACCGTACGTTTCTCCAGCTGCTGGAGTTCTTTGCCAGAGTTATGCCAGAAGTGGATGTTTTGTATGGCATACTACAGAAAAGAGAGATTGACGCATCTGGGGTGAATCGTGCAGTGGAGAATTTCAAAGTGCATGTGAAAGAAATCAGAGAGAAAGCAGATGAGATTGGTAACCAAGCCAGTGAGGAGCCAGGCACATCAAAGCGCAGGAAAACAAATACCCCTGCCGTGATGAAGGAGACCTGTGATACGATGATTGCGCAAGTGGAGGACCGGTTCTCACAGAGTGACCATCTTATTGCCGCACAACTGGTGGACTGCACACTGTTCCCAAAGTTTGTTAGGCCATTCCCGGAGGCCCAACTCGCCTGTGCTATCAAGCTCTGGCCCACAGCTCTGATGAACAAGGGGAAGCTGCAAACTGAGCTGACTCTTTTTTACGGACACACTGAGCTGCACACAGGGAAATCTGCACTTTTGCTGTTCAAGGCCATTCACGACGACAACAACCTGCAAGAGGCCTTGTCTGAAACCTGCACTCTACTCAGCATCATCATCACAACCCCCATGACGTCTGCGGAGTCTGAGAGGAACTTTTCAACGCTGAAAAGGATAAAGACTTTCACTAAGAACACGATAGGACAGAAGAGACTGAACGCCCTCTCCATGCTTTCTATTGAAAACACCTTCATTAATGGACTGCTGGATTTTAACGACAAAGTAATCGAGAGGTTTGCTCAAGCAAAGAACCGTCGAGCCAACTTCCTTTTTAAGTGATCGGCATTGGTGAGTCAAAACCTTTTTTTTTGGGCTGAAGGAGATCGTCTTTTTTGTTTAAGAAATTATGGAAGTTATTGAAGCTATGTGTCTGTCTAATTGTTTTTCTTTAATGCTATATTATAGTGCGTACCATGTTGGCGCTCTGAGATTCTTTGGAACGAATAGTGCGTTTAAAATATAATGCATTATTATTATTATTATTATTATTATTATTATAGGCAACATCTTTGTGTCGTACTGAGCGCTAAAGCATGTGAAATGTATTTGAAATAGGATGTATGCTCCCTGCTGGCACTCAAAATGCAGCCCATAGTATACCTGACTGGTCTATATACATAGGCCTACTGTTATAATAATCAGCTACCTCTATTTTTGTGACGTAATATGACATCATATAAATTTGCCCCACCAGAAATTTCAGGCTAAAATCGCCACTGTTCACAAACGTTAGCAAGTAAACAATGTGGAAATTAGAGTCAACTCGGCTGATACTGTCCTGAATTTCACACACTAACAACATGCCGACAAGCTGTTGCGGTCCGGGATTATCCACAGCGTTATAACAAGGATTCAGGAGGTTATTTCTCAAGGTTTACAAAGGAAAGTGCAATATAAGAAAGCCTTAATTTTCATCCAGAGTTACGAGTTGTCTGATATGAGGAAAGTGACGGTTTCTCCGTCAAGTGAACCGTCAGTCATTGCTCTTTTTTTGCCAACTAGTCTGTCCAAAACAGTCTGCGCAGTCATATGCTCCTTAGCTTACTGCTTGTGACATAAGCGCATTAATTGGGGTCCTTTTCAATGCCGCCAGCTTGCTTATGGCTTCTGTATGGAAACAAGATTTTTCATGCTCCCGAAACTTTTCACATGCCTTCTGCCAATTGCCAAACCCTCCTTTAATGAAGTTGGCAGCATTAAATATCCCGTCTGCCCTGACAAGCTTTTCCTCTATTGCAGAGCAGCACATGAAACATAACGCGGTGTCGGTTTCCCCCACGTGGGGTAGCCACGTCCACTGGCCAAACCAACCAACCTTAAATGACCGGCTAAAGTTCTCACTAGCCGATCGCCTGGCTGGGAAGTGAAACTCCTTTGGCCGGCAGGGCTCTTCACCAACAGAATAACTAGTTGTTGCGACTGCCGGCAGTTGCACGTTAGACAAAGCCAAGATATTAGGATCGACCGGAGGGGGGTTAGCGTCATTGTGGCCGGCGCAGTCGATGTTAGGCTCGACCAGAGGGCGGGGGCTAGCCAATAGCACCATTGTTGCCGGCGTCGTCTTGCAGCAATAGCGTCTGTGAACATGAACTCTCTTCCTCAGGGGTGCAGGGGAGACAGCGGGCTGCTGACAGGGAATCGGATGACCGGCTGGTGTTTTGATGAAGTTTTGCCTTCTTCGGGCCAAAACAATCTGAAATACATCTTTTCTGCGACATGTTGCACTTGTAACAAGCTTGACTTTTTGAATTTTCCCGCCGCGCATAGCGTTGTTCTGCGTTGTGCGTCATAGCCTACATCAGCCTACACAGACAATGTTGTAAATGAAATGATAATATGATAAATATCATAAAAATGGTGGATGTCAATAATTTAATGAAAAATCATGTATGATAAAATTACACAAAAAAATAAGTATTGATTTGTTCAGAAAGCTTTCTCACTTGCAGTTACAGCCAGGGGCCGCCGGGGGGGGGTTGCTGCAGCACCCTGAGCACCCCCACTTCCTGCGTCCCTGTCTGCGAGATACCGTCGCCATAGCAACCATAACTTGGCAGCATCCTGAACGGCCCTTTGAGGGGTGAGAAGGAAGCCTTCATCAAAGAGAGCAGAGAGACTCATTCACTGGTTACACTGGAGTCATCGCCCACCACCACACATGTCACATGGGGCTCCAGGTGGGAGGTCAGAGGTCAGAACATGTCCTTCCTGTATCGGTGGATCAGCTCTGAGACGTCCTCCTTACACACCTTCACCCAGCCGTCCGCCTTCATGTGGTACACTACACACACACACACACACACACATACACCAATACACCATATAGATTCACACCATATGCACGCACACACCACAGATACACACATACAGATTTACACAGAATATCTATACACACAACATATAGATACAAATATAAATATATATATATTTATTTATTTATTTTGAACCAAATAATAATAGAATTAAGGAATTAAATAATATCCGAATAAAACAGCATAGTGACGCCACTGGTCAATGCATTGTGTGTGTGTGTGTGTGTGTGTACCAGGGCACACATTTGGGTGGGCTGAGGCCACCCTTGCCCCTGGCTACCGTCGGCCCTGCTATAGACCTGACTCCAGCCCCTATGGCCCCCCGGTGGGGGGCCCGGAGCCTCGCCGACCCAGCCACTACACCTTGGGGACCAGGACTCCGGAGCTGGCCCTCCCGCTGGGCCTGGACGTGAGTCTCTTCTGACGAGGTCGCTGCTTTTACCGCGTTCTCCGAGTCTGCTTCATCCCGTCATGTGCTGCGCGCGGAACGCGTCCGTCCCAGGTGCGTTTTGAGGCGTTTTACGCGCCTTGTTTTCACGGGTCCGTGCCCTTACGTCATCTAGCTCCAGTCAGACTTTTCTTTCACTTTCTCCCAACTCCAGTTTAGAATCAGTAGGGAACGTGTCGCACGCGAGTTGATGAATGCGTTAAGAGTGTCCACTAGACTGCTAGAGATCCATTAGATTACACCCACTGCTGGTCCTCCACCAACACCAACCACCATAGCGGACCTCAGTCCTCACCAACCCATTTATACAACAGCAATTACTAGTAACTCACCCATATCAGGATGTGCACCCTCGACCACCCCCCTTTGGTCACTGGGCCTAATGGCCTCTCACTGGGACAGCGCCAGCCCCCCCGTTGTCCACCAGAGGGCGCCTGTACCTTTGGTTTCTCCACCACTCTCCCGACTAGCAGAACCTGCTCCTGAAAACAAGCAGAGTGATATTGCAATGATTTAAATAATAAACAACCAAAACTGTTCACCTTTACTGCCCAAATTCATTCTCATCCTCACCCACCCCCTCCAATCACTGTTTTAGATGCAAAAAAAGTCTCCCCTTATCGTCTTTATTTTATTTACATTTGCATAAAATATCACATGTATTTCTTTTGATTAGTTTTTTTGTTTTAAGGTTGCAAAAGTTACAGGTCCATCTTTAATTGCTTATGCCCGTGCCTATCTTCCCTTGCACCACCAGATGGCGTCAAGGGACTGATCCTCTATCCCTAACCCTCACCCTGACCCTGACCCTCACCCCGACCCTGACCCCGACCCTGACCCTAAACCTCACCCTGACCCTAACCCTCACCCTCACCCTGACCCTGACCCTCACCCCGACCCTGACCCCGACCCTAAACCTCACCCTGACCCTGACCCTGACCCTTACCCTCACCCTGACCCTCACCCTGACCCTCACCCTGACCCTTACCTGCGAGAGTTACCTTACCTAGCCTCTGAAGAAGTTGTTGTACAACGAAATGTCAGGTACCTCTCTTTTTACCTTTTTTATTTATTTTATCATCCCTAGTTTTTCAAAGGCCAATCCTTTCACGCCAATAGGATTTTTATCACTTTTATTCATTTTATTCCTTTTTAAAGAAGCTTGTCAATCTAAGTGACCACCGAACACATACCTTCGCCGGGCCGAGCTGTTTAAAGCTAGGGTGGGTAATTTTTTTTACTGTAATATTTGGCAAAACTGTCATAATAGCCAGTCAGCTATATGTAGGTGAAGTGCTCTGAGAATATCTGCCCGTTACTTTGCTCTCCCCTGCATCTGTGTGCCGCCCCCAAAAATTGCCACCGCTCATGTACACTTTGACCAATCAGAGCGAGGCTCTGATTCTCCATTCTTATTGGCTGTGGGACTGTCCGTTCACCTTGGCAACGACGTTGGTGTGTCCCTGCGTGAGCGTTCACGAGCCTAGCAGTCTGACAGTTTTGCACTACTACGGCGACAACAAATGAATAGCAATGTCTTCATCAACGGCCCCTAAATTTCCCATTCCCCGGACACCAACAACTAACACTTGTTGAAAGGACAGCTACTAAAAGGGAGGCGGAGAGAGCCCGAAATAAAACCAGAGTAAACATTGGCGTGGCTTATGAGCGATGGAGAGCGTTACGTGACCTGAGAAACTTAAAATCGGACGCTGAGATGGCTACATTTCTTATAGACAGGTAAGGAATAGTGTTATCTCTCCATGGTATATTGTGAAGAATATGTAAAGTGTCGGCTGGTATGGTTTTTTACTAGGCAAATCCACGATAACCGTTACATTATGGTTCTGTAATGTAACCGTTTCAATTCGTTTCCATAGGATGTTTTGCATCGGCCCATGGTTCTTTTCCGGTCCGTTTTATGTGTTAGTTATGGTCACACTAACCTGTCGGAATAACACAGAGATTGTGCTCACACGTCGCCTCAACGCAACTGTGGATAATGTCCGAGTCACGTTTGTGTAAAAGCTACTTTGACACAACTGCCAAGATAAGCACAGCGAGGGAAGTTAGCATATGATATTCCATGTATTGTTATAACGTTGTTGCAAGCTAGCAGCAGCCTTGCTAAGTTTCGCGATCACTTTAAAGTGACTGTTTCCTTGTGTGTAATCTGGCTTTCTGTGTCATTTTAACAAATATGTATATATATATATATTTTCAATATATCTCAACGGCTGTTTTCTCTAAAATTACCCACCCTAGCTTTAATGTTTTTATCTTTTTATTCCTTTAAGTATTCTTTGGTGAGCTCTTACCCGGGGTGTTTTTAGTAGGGCATGTGAACCAGCTCCCAGGAGACCTCCAGAACACAACAGAACCACAGAAAAACTCTTCCCTGTTGGTTGGAGAAGCCAATCACGGGCCCCCACTGAGCCCCAGCAGGCCTCAGGAAAAGGGCCCCCGGACTATCAGCACCTGGGGGACACAAACGGAGGCAGAGACTCACCAATCCATACTAAGGACACTCCACTCACCACCCCCCATTGCTGGGGGGCAGCCCACTTCTAACCCCCCTGGTTTAACCTGTTTTTATCACCAGATCCACTGTTCTCTTCTGCTTTGATTCATCTGATTGTTTTTATCCCTTTTTATTTTGCTCTTGGCTTTCTATTCTTGTTTGGTCCCCATGTTCCACCAGGGATCTAGATATGAGCCCCGTTCCCACTCTAGTGGAGACACACACACACACACACACACACACACACACACACACACAACCAGCCCCCAACACACACCCCCTACCTCCACTCACCCACATCACCAAGACATACTTTAAAACGATACGAGCAGTTCACCACCAAGCAGTCATCCCCCCATCACCACCAGCACCCCCCCATCAGAGGGTTAGACAGGGGAACACATGAGCAGAGTCCATTAAACCTGCTTGCCCCTCCCCCCATACCTTCCACAGGTAGAGCAGAACACGGACGACTGGCTGAAGTAGAACCTGCTTATTCTACAACAGCCCTCCGCCTCACTTTAACCCCCTCCTTCTAATAACGGCCCCCCACTCACTGCGGAGCCCGTTGGCCTCACAGCGTTCACCCACCGCCAGCCCAGAAACAGCCCCCCCGCAGCTCCACATAGTTACCCTGGTCGCCCCCTCAATAGAATTAGATCTCAGAACCTGAAGAAAGCAGGAGGAGAGGAGTGAACGTTTACAACACGGATCTAGAGATGCAGCATCAGACACTCCCTTCACTCTGTCCTAACACCTGTCCACTAGAGGGCGACCCAGGGGATTCACCCCCAGTATTCTCGCCTGCCTCTTCATACATGATTGAATATCACAGCAGTGTCTACAAAGATCTCCCAGGGAGGGGAAGTCACTCCAGCGCAGAGATTAACAAGGCGGGGGCGGAGCTTGCAGAGAAGAACGCAAAACCGTTAAGCAGCTCAAATAGAAACTAGTGCAAGTGAACCCAGAAAGGGTTGACCCTTGTGACCTGACCTGAGGAGACCGCAATAGAAACCTGACCTTAGTAGACCACGATAGAAACCTGACCTTAGTAGACCACAATAGAAACCTGACCTTAATAGACCACAATAGAAACATCCCCTCAATAGACCACGAAAGAAACATTACCTCAATAGACCACAATAGAAACCTGACCTTAGTAGACCACAATATAAACCTGACCTTGGTAGACCACAATAGAAACCTGACCTTAGTAGACCACGATAGAAACATCACCTCAGTAGACCACAATAGAAACCTGACCTTAGTAGACCACATTAGAAACATGACCTCAATAGACCACAATAGAAACACGGCCTCGATAGACCACAATAGAAACCTGACCTTAGTAGACCACAATAGAAACCTGACCTCAATAGACCACGAGAGAAACCTGACCTCAATAGACCACAATAGAAACCTGACCTCAATAGACCACAATATAAACCTGACCTTAGTAGACCACAATATAAACCTGACCTTAGTAGACCACAATAGAAACCTGACCTTAGTAGACCACAATAGAAACCTGACCTTAGTAGACCACAATAGAAACATGACCTCAATAGACCACAATAGAAACATGGCCTCAGTAGACCACAATAGAAACATGACCTCAGTAGACCACAATACGAACCTTACCTCAATAGACCACAATAGAAACCTGACCTTAGTAGACCTAAACACATCCAACAACCTTTCAACTCTTAAAGAGTGTATTTACTGTATCTACGGCACAGAGAACAGAAAGGAGGAACCATTCTCCACTCATGAACACAAACAAAGTCTGCGGACCCTCTTTGTTCCGCTCAGCCTCCAGATGATCCAGGTCTACGCTCTTCTCACAGATCCAGTGGTGCAGTCTGTAACACGGTTCTTCAGACCATCCGTCCTCCCCTGCCACGACAGTCTCTTGCTCGGCCGTCATCGCGTGGTTTGACGTGTCTCCAACTGAGAACCACGAGGAGGAGACAGAGGAGGTCACTCTGTCACTCTCAGAGAAGAGATGCTGCTGAATAGAGTCTTCAGCCTTACCTTGAGGTCATGGGGGTACCATCCACCCACTTGAAGGTCCCCTCCAATCCAGGAAGGGCCCATCAATCTGCTGACAAACCTGGAAACCTGGTTCTAAAGGTAAAAGCATATGTTGTCATGACCTATTGCTTGCATTTAGTGTTTTCTACATTTTGATTCACTACTATGTATCAAACACGTCTATCTGTGTTGTCCTTATCTAGTTTATTCAACATTGAATCAATACATTATCTCCATTTTCTAATTAACCTTATTGTTTTATCTAAAGTATGCTTTTAGTACCCCTATTTTTCACTGTGGTTAACATGAATTAGAAATTTTGATAACATTTTATCGTACTTATTTAGTCTAATTTTAAGTATTGCCGACTATTATTTCTAGATTGTACGATCACTCTTAATAAAATGTCTATTATAATCTTAGGAAATATTTTATTTGTGTTGTCATTTTGGTACGTGGACCTCGTCAGGTCTGTACTGTGCATTTCCACCGCGCTCCCGCAGAGTCCCCTATGGGGTGGGTGTTATCAGCTCCTCTTTTGATGAGTGCAGCTGTATTTACCCTAGCGCCATTAAACCCCTGGGCTTCTGTGGACGAGCGGTGTGCAGACAACTTTTAATGCTTATTGTTCATGTTATGGAGTCTGGATAATTATTCCTAAATCCTGTGATCACCATGTAACTCTAATACTCCAATACAGGGCTCTCCCCTGATTTATTACCTCTGGGTCGGTCCGCAACCGCCCTCTCTACGTTGTTTACATTCCTCTCCCTTCTCCAAACACTTTCTCCCTCTGATCCAACTGTTTCACCAGTGCTCTGTGTACCAAGATGTATTGATCCATATCACATGGCGCTTCCACGCGATGGAGAGTCTCCAAGGTTGCCGCGACACACAGAACACACACAGAGTCACCGATCCCAGTGGTGGTTCTACGATTTTTCTAAAACAGGGGCCATTGAGGGGCCACAGGTTACACTCAGGGACCAAGTACAGAGTACATCCAAGCACAAAAAATCTATTCAGTACAATGCAAATTCATTCTCTCTCCCTGTCGCCTCTCTGTCCAGCCCCCACCAACGTTTTTTTTCCCTCTTACTCGCGTTCCTGCTCTTTCTCTCCCCCCCCCCCCCCCCCCCCCCCCCACATATACACCTTGAAAATAAGAATTCTCAGATTGTCATCCTTGGAGCTGTAATGCATGACAACTTCCTCCGAATCTAATAGCCTGGCCCCTCAGGATTCACTTTTAGGACACACTACCAACCACACACACACATACGCATACACCAAGTACACACACACACAATCTAGCACAGCAAATTCAGAACAAAAGCAAAGGTAAAGTTGTTTTCCCCTTCAGTTAGCTTTGTAATTTCTTAATAAAATTTAATTGGATTATTACCTCCATGTCCCTACACATTACTATATCAAAAGTCCCTCCCACAGGCCATAGTGTCTGATTCTTCTGCCCACTTCTCAGAGATCTTTTTTCTCTCATCTTTGACCAATAGACGGTCTCTACTCAAAAACTCTGCTGCCGTCGGTACTGTATTTGTCAAGTTATCTGGGTTTTGTTGTAATTTGTGCTTGCCCAACTTGAAATGGCATGGATAGACAGGACGCAGGACAGCTCAAATCCTTTTCCTTGATTTTATTGAACATGATTTGTCTTGCACATGAACAACAAGCTTTCCGGATTGTGATTAGGATGAAAACCTATTGATAAAGAGAAATTAAATCAGTAAAATAAGTTAAATAAGTTAGTTCTCAAATGAATCAAAATACCTAATCAAATCAAATCCAATAAATCTATTAGATATTATCATATACAAATCCAAATAAATCTGTTAGATAACATAAACAAATTTATATAATTACAATATCACTAGGTTATTGTTGGGCAAAATAACCTGTTGAGCACATCACATGTACATTATAAATATAGCTAACTCCTACCCTAGCTTAATGAGCACATCACATGGCAGTCACCTTATAATATAGTCAACTTTTAACACATAACACATACATGAGAATATAGTCAGGTCAGGGCCGGAGCCAGGGCCCCATATCTCCTCCCGGCAGATGGTAGACACTCAGACAATGCACCAGTCATCCTCAAGAACGGGAGGACCACAACAGGTGATGCTCTGAAGCTCTCCCCCGTGAGGAGGAACACAAGAAGATATACAGGCATACACTAGTGCCTGGGAGCCAAGGTCAAGTAAAAACACACAGAACCACACACATCTCAAACGCACACACCTCATCACGAGGAGATACAGCATAAGACTGTATCACTCTGAGACTCTTCACCTTCTTCCGAAGCAGACCTTCCACGGAGGCGAAGCTCCGGACGAACCATCAGCGCTGATTAGGGACTTAGACATATTCGATTTCTCACGCTTATGACTCTGTATAACCGTTGCCACTTTACTTAATAAATCCAAGGTCCTCGTGCCGATAGACTTTATTACCTCTCCGTCTCATTTCATCTGGTCCAGTAACTAGACAGACCGTTTTTCCCAACATTATCTAATATCACTGTGTTATCTAATATCAATGGTCTTCCATACAAACATTTCTACCATGTGCGCCTCCACCAAACGTGCCAAAGACGTCACTAAGGACGTCTGCGCCGTCCCATGCGCTGTCACATGGAAGACATGACAAACGGGAAAAAGTGCCAGAAACCTGCGCATTGTTCAAACTACACCTTAGTTCAAAAAATAAATTACATACCAATGCGTGCTCTCGTTTTCTCCCATGCACAAATCCGACCGGAAATCGCGGACCTTTATTGCCTCACCCGTGCTCACTCACCTCACGTGCCGTAATCAGGCAAGTGCCGCCCGGTGTGTTTACAAATCAAACACGTGTGATTTACGCATTTTACCTCCATGGCCACTAGAGGTCGTCATCCACGATACGATATTATATTTAAATCTAAATGCGACCCCTGTCTTTACAATATTCATCTTTTTGGTGTTAAAACACTATTATTAATACAATTTATTTGAGTTTATTCTACTTGTTAGTTTAAATGTTCTATTTTATCTCTGTGGCTTTAAATGTGCCCTCCTCCCCAGCGCTGCTCTCTCTCCCTGTGGGTCCCTGCTGGGCTATTTTTAGTCCTGCTCTGCTCCTTGGCCCCCACCCTCTGCTCCTCACTGATCACGGTCTGAGTCAGCGCGACAATGTTTAAATCAAAGAAGGTTTACACATTTACTTCACAAATTAAATTAAATTAACAAATTAACTATTCTCTGTCGGTCTAATTGATTTATGACAGAATAAACTAAAAGAAAACGGGCCGTACAAGTTTCCGAGGTAACTTAATGCTTTCGCGGCTTGAATACAGAAAGAAAAAGATTCATGCAACTCTTTATAGCGTATCTTAAAACGGCCAAATTTGTTGTACAAGATTCTGAGCGGAACTAGTCACTAATTCGTCTTTAATTACAAATAAAAGGTTGACCGAGCGTTGAAGCTGGCCTTTTGCTTTTGTTTGAGGTATCGCTTGAGGAGATTTTTTAATGCTGACCTTGGTATTTTGTTTTCTTGTTTAATGATCTGGTCAAGTAGTTATGTGTTCAACCATTATTTTGAGAAAATAAGCTGGTCGGCATCCCAAGGAAGCTCTTCTCAAATAAAAATGAATTAATTCACAGTAATGAATTCTTATTGACAACCAAACTCCAGCTGGGATATTGTCAGAAATCATACAGGTTCTGTCCTCATAAACCTGCGGGCCTGCTTGCACTGGTCCTATTGGAACTTTCCCACTAATTCGTTCCTCTAGAAGACAGCCACAGGACTTACAGTAGGCCTACTTATTGTTATCCAATAACAACAACTCGTATCAATTTAGAACCACAAAGCGTGTTAGTTAGTTAGAACCACAGAGCATTTATGGTCATGTGTCGGTTGCACACATGTACAATGGAAGTATTCTGTTTTCGGCTCATCTCTAAAGCTTCTCATGTAGGAGTGCTGAGGTCCGATCACTAAGATGTGATCAAAGCGAGCTGTGGTCAAGGGTGTAGGACTATTTCAAAATTTGATCACACAACCTCAAACGTTGCAGTCTGTTACTGTTCTGTGGCAACCCCGGTGGTCGGGGGCTGACCTCCCCAATAAAGTATGCGCAAGCCTGGTGTCGGAACGAGGGTTTTTATTGGAGGACCGCTCAGGGGAATAAGGAAAATCATAAATCAACTGAGGTTACTTCCGCTATGGGGAAAAGGGGGGGGATAGGGTCTCCGGCTGGGCCCGTCCTGGTGTCCGGCGTGGATGCTGCTCCCGGCGTCCTTCCGCTATTCCTGGGGGAAAGTATTCCATACGTCATGGCAACAGCATGTCGATCTCGCAACAGCATGTCGATCTCACCCCTGCATCTCGTGCCTTGACTGCCGTGTGCTCGGCCTTTAATGCCCTCCTGCCGCCGCCTTCCCCCAGGTGATCTCACTCCCCCTGATCGTCTGTGCCTGCTTGATTGCAGGGCGGTTCCAGCCGTGTTGGAAGGGATGTATCTCCCTTGCACTACTTGTCCATGGAGGGGGCGCTGTTCCGTGCGTTGACTGGTTTCCTCCCAGTCCTCCGGCATGGGGTTGCCACAGTTCGAACAACTGATAGACTTTAGGTCGATAAGCACCATTGTCCTGGCCAAGCGGTTAAGCTGATGCACTAGAAATCCATTGGATCCCCCTCTCCATGTTTGAAATCTGCCGCACCAGTTTACCACCTCCGCTTTTAGCAGGCAGGCCAAATATCTGCATCTCTTAGGATGGCCTAGTGCAAATCAACCTATTGTTTAGCTGTATCATTAAGCAAAGCTTCAGGTATTCACAGTAGAGATGTTCTTTATAGAACAATCAGGGGTTGTAGCTCAGTGGTAGAGCGCGTGCTTTGCATGTATGAGGTCCAGGGTTCAATCCCTGGCATCTCCACAATGTCGTGAAGGTCATGCTTTGATTATGATAGATTCCCATTTATAAGGTAGAAGTAAAAAGTTATCCTATCACGAAACATTGCTAAATATTACTGTTTAATGAATGTTTACACAAAATGAGTTCACGCAATGATTTTCCTACCAAAAATGTTGCAGAATGCTAACGTTCGAACAAGATAGAGAATAAAACACTTGACAGTTTGTTATGGCCGAGTGGATTAGGTCGTGGACTCAAAATCTATGCTGGTCTCCTCGCGTGGCATCGAATCCTGCAGACAATGATTGTATCTGCGTACGGTTTTTCATTGCCTTGTTCAGGCAACCCATACACATAGAACGGTCAAACTGCATGATTTCAGTGGAAATATGTAAATCTAAGCATGTAGAAGGCGCCATCTTTAATACCTGGCATATTCTGGGCATGCTCTAAGCAGCCAGTGTTTTTGACAATATGTTCTCCCAACATAAAATGTTAATATCCATAGGTCTGACAGATACAAAGACTAGTGTTGTCATCTCCAAGTGCTTAATGCCATGGACAAGAAAACCCTTAGTGTGTTCAGAAGCCGGTTTAAAATGTACATTCTAAAGTAGAAAAGGGTTGTAGCTCAGTGGAAGAGTGCATGCTTTCATGTATGAAGCCCCTGGTTCAATCCCAGACATCTCCACTCGATTGTCCAAGAAAGGTCTGGCGAGTGCCACTTTGATCAAAATTAGGTCATGCAATGAATTACCTACCAAAAATGTTGCAGAATGCTAACTTTCGAACAAGATAGAGAATTATAACTGTTGAAATTGTGTTGTCGTGGCAGAGTGGTAAAGGCGATGGACTAGAAATCTATTGGGGTCTCCCCGCGCAGGTTCGGTTCATGCTGCATTTCTGCTTCTGTCCCACTTTAGATCAAGGGGTAAATTCTGTCAGACTTTTTACAATGACAATGTAACATCAACTAGATCGAGAATGGGGATGTAGCTCAGTGGTAGAGGGCATGCATCGCAAGTGTGAGGCCCCGGGTTCAATCACCGGCATCTCCATTCGATTGTCCAAGAAAGTTCTGGTGAGTGCCACTTTGATCAAGATTAGGTCATGCAATGCTTTATCTACCAAAAATGTTGCAGAATGCTAACGTTCGAACAAGGTAGAAAATTAAAACTATTGAAGGTGTGTTGTCGTGGCTGAGTGGTTAAGGTGATGGACTAGAAGTCACGGTCTCCCCGAGCAGGTTCGAATCCTCATATCAATGTTACAGGTTAATCAGTGCAAGCTATTGCTGGTTAACACATTAATATGAGTACGGTACGTTTAGGCACTTGACAGCCACAGAATAGAAAAACATTGGTGTGTCACGACAAAGATTGAGGTCAGCAGGTGCAGTTACATGGCGCATATGTTTGTGAACCAGAGGAGAAAGATGAGAGCAGTATCAGTGCTATTGAGGATCTGAGAAAGCAAGTGGCAACTCTGCAAAGCCAACTAACTACATACATGTCACAGAAAAACACCAAAGGAGCTAGCAGCAAGGGATCTGCAGGGAAGCAACAGAGCACGATGTCAAAGTCAAATGATACAGACATGCAAAGACAAATCAAAAAGAAACAGACATCCAAGCCCTGGTACTGTTTTAACTGCGGCGAAGATGGGCACATTGCCCCCTGCTGCACCGACCCCGCAAACCCCGACCTAGTGGCAGAAAAGAAGAGGCAGTTGGGAAAAAAACAGCGCCAGTGGGAAGCTCAAAATGATTCAAACTTACCTTTAAACGACTAACAGTTCCTGTTGTGGGACAAACAGGGGCTGAGGAGAGTCAACAACGTCCCTCAGACGTAAACAAGGAAGACAAAACCCCTACTGAGATCAACAAAGACATTACACATACAGAGAACATTAAAGCTCAAACATGTTCCAGCTTACATCACCCAACGCAGGACCAACCGTTTAGACTCCCCAAACGGCTGGTTGGCATCAAGAGCACAGCCCAAGTGACTGTGAGAGGTGAAGAGGTCAACTGCCTTCTTGATTCAGGCTCACAAGTTACCACTGTACCTGAGTCATTTTACAAGCAGCACCTTTCAGAGCAGAAGATTAAGCCGATTCATGACCTCTTAGAAGTGGAAGGTGCAAATGGCCAGCTAGTGCCTTACTTTGGCTGTATAGAAATGACCATAACCTTTCCAAAAGACTTTGTAGGAGTCCCAATAGATGTAAATACATTTGCCTTAGTTGTTCCTGACACTTCACAGTCCCTCATGCTCATAGGTACTAACACTCTAGATGTACTGTTTGACGTTTACTCAGAGACTGACTTAACCAATCGCCAGCCCCTCCCACACGGCTACAAAGTAGTTTTCAAGGTCATTGAGTTAAGACGGAAGCAGGCAAGCAACAACCACCAGGGGGTAGTAAAGATGCAAGGCAAGACGCCTCAAGTCATTCCAGCCGGTGAAACTGTAGTGGTGGAGGGAGTTGCCCTTGTCACTGGTCTTCAGGATGAGAAATCCGTCGTCATTGAGTATCCATCATCATCCCCCTTGCCAGGTGGCCTGCTGGTAAAATCTGGTCTCGTTGATTTCCCCCAGCTACGGCCCCATAAGCTACCAGTCGTCATAAGCAACGAGTCTGACCATGACATCGTCATTCCTGCTAAGTGCACTATTGCAGAGGTTAGTGCTTATCAGACCATCATATTAAAGGAGCACAGCATAGCCAAGCAATCAGAATCTCTCCAGAGACCTCCAGAGACCCAGTCATCTCAAGAACCCACCTTGAATTTCAATTTCGCTGATTCCCCAGTCCCACTCGAATGGAAGCGACGCATCACTCAGCAGCTCAACAACATGGCTGATGTGTTTGCACATCATGACCAGGATTTTGGCCGGACGGACCAGGTGCGACACCACATAAAACTCTCAGATGAAAGTCCCTTCAAACTACGTGCCCGACCAATCCACCCACAGGACATAGAAGCTGTCCGGAGGCACATTAAAGAGCTTCTTGATGCGGGAGTTATAAGGGAGTCAGAGTCACCATTTGCATCGCCCATAGTGGTAGTCCGGAAAAAGAACGGCCAAGTCCGGTTGTGCATCGATTATAGGCGTCTAAACCTCCAGACTATAAAGGACGCGTACAACCTTCCAAAGCTGGAGGACACATTCTCGGCCCTCAATGGTTCTCAATGGTTCTCAGTTCTCGACCTTAAGTCGGGGTACTACCAGATCGAGGTTGAAGAGGCAGACAAACCGAAGACGGCCTTTGTGTGTCCGCTCGGATTCTGGGAATTCAACAGAATGCCTCAAGGAGTGACGAATGCCCCCAGCACGTTCCAAAGGTTAATGGAACGGTGCATGGGGGATATGCATTTGAAAGATGTGGTAGTCTTCCTTGATGACGTCATAGTTTTCTCCAGAACCCTCGAGGAGCACGAAGAAAGACTCATGAGAGTGCTAACTCGTCTCAAAGAGTTTGGGTTGAAGTTATCCCCAGAAAAATGTGTCTTCTTCCAGACATCAGTCCGTTATCTGGGTCACATAGTCTCCAGAAGTGGCGTTCAGACAGATCCTGAGAAGATTTCAGCCCTGAAGACATGACCTGTCCCCCAGACCCTACGGGAGCTGAAATCCTTCCTCGGTTTCGCTGGGTACTACAGGAGGTTCGTTAAGGGTTATTCCAGCATCGTAAAGCCCCTCCACAGCTTAACCTCTGGCTACCCACCTCTCCACAAGAAATCAAAAGCGAAACTAACAGACATAAGACAGAAAACAAACCAATACCATGACCCAAAAGAGCCCTTCGGGGGGCGCTGGACGCCAGCTTGCCAGCAAGCCTTTGAGGCAGTCATCCAGAGCCTCACTACAGCCCCTGTACTAGCCTTCGCTGACCCCCGGAAACCCTATATACTGCACACCGACGCCAGTACCACCGGGCTCGGTGCTGTGCTATATCAGGAGCAAGAGAGCCAACTCAGAGTCATAGGCTACGCCAGTAGGGGGCTGTCAAGAAGCGAGAGCCGCTATCCAGCGCACAAGCTAGAGTTCCTGGCGCTCAAGTGGTCGGTCACCGAAAAGTTCAGCGACTATCTGTACGGCAACCAGTTCACCGTTGTAACGGATAGTAATCCGCTAACTTACATCCTGACAACGGCCAAACTTGACGCGACCAGCTATAGGTGGCTAGCAGCACTATCCACATTCTCCTTCAAACTCCTCTATCGTCCAGGAAGGCAGAACGGAGATGCGGATGGATTATCACGCAGACCACATGGGATACTAGCAGACGATCTGAAATCACAAAAAGAGAGAGAACGTATACAGCAGTTCACACAAGATCACCTCTCTGATCCAAACAACATCAATGCAGTCGATCAGTCTGTTGTGAAAGCAATCTATGAGAGACAGCTCACCTACAGTGTCAGTCCTGATGATGAGAGAGAGGGAGATACAGAGCGTGTTGCTTTAGTGGAGGTTCTTGCCATGTACCCTAGTGCTGTTCCCGACAGCTATGGACAAGAAGAACAGTTTGGAGGTCTTCCAGCCGTCCCCCATCTCACTGAAGCTGAGATAGCAGCTAAACAGAGAGCTGACCAATGTATAAAGCATGTAATCACCCAGATCGAACATGGGGACACACCACCTCCCACCTTGCGCACCCAACTTCCTGATCTCCCACTCCTCCTCCGAGGACTCAATCGTCTCGAGCTCCATAACGACATCCTGTTCAGGCGACGCCAAGTGGGGCCACAGACAACTTACCAGCTTGTTCTTCCAGCTGAGCTCCGTGACACAGTCCTCACCAGTCTGCACGACCATATGGGTCACATGGGAGGACCAGATTCTACTGGCCAAAGATGGTCATGAGTGTGGAAAGGAAAGTGAGGACATGTGGCAGGTGCGTGCGGAGGAAGGCACGACCTGAAAGAGCAGCCCCCTTGGTCAACATTAGAACCACTCGACCTCTTGAGCTCCTCTGTATGGACTACCTGTCCCTGGAGGCTGACAAAAGTGGAACCAAGGATATACTGGTGATCACAGATCACTTCACTAAATTTGCGGTCGCCATCCCAACACCGAATCAAAAGGCCCGCACAGTAGCAAAGTGTCTGTGGGAAAACTTTATGGTACACTATGGTATCCCGGAGAAGTTACATAGTGACCAGGGTCCAGACTTCGAGTCCCACACGATCAAGGAACTCTGTCAGGTGGCTGGAATCCACAAGGTGAGGACAACCCCATACCATCCTAGGGGCAACCCCGTGGAACGATTTAATCGTACCCTGCTTGATATGTTGGGCACTCTCCAAAATCAAGACAAGTCCAGTTGGCGTGATCATGTGAGACCCCTGGTCCATGCCTACAATTGCACCAGGAATTAGGTGACTGGCTTCACCCCGTACGAACTGATGTTCGGGCGCCAACCTCGCCTGCCAGTTGATCTTGCCTTCAAGTTGCCAGTACCAGAGGGTCAACATTCATCTCACTCAAAACCTCAAGGCACGTCTCAAGGAGAGCTACAAGATAGCCATGGAGAAGGCTGCAAAGATCGCTCTCAAGAACAAAACAAGGTTTGATAAACATGTTACCGTCTCAGACCTGGAACCTGGAGATCGAGTATTGGTCAGGAATGTCCGCATCCGGGGAAAACACAAGATCTCAGACAAATGGGAACCCACTGTCCATGTGGTGGTGAGAAGAGCAGGCACTCTCCCTGTATACACTGTTAAACCTGAAAACGCGGATGGTCCCCTAAGGACGCTACACAGGGACCTGTTGCTGCCGTGCGGGTACCTACCTGCGGAGGAAAATAGTGAGCCTGTGCAAAAGCCGGTACCACGCAGGCCGGGAACTCATGCAAACCCTGCTGTAGAGGAAGAGAATTCCTCAGATGAAGAGGATGATGCACTCATTCCTGTTTGGTTAAGTTCCCCTGTCCCCATGGTCAGTGAGATTCCTGTGTACCCGGATCTGTCCATGACCGATGTCCAAGACACTCGGCATACTGAACCTCCAGGCGTTCGTCCTGTCGAGAGTCCTGTAAATGCTCAAAATGATGACAATCCACCTGAATTTGACAATCCAACCGATCTTGACACCCAACCCGATTTTGACAATTTACCTGATATGTCCAATAGTGCTTCAGATGGTCCTTTGATGTCCATCAAGTTTAACTCTCATCAGAGTGATACTGAGTACTTATCCGCCGATAGAGTCACACCAACCGAGCAAGCCAATGAACCAGCCTTGATTCAAAATGACTTGCTTGAGGATGATAATCCAGATGTCCAAGGAGAACAACTTCCAGTTGAGGAGGATGGTTTTAAAGGAGCAGAACTTGAGGAAGGAAAGGATGGAACAATCCCAATGGATACAGAGGAGAACACAGATACAAATGATTCTGTCAGGAGATCTGAAAGAAATCATCAACCACCACGACGGCTTGATTATACAGAGCTAGGAAATCCTTTGATCACAGCAGTGAAATCATTCTTTCAAGGACTGTCCACAGCTTGGGAAGAAGTCATAAGAGAAGAACCTGTCCAACCCCCTGCCCTGACCCCTCGAATAATTTGCCTTTAACAGTATACTATGCACAGGGACGTGCATAAGTTCAGGAGGGGAGGGTGTAACCAGGTGTAAGAAACACTGTTAATTTCAACTCGCATGGTCCCACGTGGGGTACCTAGTTCTCAGCAGCCAATCAGAAGCTACGCAGGCCACGCTCAGCCTGTCGGCTCGGAGAGGAAATGCAGTCGCGTTGCTCTTCCGGTCTTTTCGGATCTCGGCCCGGGAAGCGAGGGCAGCTGTGTGTTAAGGAGAAGAGGAAAACTAGAGAAAAAAAACCCAGAGTGAAACCTGTGAAAAAGGAAAAAAGAGTCGGAGCACTTACCCAGTGGAGGTCTGGAGCCAAGTGGTTGAACGAAGGAGAGTTACGTCGGCTAACTGCTTGCCTGTCCTCCGGAGAACTGCTACGAGGTTTGGCATCGGCATGCTCCACCTTGATACACAGAGCAACGGTCAGGTTTTTTAGAGGACTGAGAGTCTGAGGTTCAGGACAACTTCCTGCTGTGAAAGATGGCGAGCCAACTACACTGATTGAAGATTAGCACCGAGGAGATATTCACGTACACACTCATTCACACAAATAATACACTCACATTACACTACAAGGAACCTTGGAATCAGGTGAACTTTCAACAACTCCTTTTATTTTAAGGGCCCCAACAGACATTTTTGTTTTAAATGTGCACACTATTTTTTTTATTTTTCTTACTGTTTGGTATAATATTTTGCATTTTGTACGAACCAGACAAATTACTTTGTTCACTGTAAAATATAAGAGTGGCTACTCAATTGTTACTCTTGTGTCTGCCTCATTGTTGTTGCTCAGTATAGTGGCTCCTCTCGAATTTGGTCTCTTCTGATTCTGGTCCTGGTCTTATTGTTAGTCCAACTTATATTATACTGTAATTCACTTTTACACTCCTAAAATTGGTTACACGAGTGTTTCTATATTATCCTTTTTAGGTATTATTGTTGTTGGGGTCACCTCTGCTTCTATTAGCATTGTTGTTAGTTTTATCTTACTCTGAGCAGCATCTGCTGTACCATTTGTTGCCAGTTTGTTTATTGGCTCACCCATGTTTGTTGTTGCTTCTCTAATGGGAGTTACATTAGTGACTAAAGGTTGTGCTAAATCCCTGACATCAGAAGTTTCATTAATCTTACTTACATCTAGCGTTAAATTGAATCTATTAGTGGTTACCAATGAATCTGTCCCATTATCTCTAACTTGAGGTTGTTCTACTTTATCGGTGGCTCTGGCTGTGTTTACTTTATCATTATCTGAAGATTTTAGTGAATTGCTTTGTCCTATTTCAATGACCTTACCCGGTTGATTTTTGATCATACAAGGGGCTTCTATTTCTAGTGTAAGATTGAATGTTCTTTCTGACACTACTTTAAAAAGCAAATATACTTTCATATGTAATTTATACTCGTTGTTGTAATCCCATGTCTTCTGTGACTTTACTGTTAAAAACCATTGCATTTGTTTTGGCTGAATATCCACTTCACACCGACTTTTCCTCTGAGCTAGTTCATACATCCGGTGGAAAGTTAATGCACATAGTGATTGGTTACCCAACATGACAGTAAACGCAAATTCATTAGCTTGGTTTTGCGGTGGTATCTGAGCATACAAGACTATTCCCTCTTCCTTTTTAACTACTCCTGGATGTGTCGGGCCGGATTAACCTGTGTTTCTCTTAAGCTTCCTTCGGTACCAGCCCCTGATTCCTGTTTTTTCCAGGTCTGTGTTGTCTCTGTAGATTCATTCTTCCTGGGGATCTGTCCTTGAACCAGCGGAATCTGGACCAACCCGTAGAGGATCAGGAACAGGCTCGCCATCTTCAGCATCATCGTGTGGCTGTTGCTCCTGGCTCGGCTGGGTCTGGTCCTGGGGTTGCTGGTCAGCCCCAGGCGTGTCTGCATCTGGCTCCTCCTCATGATCCTCCTCAAGCCCTTCACTTGTCCTGGGTTGAGCGGCTTTTGTGCAGTGGTTGAGGTGATACCACGTGGCACTTCCCTCCACCTGGATGGCTGTTGGTGTTGCGTTGGTGACTTTGTATGGTCCTTCTCTCCTGGGCTCGTTCCACTTTCTCCTGAACACCCTTAGGTACACTTGGTCACCTGGCTCCACCCCTCTTGGTGGTACCTCCTCCAACTCTGGAACTCTGTCTTTTTCCTGTTGACAAATAAGCCTGTGTATGCCAGTTAGCTGTCCTATATAGCGTCTTAATTCAGTTTCCGACTGTTCAAGTGGAGGTCCTTTGGGTGGCCCTCGAATGATAGGTGAAGGCATGGGTCGACCCGTAAGCATTTCATGCAGGGTTAGATGCGTCGTTCTGTTAGTTTGCATGTGATAACTCATTAGTGCCAGTGGTAGTGCATCAATCCAATTCAGTTTAGTACTTGCACAAATTTTGTTAATTTTTGTCTTGAGCGTCCCATTCACTCTTTCCACCATACCTTGTGATTAAGTATGGTAGACGCAGCCTAATCTTTGTTTGACATGCAGATGCTGAATCACTTGTTTTAGTGTTTTCTGAATAAACGCTGCCCAATTGTCTGAGCTTATTTCTGACGGAATTCCAAACCTTGGCATGACTTCTCTGGTCAGGAACTTGATTACTGTAGCCGCACTTTGGTCTTTTGATGGGACTGCTTCTACCCATCTGCTGAACCTGTCAATGATAACTAACATGTACCTTTTACCACCTATACTTTTAATCATATCAACATAGTCCATGACCAAATGTCTAAATGGTCCTTCAGGTGTGGGAATGTGTCCCAATGGAGTATTGATTGTTTTTCGCACATTGTTTTTCGCACATACTTCACACTCATTTAGCTGGTTATCAATCATTGCTTGCAAGTATGGCGAAGAAAAACCTTGTTTTCTAATTCTCCTCAATACCTCCCCCCTTGCGCAATGGTCGAAACCATGCGCAATAGTGATGAGTAACCCCAACAGTGCCGTAGGCGCCAACAACATCCCGTCATGAGTTCTCCATAACCCTGTGGAAGAGCGTATAGCACCTCTTTTTAACCACATGTTCTGCTCATAGACACCAGCTTTCTCCTGCATGCGGACAATGTCGTCATCAGTAGGCGCGGCCTCGGGCATGGATAATACTGACTGAATCGCCCTGCAGCTGTCCGAAGCTACCTTTGCAGCCTCGTCTGCAGCATTATTTCCTCTTGTGATATAATCAGCGCCCTTCCTGTGCGCTTGACATTTGATTATTGCCACCTGTTTTGGCAACAATAGCGCCGACATTAATTCCACGATTTGAGTACAATGCAGTATGGGGGATCCATCGGTTTTCTTAAACCCCCTCATTTTCCATACTGCCCCAAACAAATGACATACGCCGTGTGCATACGCAGAGTCTGTGTAGATGTTCACTGATCTACCTGCTCCTTCTTGGCAGGCCACTGTGAGAGCCTTCAACTCAGCCAACTGTGCTGAGCATGGCTGTGGACACTGAGAACTATGAATAACAGCAAATGAGTGGTCCGGATTCTGTCTAACCACAGCAAACCCTGCATGGTTACCCAAATGATCTCTGAAGCAAGACCCATCCACGAAAAATTCCTCATCTGCCCCAATCATGGGCTCTGACAATAGATTGGGTCTTAATTTAGTGAAAGTGAGAGAATCAGTCACACAATCATGTGGTGTCCCTTCAAAATCATGTGGAATTCTGTCTGCTGGATTCACCGTGAAACATCTTTCTATGGTTACATCTGGAAATGTTAGCAATGTCAAATAGTCTAACAACCTGGAATTTGTCAACACAAACTTTCCTTTTTCAATCAATTCAGTGATTTTGTGATGCGTTCGAATCTTCACTGGATATCCCATTGTGATGGTTGAGGCCTTGTCGTAGGCATATTGTACTGCAGCCAATCCCTGGTAACATGGTGGGTAGCCCTGTGCTACCGCATCTAACTTTGAGCTGTAGTATGCTATTGGTTGGCTCCGCCTACCACTACACAAGTCCTGTATTAACACTGCCGATACGTAGCCCTGACTCCTATTTGCTACATACAACAGGAACGGTTTGGTGTAATCTGGAATTGCCAATGTGCCTGCCCCTTGCATTTCACGTTTAATGCTTTTGAACGCCGCCGATGCATCCACATTCCATGTTAGCCGGGCCTGTAGGTTAGTTATCCCTGCCTCCTTCATGATTTCTCGTAATGACGCAGTTTTCAAAGCATAGTCCTCTATCCAATCCGAACCGAATCCTGTCATCCCCAAAAAAGTCATCATGTGTCTAAATGTTTCTGGCTGGGGTGTTTTGCCAATCCCTTCCAGCTGACTAGGAGCTATGGTTTTAGTTTGGTGTGCTACCAACCTGCCTAGATATTCAACTTCTGTCTGACAGTACTGTAATTTCTTCCTCGTGACACTGTTCCATTGTGGGGGAACATATCAGAAGATCATCCACGTACTGTATCAGTGTCCCATGCAGTTCCAATTCCTCCAAATCATTCTTTAGCACTTGATTAAACAAATGTGGGGAATGTTTGAATCCTTGTGGCATTCTTGTATATGTGTATTGTTTACCTCTATACGTGAACGCAAAAATAGATATCTGCTTTCCTCCGCAAGCGGCACACTGAAAAATGCTCCACATAAGTCAATCACTGTAAAGTATTTAGCATCTGGAGGGATATTGGTCAGCAGCGTGTGTGGATTTGGAACTTCTGCATACATATCTTCAACAACATCATTCACAGCTCGTAGGTCATGTACCAACCGCCATTTTTGTTTGTCAGCTTTTAACACTGGAAGCAGAGGAGTATTATAATTGCTTTTGGTTTTATACCAGTACTCCTGCTGCTATCAGACCTTCTATGGTGGAGGCTATTCCCATCTCAGCCTCTGGTTTCATGTAATACTGTTTTCGCCATGGTAGCTTAACATTATGTCTAGGCCTGACTACTACTGGGTTAGCCGAATGTACCAAACCCACATCTGTATCAAACCTTGACCAAACCTGTCCAGGTATGGTTGCCAACATTTCTTCTCTCATCTCATTCCGCCTGTCCCATGGTTCCCCTACTGTCATCTGTTGTTGTTTTTTCTGAACTACCTCCACTTCCTGCAAGATCCCTGTCATATGCGCATAACACAGAATCTTTAAAAACTTCCCACAACATGACATTAGAACCAATGGATTGTCTGTTTTTCCCCAAGTTTGTTGTTTTTCACTAAACATCATTTCCCCCAGATCTTTTGCTTCAAATCCTTTGTTTATCAACAACGTAATATGGGCAACTTTGTTAGTTTCTTTAAACCAATCTTTTATTGCTGATGATTGATCTGTATCTTGTATCATCATGGCTGCTCCTTGTGGCCCTATTACTATGTATTGTGACTCTATCACTGCTGCTTTTCCTGCCGCTTTCTCCTGCCACTCCTTTTCCAATTCTGGGTTCTGTGTTGGGTCATACATTAGAGTACAATGATATCCTATCCTTGACTCCCTAGCATGTGGGATCTGAGCTTTGATGTAGCTACCCCATTTTCCCATTGTCTCTTCTACCTGGTCCTGAATTCTACCTATCCAATACACATTTGCTGTGTCTGGCTTAGATAAAATCATTTGAGATGCTGTCCCTGCAGGTTCAATCATTATGCCCTGTGGTGTACACAATATCTGCAATCCTAATTTACACAATGCATCTCTTCCAATCAAATTAACCGGTGTGGTGTCTGATACCAAGATGGGTAGCTCAGCTGTACGTCCGTACAGTCTTAGCATCACTGGAGCTGTCATAGGTACTAACTGCGTGTGTCCCGAGAATCCTACAGTTTTGGCGAATTTTCCTGCCATGGGGAGGTGAGAGGCATATTTTGAACCTACGCATGTGTAAGTGGCTCCAGTGTCAGCCATCATTGGCGTGCCCCTGTCACTTATCAGAACCTGCAGTATTGGTTCCTCATCAGCCTGTTTTGTGATTGTTACAAGCTGACCCTCCTCCTGTGGATTCTCTGGGCACCCCTAGTATCCCTGACCCATGAAGGGACCCTGCTGTCCCTGGTTGTGGTTTCCTTGTCCTTGCTTTCCCTGATAGCCGTTGCCCTGTCCCTGCTGTGGTGGAAAAGGGTTAATCAAACAATTTTTCTTAATGCGCCCCTCCTGGTTACACCCATAACATATTAAAGGGCCTCTGCGTTGTCCCTGGGATCCCTGCTGCTGATTGTTTTTATACTGCCCTTGGGGTCCCTGTTGTTGATTATTTTTATACTGTCCTTGGGGCCCCTTATACTGATTCTGCCTATTCCCATTTGTCGGGTTCCCATTATTATGTGTGTGTGTATATGTATGACAGGTGGAGTGGGTGACCATTGGCTCTGAGGTTGTTGTACTGGGGGAGAGAATGCCTGTTGTGGAGGTTGGATTTGTGGTGCATCCTGCTGGACAGCTTGCAATATTGTGGCAACCGGTTCTGCAACAAATGCCTGTCTTTTCTTTTCTTTGTCTTTCCTTGTGAGTTCTTCCCACTGAAGCTGAGATAGCTTCCTCTGCACCTCTTTACTTTGCTCCTGTATTTTTTGTTCATTTTGACAATATTCGTCCACTGCATGAACTAAATGTTCGCTGAATTCCCTATGAGATCTTGATGTAACCAGTCCAACCACATCGTCTAGCTTAGCTTTGATTGGGCAAGGAATTGTCTCTATCATAGAGTTTCTGAACATGACAGAAAACAAAGGATGGGTCTCAGGATCCTCATCCGTCTCCTTGCGCCATCTGTCCACTTGGGCCTGCAGGTAGGATTCTCTGTGTCGCCGATAGGGAGGCCTCTCATGTTTCTATGATCCATGTGGATCGGGATCTCCCTTCTGAGTGTGGCCCACATCGCCCCTCTGTTATCATCAAGTGTAGTCCCATCATAGACTTCGTCCAGTATATCCAACCCTCCATTCCTCAGTACAGACTCCATCTTGGCTAACCCCAATACTCTTGCCAACAGAGCTTTCAGGCCCCCCACTGCCATTAGTCTTCCCATTGTAAGTTCCTCAAATGTTCCAATCCATTTTGATGCCCCGTTATGTATGTTAGGGAGTCTAGATATGACTCCCTCCAAGTGCTGTGAACCCCATGGTTGATAATAAGCATGTTGTCCTTTAACTAGAATAGGATCATTTCCTGGGAAAGTGTTGGGTGCCTTTTTTTTCCTTTGTGATCTCTTTTGCTTCTCATGTAACTCGAGTGCTAGGGGGCTTTGTAATGATTTACTGCTGCTGGGCTTAGCCCCCCTTGTGTCTGTCCCTGGATCCACACAGAAACTCTCTTCCTCATTTCTGTTCTGCCTCCTTAGTTTCCTCTGACTCTTCCTACCTATGGTCTTTTCTGCACTATTTTTTCCTTGTGACGGCCCTTCGCTAAATTGCTCATTATCATTTTTCCAATCTTCATCCCCGTTGTCACTATCACCAGTACCATTGTCAGCACTGTTCCACTCTTCCCTTGCTTTCCTAATTCCTTCATAACAGTCCATGTGTATGGAACCCTCCCTCCCTGTCTGTCACAATCCTTAATTTCTCCATTTAGTGTGACCTCCCCTTTAATATCTACCGTGCCTGTTATCAATGGGTACAATCCTGTGTCATATGGTGGTGGCTTAGCCTTCGGGGGCAGTGGTTGAGCCTTCTCATCACATTTATTATTTCTCTAGCTGCCCTCTCCGTTTTTTGCCATCTCTCTCCCTCCTCTTGGAACAAGGCTAGTAGTAAATTCTCCCTTGCCCTTATTTCTAAGGCCTTTTTTCCGCTCAGCTTTATAATTTCTTATTATTACCTCCATGTCCCTACACATCACTGCATCAAAAGTCCCTCCCACGGGCCAAATGGTGCCTGATTTAGCCGTGCTCTTCTCCCATTTCTCAGAGATTTTTATTTCTCATCTTTGAGCAATGGATGGTCTCTACTCAAATTCTCTACTGCTGTCGGTGCCATATTCAACTTTTTGGTGTAAAAACACTATTATTAATGCAATTTATTTGAGTTTATTCCATTTGTTATTTTAATTGTTCTGTTTTATCGCTGCTGTTTTGCTCCTCTCTGGTCACAGTCTGAGTCAGCGCTGCAGTGTTTAAATCCAGGGAGGTTTACACATTTTCTTCAAACAAATTAATTATTTATTTATGACAGAATAAACTGAAAGAAAACAGGCCATACAAGTCTCGGAGGTAATTTAATCCTGTCGCGGCTTGAATACAGAAATAAAACGATTTATGCAACTTAGGAGCAGGCGCGCGGCCCAGGGAGGACAGAAACACACGGCAGCCCATCTAATGGTCGGCTGGGTGGATCTCTGCACGCGTCATATACAATTCCCTTCCTATTGCTTCATAGTTACCATACCGAAAAAAATAAAGTGAGTCAAAAGCAAGCCTGATTTGAGTACCTTTTCTAAAGAACACGACAACACTGACCTATGAAACAGATAAGATGTTCTTCACAAGAGCGTTGCCTCCATGTTGGAGGTTCCCTACTGGACACGCCCCCACATGGGGGAGGAATGGTGTGAGCCTTCGTCCCATTGGCTGAAGTCCATCGGGTCACCAGACATCCAAAACCAGGAGCTTCCTGAGAGGGACCTACCAACATTGAAAGAGTTGAAAGCGTTACCTGGGTGGAAGGACGAATAATGTGGCCAAATATTAAGCTTTTGTTATTTTCATGGTATTTCATAAGACAAAGTGATGGACGGACAGATGATCAGGAGGACTTGATTGCCTGATAGACACTAAGGCCTGGCAAGTACCTGCGCAGGCCCACCCAGAGGTGGCTGGTTAGTGGGAAGGGGGCCCACTAGCTCATCCATCATCTCCTGGTCTTCTGGGCCCATGAGGCTCAGCAGGTCCCAGTGAGAGTCTCTGCAGTAGAGCAGGGCGTCTGACCAGCACAGCTGCGTCCCCACCAGAGTGATGTTCCTGCCCATCTCCTGAATACTCATGGAGGATGCAGTAGGCTCTGGGGAAACAAATGATAGTGTGTTGTTGAGGGAGATCTACTCTCAGCACTATATGTCTACCTCTTATGCTCCCTTTTGTTCATCCAGCCAGCAGAAAACATCAATGGAAAACCTTACAATGCAAAAGAGAATGCTCAAAGCAAGTCAAAGAAATATATTTTTTAATAATAACAAACAATAATACTTTATGTAATTAATATTTGTAATTAATTTAGTATTATCCAAATATTTTTTTGTATTATTGTACATTTGTTTATTTCATGAGTTGAATTCCACGTATCACCTGCAGTAATAATAATAATAAATTCAATTTATATAGCGCTTTTCTCGTACTGAAAGCGCTTTACATAGGAGCACAACAATAAACAAACAAAAGGAAATGTAAAGTTGATGGGGCTTGGGTTGCTGGGTGATGTAGGGGTAGGTGGAGGAGAAGAGATGGGTCTTGAGGTTGTACTGGAAGATGGTGAGGGACTCGGAGTCACGGATATGTTGGGGGAGGGTGTTCCAGAGCCTGGGAGCTGCCCTGGAGAAGGCTCTATCTAGCACTAGCACTCCCACTCCGACAGCAACCGCAGCAAGCCCATGGTCCCTATACCACACCACAAACAACCGAGGGCTCTGTAATCCCCGCATTGGGCCCGCATCTTTTCACGCCATGCAAAATGAAGAAGATCTGCGACTTATTATAGCAAATAATACGATTGCTTACCTGAATGAGGACATCAGAAGGCTTTCCGCCAAGCTGTGAAGCCAAGCGTCCCAGTTGGCAAGTTTTATTGATTTGGCTGCTGACCAGAACCAGAAGATTGCTTCCTTAAATGCAGCTATCCAGGACCCTGGTGTCTGGGACTCCTCCGCCTGTCCTCTGCCTTCCTCCTGCTCCACTCCCGACCGACTTCCCTCCTGGACCGAAGTGGTGATCCGAGGGCGAAAGAGATGCCCGGACATGGCCTCACCTCCTCGCCTGAGCCTGTCCCACCAGTACGCGTCAGGTGACACTCCTGCTCCATCAGCTGATGTCTCTGCTCCATCAGCTGATGCCTCAGAGCTTATTAGTTCCCTTCCATCCTCCATTCATAGGGTGATAGTCCACGCAGGTTGCAATGACATGGCCCGTCGGCAAACAACCTCTTCTCTTTCTTAAAAAGCTGCGGGAAGTCCGTTTTTATCAGTGGTCCCCTGCCAACCATGTCCCAACGCCCAGAGCATTTTAGCAGACTCCTCAATCTCAATACGTGGCTTCAGTCCACTGCAGTCCAGTGCAAAGTTCATAACTTTGCTTTTATCGATAACTTCAATCTGTTTTGGAACCGCCCTTCTCTCTTCCACACTGATGGAATCCACCCGAACATTTTGGGCAGCTTGGTGCTAGCTGTTAATATACAGCATGCCGTACAATCAGCTCCACACAACGGTCCACATGATTGACTGTTTAGGCGACACACCCCCTCTACAGAGTCTTTTTCCACGACTCTGCTCATCTCTGTACATCAGAACACTGCACCCCCTACAGGCCTCACCCAACACTACGTTCAAAGGACACATTCCCTATACTGACCATTATTACTGACAGCGCCTGCCGTCCACCCCACACATCTAGCCTGCACACTAGGAGGGGAGGAAGATGCGGAGTGGATCCTAGGCTGCTGCGGCCCATCAAAATGACTGGCACCGTGGAGCTCACTCTGCGATTGGCACTTTCAATGCCAGATCAATAGCAAATAAGACATTCCTCCTAAAGGATTTCTTCACGTCCAGGAACTTGGATTTTATGTTTCTGACAGAGACCTGGCTTCACGCTGGTGAGTTTACAGCATTTGCTGAACTTCTCCCTCCTGACTGTTCATTCATCAGCACCCCACGGATTACAGGGAAAGGTGGAGGGCTGGCATCAGTTTTTAAATTCAGCTTCCGCTGCCGTCAAACCCCGTCCAACAGCTTCTCTAGCTTTGAGCTGCAACTTTTTGAGATACACTTTCAACCTCCTGTTCTATGTGCTGTGATCTACCGTCCCCCGAAGTTTAATAAGGATTTTATCCAGGACTTTTATGACTTTGTGGCAGGAATTGTCTTGAACACAGATCGCTTATTAATTATAGGTGATTTTAATATCCATGTGTGTTGTGACTCCCGGCCACTGGTTAAGGACTTCTTGAATCTCATTGACTCTTTTAACCTCACACAGTCCGTTACTGTCCCAACGCATGAAAAGGGTCATACGCTGGACCTTGTCTTGTCTCATGACTTAAATGTGTGCATTAGAAAAATTTGTGACGTGCCAATCTCAGACCATTTACCTGTGTGGTTCACTGTGACTTTGCTTTGCGCTCGGGATTCAACGTGTGCCCCAGCGTGCCGCCTGCGCACACTGAATCCTTTGACTGCCTCACAATTTTCAGTTGCCTTTACTGACTCTTTGCTCCCAACAAGTGACTTGTACAATGCATCTGCTGAGGAGATTTTTTTAATTCAACCTGCACTAATATCCTGGACTCGATTGCACCCTTCAAAGGCAGACGCCCTAAACCTGTCGCTGAGCCGTGGCGAAATGATTACACTCACACTCTTAGACACACATGTAGGCGTGCTGAGAGAAAATGGAAGTAGAATAAACTCCATGTCTCCCTTGGGATTTTAAGAGACAGTTTAACTGAATACCAGAAAGCCGTTAAATCTGCGAAAACAGGTTTTAGAACAACTGCAGCTACACCTGGATCTTAATTGCATAACAGAAAAGTTTCAGTCTGGGTTTAAATCATGCCACAGCACAAAAACTGCACTTTTAAAAATCTTCAATGACCTTCTCTTAACTGTTGACTCGGGGAGCTCTACTGCACTCCTTTTAAACTTCACTGCTGCCTTCAACACAGTCGATCACCAGATTATTTCATCCCGCCTGGAACTGTGTGTTGGTATTACTGGAAATGTCCTTAAATGGTTGAAGTCGTATCTGTCAGAGAGAACTTTCTCTGTTCACCTAGGCCAGTACTCCTCAGCTGCAGCCCCACTAGCCTGTGGGGTCCCTCAAGGCTCTATTTTAGCTCCATATTTGCTTCCACTAGGTTCCATTTTTGAAAAACACAACATTTCTTTCCATTGTTTTGCAGATGACTTACAAGTCTACCTGCCATTAGAATCAAATAAGGATTCCACAAATGCATTGTTAAATTGTCTGAAAGATGTAAAAACCTGGTTGGAACTTTATTTCCTCACACTAAACAATAATAAAAGAGAGAGAGAGAGAGACAGAGAGATAGCTCCCACACCCGCCACACATACACACACACACACACACACACACACACAAACACGTACCAAAGACTCACTATTATGCATTGGCCTTTAACACAAATTAAACCTTTTTTTTGCTTTGCTTTGTTGCTGTTGTTGTTTTTGCTGTTGTTGTGTATCTTAGGCCTATTTGTTGTTTTGCATTGTACAGCACTTTGGTCAACTATTGTTGTTTTTAAATGTGCTATATAAATAAACTTGACTTGACTTGACTATCGCCAAGGCTGCAGAGTTTTGATGTGTGGGTGGAGAGGAGACCGGCTGAGGAGGGTCTGAGCTCCCGGGGGGGGGGGGGTTGATAAGGGAGAGAAGGTCATAGAGATATGGGGGGGCCAAATGGTGTAGGGCTTTGTAGTTGAGGACCAGGAGTTTGTAGTGGATCTGTTTTGAGATGGGAAGCCAGTGGAATTTTTTGAGGACTGGGGTGATGTGGTGCCAGGATTTAGTGTGAGTTAGGAGATGGGCTGCTGTGTTCTGGACCAGTTGGAGTCTGTTGATGGCGGTGGTGGTGATGCCGGCGAGGAGTGAGTTGCAATAGTCGAGGCGGGAGGAGATGAAGGCATGGATGAGTCTTTCGGCAGCGCGGGGTGTGAGGGAGGATCTGATCTTTGCAATATTACGGAGGTGATAGAAGGAGGTTTTGACTGTGTGGAGAGGGTGGAATCAAAGATTATGCGAAGATTGCAGGCCTGGGGGGAGAGGAAGACCGTGGTGCCGTCGATAGTGAAGTGTGGGGGGGTTTGCGAGTTTGCTGAGGGTGGATTTGGAGCCGATGGGGAGTTCAGTTGTGTTGCTGTTAAGTTTGAGTAAGTTATTTTGCATCCACAGTGTAAGTGTAGACAGGCAGGATTCGATGTGGGAGAGGGGGGGGGATTTGGTGCTGAGGTAAATCTGGGTGTCGTCGGCGTAGCAGTGGAAGTCCATGGAGAAATGGCGGAGTAACAGACCAAGGGGGAGGAGGTAAATGATAAAGAGGAGGGGGCCGAGTACAGAACCTTGGGGAACGCCTTGTGTGACGGTGACTTTGGCAGATGTGTGGTTGTGGAGGGAGATGAAGTGAGATCTGTTGGAGAGGTATGAGTGAAGCGAGCTGAGTGCAGTACCTTCGATACCGAGTAACCTTGTGTACCACCAGGAGTATGCATACCACCTGCAGTATCCTTTGTTTCCCCCAGTGGTACATCTAGCACAGGTTGAAAACACTGTTGGTTATCCTTTGGTGGATGTTTTTACCCAAAGCGTCTTACAATATAATACTGCCGGTGCATACATTGTTATAATAGGTAAAGGAAACAAACCCCTAACCCTGGCAGTGTTAATGCCATGCTCAAAGAGTTAAAGGGGACATATTGTACCAGAAGGTGAGTGTGATTAGCCGTAACAAGCCATTTTGACAATCCATTTGGACTAGAAGTATTTGACTTTTGACCACTGATGGTTGACCAACAGTGGTACTGGTACACCCATCCCCCCTTCGACGATCATGTAATGATGGACAGGGTTTATACCTCCATACACTTTGACCTTACACAACATCAAAGCCTTCTTTATGTCAGAGGATCTGTAGAAGTTGATAAACCTTCCTTCCATTCCCCAACACTTGGCGGTCTGAGTCAAGCAGCCTGGGTCATTGTTGAGGATGGCACACCTGAGGAAAAGAGAGAGACGATACAGTAGTCTGTTGAAGGTCGTTATCAGAGACCAAATGCCAGTAGCTGGTGTGTGCCCATGTGGACTTGAACAGAGTACTGTTCCCTAATTTTCTGGGAGTATGTTCTATTCCATTTAGTTATTTACACTCTTATCCAAAGAAATTTAAGAGCAGGTTGAGGTCATTGGATCAAACCCAGAGCCTTTTGGCTGGGAGTCATATTATTGAGTGGAAGTAGGGTAGGCGACAACAGTGATTCACCTTGGATTGTCGCTGCCGTTGTTCGCCAGTGAATTCCCGATGAGAATTTCCAAGCCGTTGAGCCAGTCTCTAAATGACAGCCGGTACACACCAGGCAGCTCAAGCCTCCACCATGGTTTAGTCTGATGCTGTAGCTGGAGTGAGTGTAATCAGAGTCACTGTTCCCATCATTGGCGTGTTCAGCCTTCCCCTGGTTGGAGTAGGTTGTAGACTGAATAGCCGTGCCCCTCAACACCACGTTAATGTTGGATGCAGCTTATTGGAGAGAGAAACCACAGAGTAGGTGTCAAGTTGCATTCTAGTGTTCGAAATTGAAATATTTATCTGTTTGGATAACTTGTCATCAGCCTTTCAATGGAGCACATAGAAATACCTGTAAGGTGACATCAACAAAAGGACCACAAAACCTGGGGATGACTAAATAGCAGTAAGTATTTTACTTACAGTTATTATTCAATTAAATTAAATTCTACAGTTATTATTCAATTCAATTATTATTCAATTAAATTCAATTCTACTATTCAAAGAAAACAGATACTCCAGAAAGTATAGAGAAGAGACCCGCCATGCGGATTCGTAGAGCTAACGCTATCCTTAGCAGTGACTCCGTCAAGGCAATCCTGTCGGCAGCACCACTTGCGAGGCAGGCTGCTGTCAGTAGCCTGCCTCTCAAGTCTTTTTTGGGGGTAAAAACGCTAGTCATAGGCGACTCTGTTACACGTAAAGTTATACTACACTCGCCAGCAAAAATTATTTGCCTACCCGGGGCCAGGGCTCCCGACATTGAAGCTAATCTTAGGGTGCTGGCATGCGGTCAGACCACACACGGAGTTAGATTAGATGCACCAAACACCTACACTAGTTTCGACAACATTGTAGTTCATGTCGGCACCAACGATGCTAGGACGAGACAATCCAAGGTCACAAAAAGCAACATAGCTAGGCTTTGTGACTTTGCCAAAAAGATGTGTCGGCATCAATTAATCCTCTCTGGCCCTCTACCCGATAAGGGTAATGATGTGTTATAGCAGATTATTGTCTCTAAACCGCTGGTTGGCACGATATAGTTCAGAGAAGGGCATTGGTTTCATAGATAACTGGCCATCCTTGTGGGGTCGCCCTGGTGTGCTCATGAGAGACGGCCTACACCCTAATGGGTTAGGCGCCTCAATTATGTCAAAAAACATAGATAGATGTCTTAGCCAGGAATGACTCATCCACTCACAGCATGCTGGGTTGCAGGAGTTTAGCAAACCTGCTAGCAACATGATAGTTTACATTGCAGAGTCTAGAACAGCAGATGGGTTAGCTGAACCAGTTTATCAGGAAGATGTATCTATTGCACCAATCTTTTCAGAGCTGAGTGTTAACCGGACTCCCTCTGAAATGAACGCTGTACCTATATGTACGGTGGTGCGGCCTCGCGCTGTCTCGAGGTGTAAAACCCGCAGGCGAGGGCCGCAACCAGTATGTTGAAATCGCACCATCCCCTTGATCGCTTCAGAGCGTTAACTGGACTCCCTCTGAAAATTATAAAATGGAAGCACTCAGAATAGGGTTCATGAATTTAAGGTCGCTTTCATCTAAGGCGCTCTTGGTCCATGATCTAATTGTTGATAATAAGATCGACATACTGGGCCTTTGTAAAACCTGGTTAAAACCAGATTAGTTTTAGCCCTAAACAAAGCTACTCCCCCCAATTACGTTAGCGCCCAAGTATCTAGAGAAGTTAAGAAAGGTGGTGGAGTAGCCCTGATATCTAATTCTAAGCTTAATTTAAAGCCAAAGAATAGATATATATTCAGATCCTTTGAGGTGCTTGCGTTCTGCTCCTCAGCTCCCCGACAAGCGAAACGAGTTCCAAACTCTTTCGTTTTAGCTGTAGTATACCGTCCCCCAGGACCGTATTCACTTTTTGTTGATGAGTTTTCTGATTTTGCAGCTGATCTGGCTACATATTCAGACAATATTTTCCTTATTGGGGATTTCAACATTCATGTGAATAACCCATCTGATGCCCTCGCAAGGGCTTTTCTGTCCATTACAGATACACTTGGCTTCAAACAGCTCGTCCAGCACCCAACCCACATCGGTGGAAACACGCTGGACCTCGTTTTGACCCGCGGTGTAGACATTTCACAGCTAGTGGTCTCTCCCTACACCTCATTTTTATCAGACCATTTTTTGCTCACTTTCCAGGTGGTGGTATCCTGCCCCTGCGACCATCAGCAGGCTACTTTCAGCTGTCGCCGCATCACACCTGCAACCATTACAGCGATGGCAGATAAGTTGCCCTGTTCACTTGCTCCTCTTTGTAACTATAGGGGTTCTGTGGAGTGCCTTAATGATGACCTCAACATTGCCCTGTCTGCTGCCATTGATTCAGTTGCTCCGCTCGTAATTAAAAAACGATCATTGCGCCCTGGTTTAATGCAGAAACGCGCACCCTGAAGCGAAGCTGCAGAATCCTTGAACCTATAAGGGTGCGCTGACTACTGCCAGGAACGCCTACTTTTCCAGTATCATCAACTTGAATAGAAACAATCCCAAGTTTATTTTTGAGACGGTGAAGAGTCTGACTCAGAAACAGACTGAGACAGTAGGTTCTTCCATCGTGGCAGGTGAATTCATGGATTTCTTTGAGAATAAGATTCAATCGATTAGAGAGGAAATTGGTGCTTGCCGTGCTGCTTGTCCTACACATCCTGCGGGGCAGGATGGGGTCCTGCCCAGTAGGATGGGGAACTCTGACGCAACTCTTTTGGAGTTCAAGGCAATTCCTCTGGTGGAACTTGAAAAGGTGATAAAGGCATCGAAACCAACAACTTGTATGTTGGATCCTCTCCCTTCCAAAGTTCTCAAAGAACTTCTTCCCACTGTGGGGCCTGCAATCCTCTCGCTTATGAATCTCTCGCTTTCAACAGGAATTGTTCCCTCCAATTTCAAGGCTGCGGTGATAAAACCGCTACTCAAAATGCCTGGCCTAGACCCTGAATCAATCAGGAACTATTGGCCTATATCAAACCTGCCCTTCCTGTCCAAGGTACAGGAAAGCAAATCGAGGACGAGGAACAATCTCTTCGAACCATTCCAGTCTGGGTTCAGGAATTTCCACTCAACTGAAACTGCTGTTACAAGAGTTGTAAATTACATCCTTCTTGCCTTGGATAAAAATACAAGCTCAATGCTTGTGCTGCTGGACCTGAGTGCTGCGTTCGACACAATCGACCATAGCCTTCTTCTTCACCGTCTTGAGCACTATGTTGGATTCGGGGGTACGGCTCTTGGTTGGCTTGAATCGTACCTCACAGATAGAACCCAATTCGTGCTCCATGAGGGTTCAGAATCAAAGCACTGCAAACTACGCTTTGGCGTACCATAAGGGTCGGTCCTTGGTCCATTACTTTTTGCATCTACATGCTTTCCTTGGGCGACGTTATCCGCAGATTCGGAATTAGTTTCCACTGCTACGCGGATGACACCCAGCTCTTCATTCCTGTAGATTTAGGGGACTCGGCCCAGATCCAGGGGGTTGAGTCCTGTCTGGCTGCGGTGAAGGGCTGGATGTCACAAAACTTCCTACAGCTTAACACTGGGAAGACAGAGCTGATAATTATCGGCTCGAAGCGGGACCGGAGAGAGTTTGAGGATGTCTCACTGTGGTTGGATGGCCTCGCCATCACACAGAGTGCATCTGTCAAAAATCTTGGTGTGCTGTTCGACCCTCAACTGTGCTTTAACCAACATGTTAGAAGTATAACTAGAATTGCCTTTTTCCATCTGAGAGACATTGCAAGAATCAGACCAATGTTATCTGCAGCGGATGCAGAGACACTGATTCATGCATTTGTTTCGTCAAGACTGGATTATTGCAATGCACTGTTCTCGGGACTGCCAAAATCTACCACAAAAAGTCTACAGCTTGTACAGAATGCTGCAGCTAGACTGCTGACCAGAACGAGAAGGTTTGATCATATCACACCTAATCTCGCACCTCTGCACTGGCTACCAATAACTTTCAGATCAGACTTTAAGGTGCTACTGCTAACCTATAAAGCCTTACATGGATCTTCTCCATCCTACCTGAAGGACCTGATCATTCCTTATAGTCCTTCTCGGTCCCTCCGGTCTTCGGGAGCTGGCCTTCTTTCACTGCCAAGGTTAAAAAGAAATCGGCTGGACAGAGAGCGCTTGCCTATCGAGCCCCCTTCCTATGGAATAGGCTGCCACAAGTGATCAGGGAAGCTGACTCTGTGAAGCTATTCAAAGGAAAGCTCAAAACGCACCTCTACGATATTGCATTTGGAACATAGGAGTGTGAAAACGACAGATGCGAAGTGAACACCACTCTGTTTGTTTGTGCTTTTGTTAATACAGTATACATTCCCACTATGTACTTTTCCGTTCTAATTCACTATTCTCTCTGTTCTAGGGTGTTGCGGTGACTGGACTGGATGCCTGGACTCTCCTCATGGTCAACCGGCCAGCACCACATAACCATTTTAACATGATGTGCATGTATTTACCTGTATGTCAATTATGGCACCCATTGCACTCCTGACCATCCCTGGAAGAAGGGATCCCCCACTATGCGTTTCTTCTCAAGATTTCTTCCTTGCTAATTTCAAGGGAGTTTTTTCTTGCCCTTGTGGGGGCTTGGGTAAAGGGGGGTGTCATAAATGTTTGGCCTGTTAAGCCCTTTGAGACTTTAATGGTGATTATGGGCTATACAAATAAGATTGAATTGAATTGAATTGAACCTTGTCGACCTTATACCGACACTTAAAAAAAGCAATTTATCAAACGCAATTTAGAAAGCTGAAGTGTGAGTAGCTCACTTAGACATTCTTAAAAGCAAGAACACACAACAAAACCTAGGGTCCACGAAGTGCTTACACTTAAACACATCGTATTGTCTTGCTTGGTCGTCTACACCGAGGGTTACCTTTCAGGGTCACATCATAGATAGCCGAAATTAAAGCAGACATTTTTTTGGTGCATTTGTAGACGTGTGTGTGTGTGTGTGCATCTTGTTTGGTTTTTACTGGCATTTGTTTTGAATAAGTTACAATTCTGAATATCTTGTAATATATTGATAAGAAAGGCAAATGCCAATTTAAAGTTATCTTAGGATAACTATTTAATGGTATCACTGAAAACATATTGTCTAAGGTCTTGCTTTGCCACTGCTAGCACTATTATCATGCTGAAAATAGAATAACGCCGACCTCTTGTGGATATGTTCGGGCATTACCCTTGTTTTTCTGGCCTCGAGCGTCTGGGTTTCTCAGACACCTGGGCCCCATTTCCCGATAACGATGAATCCAAGCTCGTACGATCAGTCTCCCGAAGGATATTGCGAACCTTTGTACATTTCTTTGGAGCGTTTTCCGAAACTCCTCTTAACATGAACGCCCGTGCACTGCTCTAACGTCGTTCATAGGCTTATAACTGTCCACTGAAATGGGCTCTGTAGGATGGGGAGACGCAGGAATGTCGCAGTAAAATAGGGTTAAAAAGGGTTCAAACAACAAGAGGTCGGCACCAAGCCACAAACCAAGTTGTAATACCCACACATAGTCACAAGGGACTAGCACCGAGTACACATACGGGTACCCAGGAGGCGGGAGCTCAGCACCATGCTTAGCCAATCAGAGCACATAACGGAGGCCACGCCTGTCCATTATTAAAGTCACCACACAAAGGGAACAGAACGCTCCAGGTAACGCATCCATCAAATGTCCTACTAAGCATATCCCCACGTGTGCATAAACAATTCCTCTCCTTTTGCTTCATAGATATCATGGTGAACCTTTACCAATTAAAGTGATTTACAAGTGATCCTGACTTGGCAGCCTTTTTCCAAAAAGAATACAGCATTACTAAGAAATACATATAATTGGACAATTCTAATTCTAAATTTTAAAGCGATACTTTAGAATGATTAAATGGAGGAAGAAATACCAACATGTATTTCTCTCCCATTGCATATCTTAGCATATTAAAACTGGAGTAGAAGGTACAGATGCAGACAGAGAAGGACAAGGCCCTGGCTAGTAATTCAAACAACTCATTGATATCTCAACAAATTAAATGTCATAGTTTATTCTATTTTCAGCATGATAATAGTGCTAGCAGTGGCAAAGTAAGACCTTAGACAATATGTTTTCAGTGATACCATTAAATAGTTATCCTAAGATAACTTTAAATTGGCATTTGCCTTTCTTATCAATATATTACAAGATATTCAGAATTGTAACTTATTCAAAACAAATGCCAGTAAAAACCAAACAAGATGCACACACACGCACACACGTCTACAAACACACCAAAAAAATGTCTGCTTTATTTTCGGCTATCTATCTTGGTCTAGATCCTGCCATATTGTTGGGCAGGATGATGTATAGGCCTTTTTACACTGCCAAGCTTGTTCGGTTAGCTCCTTGGCACGCCCGGCGATTTCACCGTCTTATCTCAAGTTTTCTGTGTAAAACCGAGGGGGTCAAATCCCCCGTTCGTCACGGAGCGGGCTTTCTTGGTTGACTGGAGAAGGCGGGCTGCACACAGAGTCTCTGACCTCTTTAGAATAAGCAGAAGTCCACTGTGTGGCTAAAGTTGTTATACATTTCTATACCGGAGTTGCTCCCACTATGCGTTTCTTCTCAAGATTTCTTCCTTGCTAATTTCAAGGGAGTTTTTTCTTGCCCTTGTGGGGGCTTGGGTAAAGGGGGGTGTCATAAATGTTTGGCCTGTTAAGCCCTTTGAGACTGTAATGGTGATTATGGGCTATACAAATAAGATTGAATTGAATTGAATTGAACCTTGTCGACCTTATACCGACACTTAAAAAAAGCAATTTATCAAACGCAATTTAGAAAGCTGAAGTGTGAGTAGCTCACTTAGACATTCTTAAAAGCAAGAACACACAACAAAACCTAGGGTCCACGAAGTGCTTACACTTAAACACATCGTATTGTCTTGCTTGGTCGTCTACACCGAGGGTTACCTTTCAGGGTCACATCATAGATAGCCGAAATTAAAGCAGACATTTTTTTGGTGCATTTGTAGACGTGTGTGTGTGTGTGTGCATCTTGTTTGGTTTTTACTGGCATTTGTTTTGAATAAGTTACAATTCTGAATATCTTGTAATATATTGATAAGAAAGGCAAAATCCCCCGTTCGTCACGGAGCACGCTTTCTTGGTTGACTGGAGAAGGCGGGCTGCACACGGAGTCTCTGACCTCTTTAGAATAAGCAGAAGTCCACTGTGTGGCTAAAGTTGTTATACATTTCTATACCGGAGTTGTTATACATTTCTGTCGGGTTCCTGCTGTCCCCCCATAAACCAAAAGCCTTTGTTAACCAGACGGTAAACGATTCATTGAAGCTCCTCAGGTTGTCATAAAAGGGGTCGCGGCTGTGCCTTATCACATGGAACCCATTGCTTCCCGACGCTCCCCAGGGGGTCAAGAAAACAAACCAACAAAAGGCAGCATGGGAACGGAATGTGAAAACAGATTACATCACACGAAAACAAAGGTTTACATTTTAGACAACCCTGAAGAAGAGCAGAATGGCAAGATCACACACGGAATAGTAAACAAAACCTAAGTTCATGAAGAAAAAGGGAACAACATCACAAAATTTGCAAACATTATTTCCATAGACTACTAGGCATGGTCCTAAGCATACTGCCGACCGGGCCGTGACATTGCTAATTTTACTGTCTGACCTCACCTCACACATTTGCAGCAAGCAATTGACTTTGTGTGAGACACAGACATCACAGACATCACACATCATGGTGTGTGTGTGTGTGTGTGTGTGTGTGTGTGTGGTCTAAAAATAGTGTGGGTTGTTCCGGTAGTTGATGTTAACTCTGATGCGTATCATTTTTGTGAAGACTATCTTTTCTACTAACATCATCATAGACAGCAGATATAAAAAGACTAAATGGATATGTCATGTTGTTTTACTTTTCGTAGGAACCGGGGGGGACGGGCGTAGGAACCGGGGGGGACGGAGGGGACGTGTCCCCTCCAATATCGGAGACAGGTGCATTTGTCCCACCTAAAAATTATACCGGATCTGTCAGGTTTCCAATATGTGTCCCCCCCAATGTTAAACTCATTCCTACGCCCCTGCTTCTAACATCCAGAATTAACATCCAAACAAACCACATTTATGTTGGACCTCAATCATTCATGTTCATAATGTTTTAATCTTTCTTGGATTGGTTCTCCAATACCTGGTTTTGTATTTATTTTGTCAAATAAAACCCCTTTTTGTCAGAACTCTGTGCTGCTGTTTTCTGCATTCAGTCCCACACAAACCATCTTAACATTACTGTGGGTTTCCCATCACGTTCAAAGACATTGTGGAGTGTGTGGATGGTTGAAGCAGCCTCACCTGGCCCCAGTCAGACTGATTAGACTCGGCCTGGGGGAGACTGCTCCTGTGGGGCATTGACCAATCAAGGATGACAGGTTGAACCAGCCGTCGCCACACACACACACACACACTCAGAATGCTCTGACGAGCCGGTACTGAACCCCTGCTCCGACTGTTAAAACGCTACCCACTCTGGAACATACCAGGGGTTTGTTTCCCAAAAGCATACTTAGCAACCTACCTCTTAGGGCCTCAACGGTTAATGGAAAGTGTTCCCCAAAAGTGCAGTACCGCCTCAAAATGTTAGGGTGTGGAACATCACTGGACATTTATTGGCTCACAAATATTATCTTTAACAACCCTGTTAGTTTTACATATGTGATAAGATTCTGGGCAGTGGGTTTTAAAGAAGAGAATATAGTGATAGCCTACAATTAAAAAAATAAATAAGCTAGGCCTGTATTAAGAGACATGCATCCTCTGCAGCAACAACACAATATGCTGCCCCCCTGTCAAAATGATAATAATAATAACAATAATAATAGTTGATCAGTTTTTTATACTGCTTTTCTAAATACTCAGACGCTTTACAAACATGAAAGGAATACATACAGACAGTACAGACAATAAAACAAAAGGGAAAAAAATAAACAACACCACAACATTAGGCAACACATTCAGAGAGCAGGAGAGAGTGGAAGATGGCGGATGATTTGTCAAATGTTGTAGGTGGTCCTGAAGAGATAGGTCTAAAGTTGACTTTTGAATGAACAGAGTGTATCAGAGTTTCGGATGGCCAGAGGGAGGGAGTTCCAGAGGGTAGGGGTGGCGATGGCGAAGCCTCTGTCCCCCAGGGTGCGATACTTGGTCTTGGTGATGGAGGTGAGAAGGTTGGCATCAGCGGAGCGTAGGCGGCAAGTGGGGGAGTGGTGATGGAGGAGATCTGTTATGTACGAGGGTGCAAAGTTGTTTAGAGCTTTGTAGGTGGTGAGGAGGATATTGAAATTGATGCGTTTTTTAATTGGAAGCCAATGAAGTTGACGGAGGATGGGAGTAATGTGTTCTCTGGAGGGGGAGTTAGTAAGCAGTCAAGCAGCAGAGCATTGTACATATTGCAATTTTTGAATAGAAGAATTGTTTCGTACAGGTTATTGGAGAGGAGGTATTACTTGAGTTGTGTTGCGACGGCTCTTTCCAGTAGTTTTGAGAGGAATGTGAGGTTGGAGATGGGTCTGAAGTTGTTGGGGTCGTCTGAGTCAAGGCCAGGTTTTTTAAGGAGGGGGGTGATGGCAGCAAGCTTAAGAGGTGGGGGAACGGTGCCAGAGTTTAGGGAGGAGTTGATGGTGTCTTTGATGAGTGAGGCGAGAGAGGTGAATCAGGCTTTGATGAGTTCAGAAGGCATGGTCCGGGGGGGGGGGGCTGGAAGATTTCATGGTGGAGAGTAGTGTTGCACCGATGCCATTTTTTGGCTCCGATACCGATACCGATACCTGGCTGTGCAGTATCGGCCGATACCGATACCATACCGATACCACTGTTTGAAATTGATGCGTGTGTGTGTGTATATATGAAGAGGTGCATACTACTTGGATGTAAAATCATTGCCATCATGGCTTTGTCAAGCTGCTGCCTACCTTTGTGAAGCAGGAAGACTAATACAAAGTGAATCCAGTAGAACTTTTTATTGCCTACCTGGTATGGGTGACAACAATAGCTGAATAAACTTTTGGCTCTCAAAGGCCAACATAGTGCAACATTCATGAAATTAGAACATGTATAATAGAAGTGAACAGTGCAACAGTAAGAAAGTAAAATACATTAAAATTTCATTACATTAAAAATACATTACAAACTCTTTAAAACCCTGAGTTTTGGCTCTCAAATGCCAAAATAGTGCAACTTTCATAAAATTATAACATAATACTAGTGTATAAAACTAGTGCAACAGTAAGAAGTATAATGTTAAATTGTATTAAAATAAGAAATAATATACATATGAGGTACATTTGAGAGATAGCTGCATTCATTTAACGTATATGAGGTAAGAACAAATAGCATTAATCAGTGACAGATCTGTCACACAACACCTAGTAGTGTTTACTCTTGTTTACTTTTGAGGATTCAAGTCTTTGGGGTTCAAGCTCAGGTACATTGGCAGATTTTTCTTGAGGAAGATTAGTGTTTCTACATGATCTCCTGACAGCCTATTCCTCTTCTCATCAAGTATGTTAGAAGCCGTGCTAAAAAGCCTCTCACTATCTACGCTGGTGGAGGGAGCGGAGAGAAACTTTGCAGCTGTAGTAGCCAGGGAGGGGAACCGTTCTTTATTCTTTCCCCAGTACTCGAATGGCCTCTCAGTGCGGTGGATTGTTTTCTCAGCCAGATATGTCTCTATCTGCACCTGTGTAACTGTGCTGCTGGCCCCACCTTGTTCAGCAGCATGCTCTTGCAGGAATTCCTCATACAGCCCCTTAAAGCAGCTGCTTGTGTTGGGCTCTGCTGTCATCCGTCGGGTCTTACTGGCTGGGTCTGCTGCCTCGGTGGTGGTTGTCTGCAGTGATGACTCCTCATTTTTCTCCACCTCTTGGGTCAGTGCACTTCTTGCAAGCTTGCTGCTCTCTGCACTTGTGAAGTATCTTCAGTAACAAAGTAAACAGAATGGCATAATATAGCTGTTAGCTCATATGCTGTTATTTATTTAGCACTGCATTTAATTACACACTAACACAAGATGTTTAAACTTTACACTATACAGCTCACAATTAAATTAACATACCTGTCTTTGTAACGTGGGTCCAATATGGTTGAAACAGAGTACAAGGGCTCCGCCTCAACGGTCTGGAATCTTGTGCCCATAGCTGCTAGAAGTGTCGCCTTCATTGTTTTTATCCCGCTGTCCTCTGTGGTCTGTTTGGCCAACAGACGCTTCAGGACGATGACTGAGGGGATGACCTCTGAAGTGGTGGAGGTGGCGATGCTGATCTGTTTTGTGATCTCTTCAAATGGAGCCAGAAGAGTGTTGATTTTCTCCAGCAAGGTCCAGTCACTTGCTGTCAGTGTTGCTGGGAGCTGATGGTCTGCAGCATAGAGTGAGATGGCACTCTTTTGCTCCAGCAGGCTCGCAGTCATATAAAAGGTGCTGTTCCAGCGGGTGGGAACATCTTGGATCAGACGTTTGACTGGCATTCCCAGTCCCGTCTGGACATTTTCAAGTCTTGATGTGGCCAATGGGGAATGTTTGAAGTGCCCAATTATTTTTCTCCCACTGGCCAGCGCATCGCTCACACTTCGCTGTGACAGCAGTCCATCGTGCACCACGAGTTGAATCATGTGCGAGAAACATCCCAGGCTGGAGACTCCCAGGTCCCTCATTGCCTTCTTCATATTGCTTGCATTGTCCCGAAGAATGGCATGGACCTTTAATAATAATAATAATAAGAAGAAGAATATTATTAATAATAATGTAATTATAATAATAAAAATTAACCAAAGCTTCGTGTTGAAATGTTAATTTGTTGACGGTAGAATTGTTTGATAAAAGCAATATAGCACTCGTGCGAGTGGGGTAGGTAAGGGATAATCCCTTACCTACCCCACTCCCACGAGTGCTATATTGCTTAAATAGACAAGTCGCAATAGAGAGCACCACACATACACACACACACACACACACACACACACACACACACACACACACACACACACACACACCCACACACACACACACACACACACACACACACACACACACCCACCCCTTTACGGCTCAAATTACTGCGGCAAATTACTGCGGCATTTCTTTCAAAGTCTAGACTAGAAAAGATACGTTACCTTTGACTTCGGGATGCTCCAGTTGAGCAGCATGCGCTCTATTGCTCCTGCAATAGCTTCGCCCGTGTGTGATCCCTTGAATTCATTCGCATGAAGTATGACGCTTTCTGGAGTGAATGTTTCCAAGTTTACCCAGTGGGCTGTCAAGCTAAGCAGGGAAAGTGGGGAGACTTGGCTGCTCGAGATGTCTGTTGAAAAGCTTATGGTCCCTGCCTCCCCTAGCTTTCCTAAAACATGCTCCGTTACTTTATGTTTCAGTGCAGGGATAGTCATCCCCGTGATGTATTTGCGACTTGGGACCTTAAACTTAGGTACTGCGTGAGCCATAAAAAGCCGGAAGCCCACGCTTTCAACGAAGGAGAGGGGCAGGTTACAGAGAACAGTCATCTCGGTTATTTTCTCGGACATCTGTCTTGCTGCTTCGCTCTTCTCGTCCCACTGCTCTTTCGCACGAAGTGAACTGACCAGGGATCGTTGCTGCGGTCCATCCCGCTTTCTCTTGCTAGCTGCAGTTGCCTCAGTCACGAACTCTTTGTGTTCGTTCACATGTTTCGACTTCAAATGTTTTATCATGTTCGAGGTATTGAAACTGCCCCGTTTAACTCCACCTCTCGAAACTTTCAGGTCGCAAATCTTGCATTTAGCCAATGTACTCGCCGGCGTTTCTATAATGAAATAATTCCACACTGCAGACATTTTCTTCTCCTGGTTTGTTTTCCCGCCGCATGAAAAAGACGGTTAAGAGCGGCTATTGGCCCGCTCTCATTGGTCTGGAGCAGGCAAATAGCGATAGTGAGTGTCGGGAGAGAGAAGGCTGCGTTTAAGTGACATACAAGCATCAAAATGGTATCGGTGCACCATTTGTTGGTACTCGCCGATTCCGATACCACCATTTTAGTGCTGGATCGGATCTCCTTCCGATACTGGTATCGGAATCGGTGCAACACTAGTGGAGAGTATTTTGGAGAGGTCTGCTGTGGTTATGGGTGAGAAGATGGAAAGCTGGTGGTCAGGGGTTGAAGGAAGTGGAGGTTCTGAGTCAAGTCTTGTGGCAAAGGAGGTGGCAAGCTGGTTGTGGATGATTTCTATCTTGGAGTGAAAAATTGATAGGAAGTTATTGCATTTTTCGTACGTTTTGGGAAACGCACCCCAGAGGGGTATTCCATCAAAGTCGATTAGGAAGGCGGCACTTAGTTGATTAAGCTCAGCTAGAACCAATGCAAACTCCCACTTGAGGCTAAAGCCGTTGCATCAATCCAGTTCAGCCTCGCCTTAATTCAAGCCAGGCAAACGTTATTGTGGATTACGCGCGCTCACGAGATATGTAACCAGCCCAGAACCGTGAATGTCGAATCATGGATCAAACGTCCAAAAAGAACAGAGCCAGATCTTTTCCAGCGGCGAACAAAAGCTGCTTGTGGAGGTCTATGAGGAATACAAGCATATAATAACTCAAAAAGGGAACACCGTAACCATTAATAAAAACAGGGAGGCCGCCTGGCAATAAAATATTTTAATTGCATAAGTAGTATTAAGCGTTACATATTTAAATGAAATCAGGGAGATAGTCTCAAGGTTACGTGTCGACTTGCACCCGGTCGTCCGGGGATCAATCCCCACTCAATTACTAATGTAGAAAGGATTACTGGAGAAATCAAAGAACTTTTCATGCCTTTCATTTTCCATTTCAATGAATATTAGAAATTGTCTAACCATAGTAATTACCTCAACAGAGGTGGTCTCGGCTGCCTGCCGAGAAATTCACCTGAATGGAATTTATGTGGCTGACAATTTCCTATGTCGCAGTGTCTTTGTCATTGTGACAAGAGCTTCACTATCAGTGAAGCTTTAATATTAACATTAACTTTACCATGGGTTTTTGCAAGTTATATTTGGGTTCTAGGGAAAGTGTAAAACATATTTATTGTATTAAAAGTCAATTGTTAGGTCTACTTTCTCTGACATAAAGGGATTTACAAAACTAAGCTAACGCCCAGAATTCTATGACATACTCTGGACGCAAACTCAGGTATTCCGTACCAGAGATGACGTGCTATACCACTCACCCAACTGCTGGCTATTGCTACTGATTCTGATTCAGAATACATAAATTGAATAAAAATGTGTTGAGAAAATACCCATGATAACAATAGATAGCAATTCATTAAATTATTTTATTTGCATCATTTAATCTTAGATTTTTAGTGAAAATATACACTGTTTGTACGCTATATATGTATATTTATGACAAAATCATGAGGACTAGGCTTGGCGGAACCTTCTGATGGTACACTTGTTGCCGACAGATGAGACTTGTCTGAAATACCGATCAATTAAGTCTGACAGTTAGACTGCTACCGACCTGGGGCCTCTACAAATAGTAAATTCTCCTAACCTTTATGCCTCCTTTCCTTAACCTTTGTGGAAAACGTCATCGGGTCAAGAAGAGATGAAAGGCAGGTCTCGGCCTTTCGAACATAGGGAAAGAGGGCACTGTTAAAAGGGGACATATTATGAAAACAACACTTTTCCTGGGATTTGGGGTGTTGTTTTGGGTCTCTGGTGCTCCCACACGCATTCAAACTTTGAAAAAAGTCTGTACATGATTCTTTGAGTGAGATATGCATTTCTGAAAGTACCCCGCCTACAGTTACCAAACGAGTGAGTCAGTTTCGGCGCCCCCTCCTACGTAGGAAGGGGGCACAGTTGAATATTACCTCCCACTTCCCCACTCCCCTCCAATCAGAGCATAGCTAAGATTTTGTGGACCAGCGGACGAGCAGCTCCGGCGGGGGGAACTCGGTGGCAGCTCAGCTCCGGGAGTACATCCCTTTCTCTGCCGGACTGCCGCCGAGCTCCCCCCGCCGGAGGAGGAGACATGGAGGAGAAAAGGATTGTACTCCCGGAGCTGAGCTGCCGGACTGCCGCCGAAGCCGTCCGGCTGCTCCGGCGTGTACTCCGGGAGCTGAACTGCCGCCGAAGATGGCAGGTCTCGGCAACATTCCGGCTGCTCCCGCTCGGGGAGCTCGGCGGTAGTCCGGCCGCTCAGCTCCCGGAGTATAATCCCTTTCTCCTCCATGACGCGGTTCATGGACTTCAGAGAGTCAAGGCCAAAGTTCCTTTCCCCCATTTCTTCTCAACCATGGCCGAGATATGCCTCACTACGAGTCTTTACTTGGTGTGGAAGTACCAGAGTACCAGATTCATAATATCATCCGAAGCGCACATAGCTTTTGGCCGTGATATAAGATATAATATTACGTAAATACCCATATATAATATTATTATTATACTATATTATATTATATAGATAAAGAGCTCCAGGAGTCCGCAAACAGCAACAATCCCTTTTCCTCCATGCTGTGGTTCACTCTGACAGCTCATTGGTCAATGGGCAGCAGCTCATTTGCATTAAAGCTACAGACACCAGAAACAGCGCATTCTGAAGGGACTGAAACAGAGGGGAATAGCGGAAGGCAAGATTTTTTTCATAAAAGCTATTTCGAGCAAACAGCTTCAAAAACATGTTTTCTGGAACTCATATACTATGTTTAGACGTTGAAAAAAACACCATAATATGTCTCCTTTAACGGCCCACTGGGAATTCTCTCCCGATTACCACTCAGCCAATGAGTCGCTAACGCAGCAGTTGGTCAATAAAAGAGCTAAACTACTGGAAAGCTATTTGATTCAGAAAACTTATATTCTTCAGGATCGCTGTGCTGCTCGCGGGAAGCTAGTCAACGAGAGGTCTTTCACACTTGCATTTTTATTGGTCACACTTGTTGGTAACGTAACTGTTGTGTTGACCAATCAAGTACATGTACTAACATTCTGTTGCCGGGGCGGACTTGACAGAAGAGGGCAGAGAGTCAGGGGAGAAAGAAAAAAACAAGTCGGGCAGAGGGCACCAAGGCCACAGTGGCCGATGGGCATACGATTTTAAGAAGGGCATCACGGCCAGATAGCGGGGCAACGACGGCTAGGGCCGTCATGGCCATCGTGAAATTCCCGGCCTGGTACCAACGACTCTTTCAAAGGCCAACTTGAAGCTAGAGCAGTAGCACAGAGGAGATGAGTGCGGAGAACCCTGCCGTCCGATCCAGTGTGTGTAACGGTAATGGAGCGTACGGCTGGTAACCATGACCATATCAGACAGACGCAACCTAAAACATTCAATAACATTTGTGATCCCAGGGGAAACATACATGTAACAGAACATTTACTTTGAGAATGTATTACTAGGGGTCCTATGGAAAACCTAGGAACCCTTTTGTATTCGTTAGTATTATAATTATTTTTAACTTGACATTTTGGATCCAAAAGTTATAACGGCAGGCTTGTAGATTTCGTAAAATGAGTAAGGGAGTCAAAAGATGGGCCACATAACACATAGGTGGCTTTTGTGATGGAAAATCCACATGTTGTCATGTTTTTCTTTATAAACGTAGGCTTTGTTTACTATTCCGTGTATGTTCTTACCACCCTACTATTCTTCAGGGTCTAAAATGCAAACCTTTGTGTTTCTTGTGATATATATATATATATATATATATATCTGTTTTCAAATTCCGTTTCTCTAGCTGCCTTTTGTAGGTTTGGGCCTGTTTTGACCCCCTGGGGAGTGTCGAGAAGCAAAGGGTTCCATGTGATACGACAAATAAAGTCAGACAATTGTGCTCTGGGACACGATCCAATAGATTACTTTTCATGAGCATGAGAACGAAATGTTTTTTAAGGGAAGTCTGCAGTAAAAAACGGGGAAATCAGAGTATCCCTACTACACTACATACTACTAACCCTTTGATACATTTGTTGTTTTGACACTTAACTAGTGCACTCTACAAAAAGGAGATTACTAACCTTCTCCACAACTTTGCAGAAGGTTTATGTATATGAATCTATATATATGGCTTGATAAGGACCTAATTATAGGCAGGACACCGACCAGTGAAACAGATGAAGTTAAGATGTTCTTCACAGGAGAGTTGTCTCCATGTTGGAGATTCCCTACTGGACACGCCCCCACAGGGGGAGGAATGGTGTGAGCCTTCGTCCCATTGGCTGAAGTCCATCGGGTCACCAGACATCCAAAACCAGGAGCTTCCTGAGAGGGACCTACCAACATTGAAATAGATAAAGATTTACCTGCGTGGAAGGAAGAATAATGTTCAGCTTTTGCATTAATCACTTCAACCCCTTAAGAGTTTAGCTTTCCTTTGCCACAGACTACGTATACAATGAGGTTGCACTCATCTTTCCAGATTACTTGCTCTGATGACTAACGATTTATTAGCCCAATGTGGGGATCAAACCCACGACCCTGAGATTAAGAGTCTCATGCTCTACCGACTGAGCTAACCGGGCATGTAAATGCTATTTAATGTTGCAAATTTTACACTGACCTTGTGTAGCTCGGACAATGAAAACCTATGACAATTTTTGGCAGCAGCGAGGATTTATTTCAGTGAGCCAATATCAGAGTCTGTGAAGTACAACTGAGATGTTATTATTGCAAATTGAAAAGTTAATCCAATACCCCACCAGGATGACTTGAAAATTGCAATCCATTGCAATTCTTGCCGGTCTCCAACGGAACTTGTAATTATGTCTAAAACACATTCATGTAATGGCAAGAGGTGAAAGAAAGCTGTGTAAGACAGTGGCTACTTTGCATTATGCTTTTCCCTGCCCACCAAAGAATGAAAGACAGATTGCTGTGAGTAGTGGACATATAGTTGACATTGACGGAAAATCCATTGTATAGATAATTTGCAGGTTTACAACCACTAGCAAAAAAAAGTTAATACAAGAGAGAGAAGCAGCAGGTACTGCTGGGATTTGAACCCAGGATCTCCTGTTTACTAGACAGGCACTTTAACCAACTAAGCCACAGCACCATTGAAGACTAAAAAAAAATGCTTAACCAAATTCTTGTACTAACCAGATAAGAAAGGAGTATCATTCTGTACTATTCTGTGGCAATGTGATAAAATATAAAAATAATGGGCATTTAAAGTCAAAGCTATTGTAGGGAGACACCTCTGGAGGTCACCCATCAACCCCTTAAGAGTTCAGCTTTCCTTTGACAGGAAATATGTACACAATGAGGTTGCACTCATTTTGACAGATTACTTGGGCTGGACTCATGATATAGCAGGCCAATGTGGTGCTTGAATCAAAGTCCCTGAGATTAAGAGTCTCATGCTCTATGACAATCTTTGGCAGCAGCCAGGTTTACTTTCGCAGAAAGAAATATCATAGTCTGTGAAGTAAAACTGAGATATTATTGCTAATGAAAAGTTAACCCAATACCCCATCAGGATGACTTGAAATTTGCAATCCATTGCAATTCTTGCCGGTCTCCAACGGAACTTGTAATTATGTCTAAAACACATTTATGTAATGGCAAGAGGTGAAAGAAAGCTGTGTAAGCCAGTGGCTACTTTGCATTATGCTTTTCTCTGGCCAACCAAGAGTGTAAGACACATTGCCGTGACTAGTGCACGCTCTAACGACTGAGTTTACCGGGTTTTATAATCTACTAGGCCCTGCCATTCTTCAATAGAAACAGGCCAAGACAAAGTAATCAACATGCATTAATCACTTCAACCCCTTAAGAGTTTGGCTTTCCTTTGCCACAGACTATGTATACAATGAGGTTGCACTCATCTTTCCAGACTACTTGCTCTGATGACTAAAGACTTATTATCCCAATATGGGGCTCCAACCCACGACCCTGAGATTAAGAGTCTCATGCTCTACCGACTGAGCTAACCGGGCATGTTAATGTAATTTAATGTTGCAAATTTTACACTGACCTTGTGTAGCTCGGACCATGAAAACCTATGACAAACTTTGGCAGCAGCGGGGATTTATTTCAGTGAGCCAATATCAGAGTCTGCGAAGTACAACTGAGATGTTATTATTGCTTATTGAAAAGTTAATCCAATACCCCACCAGGATGACTTGAAAATTGCAATCCATTGCAATTCTTGCCGGTCTCCAACGGAACTTGTAATTATGTCTAAAACACATTCATGTAATGGCAAGAGGTGAAAGAAAGCTGTGTAAGACAGTGGCTCCTTTGCATTATGTTTTTCCCTGCCCACCAAAGAATGAAAGACAGATTGCTGTGAGTAGTGGACATATAGTTGACATTGACGGAAAATCCATTGTATTTGCAGGTTTACAACCACTAGCAAAAAAAAGTTAATACAAGAGAGAGAATAGCAGGTACTGCTGGGATTTGAACCCAGGATCTCCTGTTTACTAGACAGGCACTTTAACCAACTAAGCCACAGCACCATTAAAGACTAAAAAAAAATGCTTCACCAAATTCTTGTACTAACCAGATAAGAAAGGAGTATCATTCTGTACTATTCTGTGGCAATGTGATAAAATATAAAAATAATGGGCATTTAAAGTCAAAGCTATTGTAGGGAGACACCTCTGGAGGTCACCCATCAACCCCTTAAGACTTCAGCTTTCCTTTGACAGGAAATATGTACACAATGAGGTTGCACTCATTTTGACAGATTACTTGGGCTGATGACTCATGATATAGCAGCCCAATGTGGTGCTTGAATCAAAGTCCCTGAGATTAAGAGTCTCATGCTCTATGACAATCTTTGGCAGCAGCCAGGTTTACTTTCGCAGAAAGAAATATCATAGTCTGTGAAGTAAAACTGAGATATTATTGCTAATGAAAAGTTAACCCAATACCCCATCAGGATGACTTGAAATTTGCAATCCATTGCAATTCTTGCCGGTCTCCAACGGAACTTGTAATTATGTCTAAAACACATTTATGTAATGGCAAGAGGTGAAAAAAAGCTGTGTAAGCCAGTGGCTACTTTGCATTATGCTTTTATCTGGCCAACCAAGAGTGTAAGACACATTGCCGTGACTAGTGCACGCTCTAACGACTGAGTTTACCGGGTTTTATAATCTACTAGGCCCTGCCATTCTTCAATAGAAACAGGCCAAGACAAAGTAATCAACATGCATTAATCACTTCAACCCCTTAAGAGTTTGGCTTTCCTTTGCCACAGACTATGTATACAATGAGGTTGCACTCATCTTTCCAGACTACTTGCTCTGATGACTAAAGACTTATTATCCCAATATGGGGCTCCAACCCACGACCCTGAGATTAAGAGTCTCATGCTCTACCGACTGAGCTAACCGGGCATGTTAATGTAATTTAATGTTGCAAATTTTACACTGACCTTGTGTAGCTCGGACCATGAAAACCTATGCAAATCTTTGGCAGCAGCGGGGATTTATTTCAGTGAGCCAATATCAGAGTCTGCGAAGTACAACTGAGATGTTATTATTGCTTATTGAAAAGTTAATCCAATACCCCACCAGGATGACTTGAAAATTGCAATCCATTGCAATTCTTGCCGGTCTCCAACGGAACTTGTAATTATGTCTAAAACACATTCATGTAATGGCAAGAGGTGAAAGAAAGCTGTGTAAGACAGTGGCTACTTTGCATTATGCTTTTCCCTGCCCACCAAAGAATGAAAGACAGATTGCTGTGAGTAGTGGACATATAGTTGACATTGACGGAAAATCCATTGTATTTGCAGGTTTACAACCACTAGCAAAAAAAAGTTAATACAAGAGAGAGAATAGCAGGGACTGCTGGGATTTGAACCCAGGATCTCCTGTTTACTAGACAGGCACTTTAACCAACTAAGCCACAGCACCATTAAAGACTAAAAAAAAATGCTTCACCAAATTCTTGTACTAACCAGATAAGAAAGGAGTATCATTCTGTACTATTCTGTGGCAATGTGATAAAATATAAAAATAATGGGCATTTAAAGTCAAAGCTATTGTAGGGAGACACCTCTGGAGGTCACCCATCAACCCCTTAAGACTTCAGCTTTCCTTTGACAGGAAATATGTACACAATGAGGTTGCACTCATTTTGACAGATTACTTGGGCTGATGACTCATGATATAGCAAGCCAATGTGGTGCTTGAATCAAAGTCCCTGAGATTAAGAGTCTCATGCTCTATGACAATCTTTGGCAGCAGCCAGGTTTACTTTCGCAGAAAGAAATATCATAGTCTGTGAAGTAAAACTGAGATATTATTGCTAATGAAAAGTTAACCCAATACCCCATCAGGATGACTTGAAATTTGCAATCCATTGCAATTCTTGCCGGTCTCCAACGGAACTTGTAATTATGTCTAAAACACATTTATGTAATGGCAAGAGGTGAAATAAAGCTGTGTAAGCCAGTGGCTACTTTGCATTATGCTTTTCTCTGGCATACCAAGAGTGTAAGACACATTGCTGTGACTAGTGTACGCTCTAACGACTGAGTTTACAGGGTATTATAATCTACTAGGCCCTGCCATTTTTCAACAGAAACAGGCCAAGACAAAGTAATCAACATGCATTAATCACTTCAACCCCTTAAGAGTTTGGCTTTCCTTTGCCACGGACTATGTATACAATGAGGTTGCACTCATCTTTCCAGACTACTTGCTAAGATGACTAAAGCCTAATTAGCCCAATGTGGGGCTCGAACCCACGACCCTGAGATTAAGAGACTCATGCTCTACCGACTGAGCTAACCGGGCATAATTGTGCAATTTAATGTTGCAAATTTTACACTGACCTTGTGTAGCTCGGACCACGAAAACCTATGACAATTTTTGGCAGCAGCGGGGATTTATTTCAGTGACCCAATATCAGAGTCTGTGAAGTACAACTGAGATGTTATTATTGCTTATTGAAAAGTTAATCCAATACCCCACCAGGATGACTTGAAAATTGCAATCCATTGCAATTCTTGCCGGTCTCCAACGGAACTTGTAATTATGTCTAAAACACATTCATGTAATGGCAAGAGGTGAAAGAAAGCTGTGTAAGACAGTGGCTACTTTGCATTATGCTTTTCCCTGCCCACCAAAGAATGAAAGACAGATTGCTGTGAGTAGTGGACATATAGTTGACATTGACGGAAAATCCATTGTATAGATAATTTGCAGGTTTACAACCACTAGCAAAAAAAAGATAATACAAGAGAGAGAATAGCAGGTACTGCTGGGATTTGAACCCAGGATCTCCTGTTTACTAGACAGGCACTTTAACCAACTAAGCCACAGCACCATTAAAGACTAAAAAAAAATGCTTCACCAAATTCTTGTACTAACCAGATAAGAAAGGAGTATCATTCTGTACTATTCTGTGGCAATGTGATAAAATATAAAAATAATGGGCATTTAAAGTCAAAGCAATTGTAGGGAGACACCTCTGGAGGTCACCCATCAACCCCTTAAGACTTCAGCTTTCCTTTGACAGGAAATATGTACACAATGAGGTTGCACTCATTTTGACAGATTACTTGGGCTGATGACTCATGATATAGCAGGCCAATGTGGTGCTTGAATCAAAGTCCCTGAGATTAAGAGTCTCATGCTCTATGACAATCTTTTGCAGCAGCCAGGTTTACTTTCGCAGAAAGAAATATCATAGTCTGTGAAGTAAAACTGAGATATTATTGCTAATGAAAAGTTAACCCAATACCCCATCAGGATGACTTGAAATTTGCAATCCATTGCAATTCTTGCCGGTCTCCAACGGAACTTGTAATTATGTCTAAAACACATTTATGTAATGGCAAGAGGTGAAATAAAGCTGTGTAAGCCAGTGGCTACTTTGCATTATGCTTTTCTCTGGCCAACCAAGAGTGTAAGACACATTGCTGTGACTAGTGTACGCTCTAACGACTGAGTTTACCGGGTATTATAATCTACTAGGCCCTGCCATTTTTCAACAGAAACAGGCCAAGACAAAGTAATCAACATGCATTAATCACTTCAACCCCTTAAGAGTTTGGCTTTCCTTTGCCACAGACTATGTATACAATGAGGTTGCACTCATCTTTCCAGACTACTTGCTCTGATGACTAAAGACTAATTAGCCCAATGTGGGGCTCGAACCCACGACCCTGAGATTAAGAGTCTCATGCTCTACCGACTGAGCTAACCGGGCATAATTGTGCAATTTAATGTTGCAAATTTTACACTGACCTTGTGTAGCTCGGACCATGAAAACCTATGACAAACTTTGGCAGCAGCGGGGATTTATTTCAGTGAGCCAATATCAGAGTCTGTGAAGTACAACTGAGATGTTATTATTGCTTATTGAAAAGTTAATCCGATACCCCACCAGGATGACTTGAAAATTGCAATCCATTGCAATTCTTGCCGGTCTCCAACGGAACTTGTAATTATGTCTAAAACACATTCATGTAATGGCAAGAGGTGAAAGAAAGCTGTGTAAGCCAGTGGCTACTTTGCATTATGCTTTTCTTTGGCCAACCAAGAGTGTAAGACTAGTGTACGCTCTAACGACTGAGTTTACCGGGTTTTATAATCTACTAGGCCCTGCCATTTTTCAACAGAAACAGGCCAAGACAAAGTAATCAACATGCATTAATCACTTCAACCCCTTAAGAGTTTGGCTTCCCTTTGCCACAGACTATGTATACAATGAGGTTGCACTCATCTTTACAGAATACTTGCTCTGATGACTAAAGACTTATTAGCCCAATGTGGGGCTCGAACCCACGACCCTGAGATTAAGAGTCTCATGCTCTACCGACTGAGCTAACCGGGCATGTTAATGCAATTTAATGTTGCAAAAATTACACTGACGTTGTGTAGCTCGGACCATGAAAACCTATGACAAACTTTGGCAGCAGCGGGGATTTATTTCAGTGAGCCAATATCAGAGTCTGCGAAGTACAACTGAGATGTTATTATTGCTTATTGAAAAGTTAATCCAATACCCCACCAGGATGACTTGAAAATTGCAATCCATTGCAATTCTTGCCGGTCTCCAACGGAACTTGTAATTATGTCTAAAACACATTCATGTAATGGCAAGAGGTGAAAGAAAGCTGTGTAAGACAGTGGCTACTTTGCATTATGCTTTTCCCTGCCCACCAAAGAATGAAAGACAGATTGCTGTGAGTAGTGGACATATAGTTGACATTGACGGAAAATCCATTGTATAGATAATTTGCAGGTTTACAACCACTAGCAAAAAAAAGTTAATACAAGAGAGAGAATAGCAGGTACTGCTGGGATTTGAACCCAGGATCTCCTGTTTACTAGACAGGCACTTTAACCAACTAAGCCACAGCACCATTAAAGACTAAAAAAAAATGCTTCACCAAATTCTTGTACTAACCAGATAAGAAAGGAGTATCATTCTGTACTATTCTGTGGCAATGTGATAAAATATAAAAATAATGGGCATTTAAAGTCAAAGCAATTGTAGGGAGACACCTCTGGAGGTCACCCATCAACCCCTTAAGACTTCAGCTTTCCTTTGACAGGAAATATGTACACAATGAGGTTGCACTCATTTTGACAGATTACTTGGGCTGATGACTCATGATATAGCAGGCCAATGTGGTGCTTGAATCAAAGTCCCTGAGATTAAGAGTCTCATGCTCTATGACAATCTTTTGCAGCAGCCAGGTTTACTTTCGCAGAAAGAAATATCATAGTCTGTGAAGTAAAACTGAGATATTATTGCTAATGAAAAGTTAACCCAATACCCCATCAGGATGACTTGAAATTTGCAATCCATTGCAATTCTTGCCGGTCTCCAACGGAACTTGTAATTATGTCTAAAACACATTTATGTAATGGCAAGAGGTGAAATAAAGCTGTGTAAGCCAGTGGCTACTTTGCATTATGCTTTTCTCTGGCCAACCAAGAGTGTAAGAAACATTGCTGTGACTAGTGTACGCTCTAACGACTGAGTTTACCGGGTATTATAATCTACTAGGCCCTGCCATTTTTCAACAGAAACAGGCCAAGACAAAGTAATCAACATGCATTAATCACTTCAACCCCTTAAGAGTTTGGCTTCCCTTTGCCACAGACTATGTATACAATGAGGTTGCACTCATCTTTCCAGAATACTTGCTCTGATGACTAAAGACTTATTAGCCCAATGTGGGGCTCGAACCCACGACCCTGAGATTAAGAGTCTCATGCTCTACCGACTGAGCTAACCGGGCATGTTAATGCAATTTAATGTTGCAAAAATTACACTGACGTTGTGTAGCTCGGACCATGAAAACCTATGACAAACTTTGGCAGCAGCGGGGATTTATTTCAGTGAGCCAATATCAGAGTCTGCGAAGTACAACTGAGATGTTATTATTGCTTATTGAAAAGTTAATCCAATACCCCACCAGGATGACTTGAAAATTGCAATCCATTGCAATTCTTGCCGGTCTCCAACGGAACTTGTAATTATGTCTAAAACACATTCATGTAATGGCAAGAGGTGAAAGAAAGCTGTGTAAGACAGTGGCTACTTTGCATTATGCTTTTCCCTGCCCACCAAAGAATGAAAGACAGATTGCTGTGAGTAGTGGACATATAGTTGACATTGACGGAAAATCCATTGTATTTGCAGGTTTACAACCACTAGCAAAAAAATGTTAATACAAGAGAGAGAATAGCAGGTACTGCTGGGATTTGAACCCAGGATCTCCTGTTTACTAGACAGGCACTTTAACCAACTAAGCCACAGCACCATTAAAGACTAAAAAAAAATGCTTCACCAAATTCTTGTACTAACCAGATAAGAAAGGAGTATCATTCTGTACTATTCTGTGGCAATGTGATAAAATATAAAAATAATGGGCATTTAAAGTCAAAGCTATTGTAGGGAGACACCTCTGGAGGTCACCCATCAACCCCTTAAGACTTCAGCTTTCCTTTGACAGGAAATATGTACACAATGAGGTTGCACTCATTTTGACAGATTACTTGGGCTGATGACTCATGATATAGCAGGCCAATGTGGTGCTTGAATCAAAGTCCCTGAGATTAAGAGTCTCATGCTCTATGACAATCTTTGGCAGCAGCCAGGTTTACTTTCGCAGAAAGAAATATCATAGTCTGTGAAGTAAAACTGAGATATTATTGCTAATGAAAAGTTAACCCAATACCCCATCAGGATGACTTGAAATTTGCAATCCATTGCAATTCTTGCCGGTCTCCAACGGAACTTGTAATTATGTCTAAAACACATTTATGTAATGGCAAGAGGTGAAATAAAGCTGTGTAAGCCAGTGGCAACTTTGCATTATGCTTTTCTCTGGCCAACCAAGAGTGTAAGACACATTGCTGTGACTAGTGTACGCTCTAACGACTGAGTTTACAGGGTATTATAATCTACTAGGCCCTGCCATTTTTCAACAGAAACAGGCCAAGACAAAGTAATCAACATGCATTAATCACTTCAACCCCTTAAGAGTTTGGCTTTCCTTTGCCACAGACTATGTATACAATGAGGTTGCACTCATCTTTCCAGACTACTTGCTCTGATGACTAATGACTAATTAGCCCAATGTGGGGCTCGAACCCACGACCCTGAGATTAAGAGTCTCATGCTCTACCGACTGAGCTAACCGGGCATTATTGTGCAATTTAATGTTGCAAATTTTACACTGACCTTGTGTAGCTCGGACCATGAAAACCTATGACAAACTTTGGCAGCAGCGGGGATTTATTTCAGTGAGCCAATATCAGAGTCTGCGAAGTACAACTGAGATGTTATTATTGCTTATTGAAAAGTTAATCCAATACCCCACCAGGATGACTTGAAAATTGCAATCCATTGCAATTCTTGCCGGTCTCCAACGGAACTTGTAATTATGTCTAAAACACATTCATGTAATGGCAAGAGGTGAAAGAAAGCTGTGTAAGCCAGTGGCTACTTTGCATTATGCTTTTCTTTGGCCAACCAAGAGTGTAAGACACATTGCTGTGACTAGTGTACGCTCTAACGACTGAGTTTACCGGGTTTTATAATCTACTAGGCCCTGCCATTTTTCAACAGAAACAGGCCAAGACAAAGTAATCAACATGCATTAATCACTTCAACCCCTTAAGAGTTTGGCTTCCCTTTGCCACAGACTATGTATACAATGAGGTTGCACTCATCTTTCCAGAATACTTGCTCTGATGACTAAAGACTTATTAGCCCAATGTGGGGCTCGAACCCACGACCCTGAGATTAAGAGTCTCATGCTCTACCGACTGAGCTAACCGGGCATGTTAATGCAATTTAATGTTGCAAAAATTACACTGACGTTGTGTAGCTCGGACCATGAAAACCTATGACAAACTTTGGCAGCAGCGGGGATTTATTTCAGTGAGCCAATATCAGAGTCTGCGAAGTACAACTGAGATGTTATTATTGCTTATTGAAAAGTTAATCCAATACCCCACCAGGATGACTTGAAAATTGCAATCCATTGCAATTCTTGCCGGTCTCCAACGGAACTTGTAATTATGTCTAAAACACATTCATGTAATGGCAAGAGGTGAAAGAAAGCTGTGTAAGACAGTGGCTACTTTGCATTATGCTTTTCCCTGCCCACCAAAGAATGAAAGACAGATTGCTGTGAGTAGTGGACATATAGTTGACATTGACGGAAAATCCATTGTATAGATAATTTGCAGGTTTACAACCACTAGCAAAAAAAAGTTAATACAAGAGAGAGAATAGCAGGTACTGCTGGGATTTGAACCCAGGATCTCCTGTTTACTAGACAGGCACTTTAACCAACTAAGCCACAGCACCATTAAAGACTAAAAAAAAATGCTTCACCAAATTCTTGTACTAACCAGATAAGAAAGGAGTATCATTCTGTACTATTCTGTGGCAATGTGATAAAATATAAAAATAATGGGCATTTAAAGTCAAAGCAATTGTAGGGAGACACCTCTGGAGGTCACCCATCAACCCCTTAAGACTTCAGCTTTCCTTTGACAGGAAATATGTACACAATGAGGTTGCACTCATTTTGACAGATTACTTGGGCTGATGACTCATGATATAGCAGGCCAATGTGGTGCTTGAATCAAAGTCCCTGAGATTAAGAGTCTCATGCTCTATGACAATCTTTTGCAGCAGCCAGGTTTACTTTCGCAGAAAGAAATATCATAGTCTGTGAAGTAAAACTGAGATATTATTGCTAATGAAAAGTTAACCCAATACCCCATCAGGATGACTTGAAATTTGCAATCCATTGCAATTCTTGCCGGTCTCCAACGGAACTTGTAATTATGTCTAAAACACATTTATGTAATGGCAAGAGGTGAAATAAAGCTGTGTAAGCCAGTGGCTACTTTGCATTATGCTTTTCTCTGGCCAACCAAGAGTGTAAGAAACATTGCTGTGACTAGTGTACGCTCTAACGACTGAGTTTACCGGGTATTATAATCTACTAGGCCCTGCCATTTTTCAACAGAAACAGGCCAAGACAAAGTAATCAACATGCATTAATCACTTCAACCCCTTAAGAGTTTGGCTTCCCTTTGCCACAGACTATGTATACAATGAGGTTGCACTCATCTTTCCAGAATACTTGCTCTGATGACTAAAGACTTATTAGCCCAATGTGGGGCTCGAACCCACGACCCTGAGATTAAGAGTCTCATGCTCTACCGACTGAGCTAACCGGGCATGTTAATGCAATTTAATGTTGCAAAAACTACACTGACGTTGTGTAGCTCGGACCATGAAAACCTATGACAAACTTTGGCAGCAGCGGGGATTTATTTCAGTGAGCCAATATCAGAGTCTGCGAAGTACAACTGAGATGTTATTATTGCTTATTGAAAAGTTAATCCAATACCCCACCAGGATGACTTGAAAATTGCAATCCATTGCAATTCTTGCCGGTCTCCAACGGAACTTGTAATTATGTCTAAAACACATTCATGTAATGGCAAGAGGTGAAAGAAAGCTGTGTAAGACAGTGGCTACTTTGCATTATGCTTTTCCCTGCCCACCAAAGAATGAAAGACAGATTGCTGTGAGTAGTGGACATATAGTTGACATTGACGGAAAATCCATTGTATTTGCAGGTTTACAACCACTAGCAAAAAAAAGTTAATACAAGAGAGAGAATAGCAGGTACTGCTGGGATTTGAACCCAGGATCTCCTGTTTACTAGACAGGCACTTTAACCAACTAAGCCACAGCACCATTAAAGACTAAAAAAAAATGCTTCACCAAATTCTTGTACTAACCAGATAAGAAAGGAGTATCATTCTGTACTATTCTGTGGCAATGTGATAAAATATAAAAATAATGGGCATTTAAAGTCAAAGCTATTGTAGGGAGACACCTCTGGAGGTCACCCATCAACCCCTTAAGACTTCAGCTTTCCTTTGACAGGAAATATGTACACAATGAGGTTGCACTCATTTTGACAGATTACTTGGGCTGATGACTCATGATATAGCAGGCCAATGTGGTGCTTGAATCAAAGTCCCTGAGATTAAGAGTCTCATGCTCTATGACAATCTTTGGCAGCAGCCAGGTTTACTTTCGCAGAAAGAAATATCATAGTCTGTGAAGTAAAACTGAGATATTATTGCTAATGAAAAGTTAACCCAATACCCCATCAGGATGACTTGAAATTTGCAATCCATTGCAATTCTTGCCGGTCTCCAACGGAACTTGTAATTATGTCTAAAACACATTTATGTAATGGCAAGAGGTGAAATAAAGCTGTATAAGCCAGTGGCAACTTTGCATTATGCTTTTCTCTGGCCAACCAAGAGTGTAAGACACATTGCTGTGACTAGTGTACGCTCTAACGACTGAGTTTACAGGGTATTATAATCTACTAGGCCCTGCCATTTTTCAACAGAAACAGGCCAAGACAAAGTAATCAACATGCATTAATCACTTCAACCCCTTAAGAGTTTGGCTTTCCTTTGCCACAGACTATGTATACAATGAGGTTGCACTCATCTTTCCAGACTACTTGCTCTGATGACTAAAGACTAATTAGCCCAATGTGGGGCTCGAACCCACGACCCTGAGATTAAGAGTCTCATGCTCTACCGACTGAGCTAACCGGGCATTATTGTGCAATTTAATGTTGCAAATTTTACACTGACCTTGTGTAGCTCGGACCATGAAAACCTATGACAAACTTTGGCAGCAGCGGGGATTTATTTCAGTGAGCCAATATCAGAGTCTGCGAAGTACAACTGAGATGTTATTATTGCTTATTGAAAAGTTAATCCAATACCCCACCAGGATGACTTGAAAATTGCAATCCATTGCAATTCTTGCCGGTCTCCAACGGAACTTGTAATTATGTCTAAAACACATTCATGTAATGGCAAGAGGTGAAAGAAAGCTGTGTAAGCCAGTGGCTACTTTGCATTATGCTTTTCTTTGGCCAACCAAGAGTGTAAGACACATTGCTGTGACTAGTGTACGCTCTAACGACTGAGTTTACCGGGTTTTATAATCTACTAGGCCCTGCCATTTTTCAACAGAAACAGGCCAAGACAAAGTAATCAACATGCATTAATCACTTCAACCCCTTAAGAGTTTGGCTTCCCTTTGCCACAGACTATGTATACAATGAGGTTGCACTCATCTTTCCGGAATACTTGCTCTGATGACTAAAGACTTATTAGCCCAATGTGGGGCTCGAACCCACGACCCTGAGATTAAGAGTCTCATGCTCTACCGACTGAGCTAACCGGGCATGTTAATGCAATTTAATGTTGCAAAAATTACACTGACGTTCTGTAGCTCGGACCATGAAAACCTATGACAAACTTTGGCAGCAGCGGGGATTTATTTCAGTGAGCCAATATCAGAGTCTGCGAAGTACAACTGAGATGTTATTATTGCTTATTGAAAAGTTAATCCAATACCCCACCAGGATGACTTGAAAATTGCAATCCATTGCAATTCTTGCCGGTCTCCAACGGAACTTGTAATTATGTCTAAAACACATTCATGTAATGGCAAGAGGTGAAAGAAAGCTGTGTAAGACAGTGGCTACTTTGCATTATGCTTTTCCCTGCCCACCAAAGAATGAAAGACAGATTGCTGTGAGTAGTGGACATATAGTTGACATTGACGGAAAATCCATTGTATTTGCAGGTTTACAACCACTAGCAAAAAAAAGTTAATACAAGAGAGAGAATAGCAGGTACTGCTGGGATTTGAACCCAGGATCTCCTGTTTACTAGACAGGCACTTTAACCAACTAAGCCACAGCACCATTAAAGACTAAAAAAAAATGCTTCACCAAATTCTTGTACTAACCAGATAAGAAAGGAGTATCATTCTGTACTATTCTGTGGCAATGTGATAAAATATAAAAATAATGGGCATTTAAAGTCAAAGCTATTGTAGGGAGACACCTCTGGAGGTCACCCATCAACCCCTTAAGACTTCAGCTTTCCTTTGACAGGAAATATGTACACAATGAGGTTGCACTCATTTTGACAGATTACTTGGGCTGATGACTCATGATATAGCAGGCCAATGTGGTGCTTGAATCAAAGTCCCTGAGATTAAGAGTCTCATGCTCTATGACAATCTTTGGCAGCAGCCAGGTTTACTTTCGCAGAAAGAAATATCATAGTCTGTGAAGTAAAACTGAGATATTATTGCTAATGAAAAGTTAACCCAATACCCCATCAGGATGACTTGAAATTTGCAATCCATTGCAATTCTTGCCGGTCTCCAACGGAACTTGTAATTATGTCTAAAACACATTTATGTAATGGCAAGAGGTGAAATAAAGCTGTGTAAGCCAGTGGCAACTTTGCATTATGCTTTTCTCTGGCCAACCAAGAGTGTAAGACACATTGCTGTGACTAGTGTACGCTCTAACGACTGAGTTTACAGGGTATTATAATCTACTAGGCCCTGCCATTTTTCAACAGAAACAGGCCAAGACAAAGTAATCAACATGCATTAATCACTTCAACCCCTTAAGAGTTTGGCTTTCCTTTGCCACAGACTATGTATACAATGAGGTTGCACTCATCTTTCCAGACTACTTGCTCTGATGACTAAAGACTAATTAGCCCAATGTGGGGCTCGAACCCACGACCCTGAGATTAAGAGTCTCATGCTCTACCGACTGAGCTAACCGGGCATTATTGTGCAATTTAATGTTGCAAATTTTACACTGACCTTGTGTAGCTCGGACCATGAAAACCTATGACAAACTTTGGCAGCAGCGGGGATTTATTTCAGTGAGCCAATATCAGAGTCTGCGAAGTACAACTGAGATGTTATTATTGCTTATTGAAAAGTTAATCCAATACCCCACCAGGATGACTTGAAAATTGCAATCCATTGCAATTCTTGCCGGTCTCCAACGGAACTTGTAATTATGTCTAAAACACATTCATGTAATGGCAAGAGGTGAAAGAAAGCTGTGTAAGACAGTGGCTACTTTGCATTATGCTTTTCCCTGCCCACCAAAGAATGAAAGACAGATTGCTGTGAGTAGTGGACATATAGTTGACATTGACGGAAAATCCATTGTATTTGCAGGTTTACAACCACTAGCAAAAAAAAGTTAATACAAGAGAGAGAATAGCAGGTACTGCTGGGATTTGAACCCAGGAACTCCTGTTTACTAGACAGGCACATTAACCAACTAAGCCACAGCACCATTAAAGACTAAAAAAAAATGCTTCACCAAATTCTTGTACTAACCAGATAAGAAAGGAGTATCATTCTGTACTATTCTGTGGCAATGTGATAAAATATAAAAATAATGGGCATTTAAAGTCAAAGCGATTGTAGGGAGACACCTCTGGAGGTCACCCATCAACCCCTTAAGACTTCAGCTTTCCTTTGACAGGAAATATGTACACAATGAGGTTGCACTCATTTTGACAGATTCCTTGGGCTGATGACTCATGATATAGCAGGCCAATGTGGTGCTTGAATCAAAGTCCCTGAGATTAAGAGTCTCATGCTCTATGACAATCTTTGGCAGCAGCCAGGTTTACTTTCGCAGAAAGAAATATCATAGTCTGTGAAGTAAAACTGAGATATTATTGCTAATGAAAAGTTAACCCAATACCCCATCACGATGACTTGAAATTTGCAATCCATTGCAATTCTTGCCGGTCTCCAACGGAACTTGTAATTATGTCTAAAACACATTTATGTAATGGCAAAAGGTGAAAGAAAGCTGTGTAAGCCAGTGGCTACTTTGCATTATGCTTTTCTCTGGCCAACCAAGAGTGTAAGACACATTGCTGTGACTAGTGTACGCTCTAACGACTGAGTTTACCGGGTATTATAATCTACTAGGCCCTGCCATTTTTCAACAGAAACAGGCCAAGACAAAGTAATCAACATGCATTAATCACTTCAACCCCTTAAGAGTTTAGCTTTCCTTTGCCACAGACTATGTATACAATGAGGTTGCACTCATCTTTCCAGACTACTTGCTCTGATGACTAAAGACTTATTAGCCCAATGTGGGGCTCGAATCGACGACCCTGAGATTAAGAGTCTCATGCTCTACCGACTGAGCTAACCGGGCATGTTAATGCAATTTAATGTTGCAAATTTTACACTGACCTTGTGTAGCTCGGACCATGAAAACCTATGCCAATCTTTGGCAGCAGCGAGGATTTATTTCAGTGAGCCAATATCAGAGTCTGCGAAGTACAACTGAGATGTTATTATTGCTAATTGAAAAGTTAATCCAATACCCCACCAGGATGACTTGAAAATTGCAATCCATTGCAATTCTTGCCGGTCTCCAACGGAACTTGTAATTATGTCTAAAACACATTCATGTAATGGCAAGAGGTGAAAGAAAGCTGTGTAAGACAGTGGCTACTTTGCATTATGCTTTTCCCTGCCCACCAAAGAATGAAAGACAGATTGCTGTGAGTAGTGGACATATAGTTGACATTGACGGAAAATCTATTGCATAGATAATTTGCAGGTTTACAACCACTAGCAAAAAAAAGTTGATACAAGAGACAGAATAGCAGGTACTGCTAGGATTTGAACCCAGGATCTCCTGTTTACTAGACAGGCACTTTAACCAACTAAGCCACAGCACCATTGAAGACTAAAAAAAAATGCTTCATCAAATTCTGGTACTAACCAGATAAGAAAGGAGTTTCATTCTGTACTATTCTGTGGCAATGTGATAAAATATAAAAATAATGAGCATTTAAAGTCAAAGCTATTGTAGGGAGACACCTCTGGAGGTCACCCATCAACCCCTTAAGAGTTCAGCTTTCCTTTGACAGGAAATATGTACACAATGAGGTTGCACTCATTTTGACAGATTACTTGGGCTGATGACTCATGATATAGCAGCCCAATGTGGTGCTTGAATCAAAGTCCCTGAGATTAAGAGTCTCATGCTCTATGACAATCTTTGGCAGCAGCCAGGATTACTTTCGCAGAAAGAAATATCATAGTCTGTGAAGTAAAACTGAGATATTATTGCTAATGAAAAGTTAACCCAATACCCCATCAGGATGACTTGAAATTTGCAATCCATTGCAATTCTTGCCGGTCTCCAACGGAACTTGTAATTATGTCTAAAACACATTCATGTAATGGCAAGAGGTGAAATAAAGCTGTGTAAGACAGTGGCTACTTTGCATTATGCTTTTCTTTGGCCAACCAAGAATGTAAGACACATTGCTGTGACTAGTGTACGCTCTAACGACTGAGATTACCGGGTATTATAATCTACTAGGCCCTGCCATTTTTCAACAGAAACAGGCCAAGACAAAATAATCAACATGCATTAATCACTTCAACCCCTTAAGAGTTTGGCTTCCCTTTGCCACAGACTATGTAAACAATGAGGTTGCACTCATCTTTCCAGACTACTTGCTCTGATGACTATAGACTTATTAGCCCAATGTGGGGCTCGAACCCACGACCCTGAGATTAAGAGACTCATGCTCTACCGACTGAGCTAACCGGGCATTATTGTGCAATTTAATGTTGCAAATTTTACACTGACCTTGTGTAGCTCGGACCATGAAAACCTATGACAATTTTTGGCAGCAGCGGGGATTTATTTCAGTGACCCAATATCAGAGTCTGTGAAGTACAACTGAGATGTTATTATTGCTTATTGAAAAGTTAATCCAATACCCCACCAGGATGACTTGAAAATTGCAATCCATTGCAATTCTTGCCGGTCTCCAACGGAACTTGTAATTATGTCTAAAACACATTCATGTAATGGCAAGAGGTGAAAGAAAGCTGTGTAAGACAGTGGCTACTTTGCATTATGCTTTTCCCTGCCCACCAAAGAATGAAAGACAGATTGCTGTGAGTAGTGGACATATAGTTGACATTGACGGAAAATCCATTGTATAGATAATTTGCAGGTTTACAACCACTAGCAAAAAAAAGTTAATACAAGAGAGAGAATAGCAGGTACTGCTGGGATTTGAACCCAGGATCTCCTGTTTACTAGACAGGCACTTTAACCAACTAAGCCACAGCACCATTGAAGACTAAAAAAAAATGCTTCACCAAATTCTTGTACTAACCAGAAAAGAAAGGAGTATCATTCTGTACTATTCTGTGGCAATGTGATAAAATATAAAAATAATGGGCATTTAAAGTCAAAGCAATTGTAGGGAGACACCTCTGGAGGTCACCCATCAACCCCTTAAGACTTCAGCTTTCCTTTGACAGGAAATATGTACACAATGAGGTTGCACTCATTTTGACAGATTACTTGGGCTGATGACTCATGATATAGCAGGCCAATGTGGTGCTTGAATCAAAGTCCCTGAGATTAAGAGTCTCATGCTCTATGACAATCTTTTGCAGCAGCCAGGTTTACTTTCGCAGAAAGAAATATCATAGTCTGTGAAGTAAAACTGAGATATTATTGCTAATGAAAAGTTAACCCAATACCCCATCAGGATGACTTGAAATTTGCAATCCATTGCAATTCTTGCCGGTCTCCAACGGAACTTGTAATTATGTCTAAAACACATTTATGTAATGGCAAGAGGTGAAATAAAGCTGTGTAAGCCAGTGGCTACTTTGCATTATGCTTTTCTCTGGCCAACCAAGAGTGTAAGACACATTGCTGTGACTAGTGTACGCTCTAACGACTGAGTTTACCGGGTATTATAATCTACTAGGCCCTGCCATTTTTCAACAGAAACAGGCCAAGACAAAGTAATCAACATGCATTAATCACTTCAACCCCTTAAGAGTTTGGCTTTCCTTTGCCACAGACTATGTATACAATGAGGTTGCACTCATCTTTCCAGACTACTTGCTCTGATGACTAAAGACTAATTAGCCCAATGTGGGGCTCGAACCCACGACCCTGAGATTAAGAGTCTCATGCTCTACCGACTGAGCTAACCGGGCATTATTGTGCAATTTAATGTTGCAAATTTTACACTGACCTTGTGTAGCTCGGACCATGAAAACCTATGACAAACTTTGGCAGCAGCGGGGATTTATTTCAGTGAGCCAATATCAGAGTCTGCGAAGTACAACTGAGATGTTATTATTGCTTATTGAAAAGTTAATCCAATACCCCACCAGGATGACTTGAAAATTGCAATCCATTGCAATTCTTGCCGGTCTCCAACGGAACTTGTAATTATGTCTAAAACACATTCATGTAATGGCAAGAGGTGAAAGAAAGCTGTGTAAGACAGTGGCTACTTTGCATTATGCTTTTCCCTGCCCACCAAAGAATGAAAGACAGATTGCTGTGAGTAGTGGACATATAGTTGACATTGACGGAAAATCCATTGTATTTGCAGGTTTACAACCACTAGCAAAAAAAAGTTAATACAAGAGAGAGAATAGCAGGTACTGCTGGGATTTGAACCCAGGAACTCCTGTTTACTAGACAGGCACATTAACCAACTAAGCCACAGCACCATTAAAGACTAAAAAAAAATGCTTCACCAAATTCTTGTACTAACCAGATAAGAAAGGAGTATCATTCTGTACTATTCTGTGGCAATGTGATAAAATATAAAAATAATGGGCATTTAAAGTCAAAGCGATTGTAGGGAGACACCTCTGGAGGTCACCCATCAACCCCTTAAGACTTCAGCTTTCCTTTGACAGGAAATATGTACACAATGAGGTTGCACTCATTTTGACAGATTCCTTGGGCTGATGACTCATGATATAGCAGGCCAATGTGGTGCTTGAATCAAAGTCCCTGAGATTAAGAGTCTCATGCTCTATGACAATCTTTGGCAGCAGCCAGGTTTACTTTCGCAGAAAGAAATATCATAGTCTGTGAAGTAAAACTGAGATATTATTGCTAATGAAAAGTTAACCCAATACCCCATCACGATGACTTGAAATTTGCAATCCATTGCAATTCTTGCCGGTCTCCAACGGAACTTGTAATTATGTCTAAAACACATTTATGTAATGGCAAAAGGTGAAAGAAAGCTGTGTAAGCCAGTGGCTACTTTGCATTATGCTTTTCTCTGGCCAACCAAGAGTGTAAGACACATTGCTGTGACTAGTGTACGCTCTAACGACTGAGTTTACCGGGTATTATAATCTACTAGGCCCTGCCATTTTTCAACAGAAACAGGCCAAGACAAAGTAATCAACATGCATTAATCACTTCAACCCCTTAAGAGTTTAGCTTTCCTTTGCCACAGACTATGTATACAATGAGGTTGCACTCATCTTTCCAGACTACTTGCTCTGATGACTAAAGACTTATTAGCCCAATGTGGGGCTCGAATCGACGACCCTGAGATTAAGAGTCTCATGCTCTACCGACTGAGCTAACCGGGCATGTTAATGCAATTTAATGTTGCAAATTTTACACTGACCTTGTGTAGCTCGGACCATGAAAACCTATGCCAATCTTTGGCAGCAGCGAGGATTTATTTCAGTGAGCCAATATCAGAGTCTGCGAAGTACAACTGAGATGTTATTATTGCTAATTGAAAAGTTAATCCAATACCCCACCAGGATGACTTGAAAATTGCAATCCATTGCAATTCTTGCCGGTCTCCAACGGAACTTGTAATTATGTCTAAAACACATTCATGTAATGGCAAGAGGTGAAAGAAAGCTGTGTAAGACAGTGGCTACTTTGCATTATGCTTTTCCCTGCCCACCAAAGAATGAAAGACAGATTGCTGTGAGTAGTGGACATATAGTTGACATTGACGGAAAATCTATTGCATAGATAATTTGCAGGTTTACAACCACTAGCAAAAAAAAGTTGATACAAGAGACAGAATAGCAGGTACTGCTAGGATTTGAACCCAGGATCTCCTGTTTACTAGACAGGCACTTTAACCAACTAAGCCACAGCACCATTGAAGACTAAAAAAAAATGCTTCATCAAATTCTGGTACTAACCAGATAAGAAAGGAGTTTCATTCTGTACTATTCTGTGGCAATGTGATAAAATATAAAAATAATGAGCATTTAAAGTCAAAGCTATTGTAGGGAGACACCTCTGGAGGTCACCCATCAACCCCTTAAGAGTTCAGCTTTCCTTTGACAGGAAATATGTACACAATGAGGTTGCACTCATTTTGACAGATTACTTGGGCTGATGACTCATGATATAGCAGCCCAATGTGGTGCTTGAATCAAAGTCCCTGAGATTAAGAGTCTCATGCTCTATGACAATCTTTGGCAGCAGCCAGGATTACTTTCGCAGAAAGAAATATCATAGTCTGTGAAGTAAAACTGAGATATTATTGCTAATGAAAAGTTAACCCAATACCCCATCAGGATGACTTGAAATTTGCAATCCATTGCAATTCTTGCCGGTCTCCAACGGAACTTGTAATTATGTCTAAAACACATTCATGTAATGGCAAGAGGTGAAATAAAGCTGTGTAAGACAGTGGCTACTTTGCATTATGCTTTTCTTTGGCCAACCAAGAATGTAAGACACATTGCTGTGACTAGTGTACGCTCTAACGACTGAGATTACCGGGTATTATAATCTACTAGGCCCTGCCATTTTTCAACAGAAACAGGCCAAGACAAAGTAATCAACATGCATTAATCACTTCAACCCCTTAAGAGTTTGGCTTCCCTTTGCCACAGACTATGTAAACAATGAGGTTGCACTCATCTTTCCAGACTACTTGCTCTGATGACTATAGACTTATTAGCCCAATGTGGGGGTCGAACCCACGACCCGGAGATTAAGAGTCTCATGTTCTACCGACTGAGCTAACCGTGTATGATAATGCAATTTAATGTTGCAAATTTTACACTGACCTTGTGTAGCTCGGACCATGAAAACCTATGCCAATCTTTGGCAGCAGCGGGGATTTATTTCAGTGAGCCAATATCAGAGTCTGCGAAGTACAACTGAGATGTTATTATTGCTTATTGAAAAGTTAATCCAATACCCCACCAGGATGACTTGAAAATTGCAATCCATTGCAATTCTTGCCGGTCTCCAACGGAACTTGTAATTATGTCTAAAACACATTCATGTAATGGCAAGAGGTGAAAGAAAGCTGTGTAAGACAGTGGCTACTTTGCATTATGCTTTTCCCTGCCCACCAAAGAATGAAAGACAGATTGCTGTGAGTAGTGGACATATAGTTGACATTGACGGAAAATCCATTGTATTTGCAGGTTTACAACCACTAGCAAAAAAAAGTTAATACAAGAGAGAGAATAGCAGGTACTGCTGGGATTTGAACCCAGGATCTCCTGTTTACTAGACAGGCACTTTAACCAACTACGCCACAGCACCATTAAAGACTAAAAAAAAATGCTTCACCAAATTCTTGTACTAACCACATAAGAAAGGAGTATCATTCTGTACTATTCCGTGGCAATGTGATAAAATATAAAAATAATGGGCATTTAAAGTCAAAGCTATTGTAGGGAGACACCTCTGGAGGTCACCCATCAACCCCTTAAGACTTCAGCTTTCCTTTGACAGGAAATATGTACACAATGAGGTTGCACTCATTTTGACAGATTACTTGGGCTGATGACTCATGATATAGCAGGCCAATGTGGTGCTTGAATCAAAGTCCCTGAGATTAAGAGTCTCATGCTCTATGACAATCTTTGGCAGCAGCCAGGTTTACTTTCGCAGAAAGATATATCATAGTCTGTGAAGTAAAACTGAGATATTATTGCTAATGAAAAGTTAACCCAATACCCCATCAGGATGACTTGAAATTTGCAATCCATTGCAATTCTTGCCGGTCTCCAACGGAACTTGTAATTATGTCTAAAACACATTTATGTAATGGCAAGAGGTGAAATAAAGCTGTGTAAGCCAGTGGCTACTTTGCATTATGCTTTTCTCTGGCCAACCAAGAGTGTAAGACACATTGCTGTGACTAGTGTACGCTCTAACGACTGAGTTTACCGGGTATTATAATCTACTAGGCCCTGCCATTTTTCAACAGAAACAGGCCAAGACAAAGTAATCATCATGCATTAATCACTTCAACCCCTTAAGAGTTTGGCTTTCCTTTGCCACAGACTATGTATACAATGAGGTTGCACTCATCTTTCCAGACTACTTGCTCTGATGACCAAAGACTAATTAGCCCAATGTGGGGCTCGAACCCACGACCCTGAGATTAAGAGTCTCATGCTCTACCGACTGAGCTAACCGGGCATAATTGTGCAATTTAATGTTGCAAATTTTACACTGACCTTGTGTAGCTCGGACCATGAAAACATATGATAAACTTTGGCAGCAGCGGGGATTTATTTCAGTGAGCCAATATCAGAGTCTGTGAAGTACAACTGAGATGTTATTATTGCTTATTGAAAAGTTAATCCAATACCCCACCAGGATGACTTGAAAATTGCAATCCATTGCAATTCTTGCCGGTCTCCAACGGAACTTGTAATTATGTCTAAAACACATTTATGTAATGGCAAGAGGTGAAAGAAAGCTGTGTAAGCCAGTGGCTACTTTGCATTATGCTTTTCTCTGGCCAACCAAGAGTGTAAGACACATTGCCGTGACTAGTGCACGCTCTAACGACTGAGTTTACCGGGTTTTATAATCTACTAGGCCCTGCCATTCTTCAATAGAAACAGGCCAAGACAAAGTAATCAACATGCATTAATCACTTCAACCCCTTAAGAGTTTGGCTTTCCTTTGCCACAGACTATGTATACAATGAGGTTGCACTCATCTTTCCAGACTACTTGCTCTGATGACTAAAGACTTATTATCCCAATATGGGGCTCCAACCCACGACCCTGAGATTAAGAGTCTCATGCTCTACCGACTGAGCTAACCGGGCATGTTAATGTAATTTAATGTTGCAAATTTTACACTGACCTTGTGTAGCTCGGACCATGAAAACCTATGCCAATCTTTGGCAGCAGCGGGGATTTATTTGAGTGAGCCAATATCAGAGTCTGCGAAGTACAACTGAGATGTTATTATTGCTTATTGAAAAGTTAATCCAATACCCCACCAGGATGACTTGAAAATTGCAATCCATTGCAATTCTTGCCGGTCTCCAACGGAACTTGTAATTATGTCTAAAACACATTTATGTAATGGCAAGAGGTGAAAGAAAGCTGTGTAAGCCAGTGGCTACTTTGCATTATGCTTTTCTCTGGCCAACCAAGAGTGTAAGACACATTGCCGTGACTAGTGCACGCTCTAACGACTGAGTTTACCGGGTTTTATAATCTACTAGGCCCTGCCATTCTTCAATAGAAACAGGCCAAGACAAAGTAATCAACATGCATTAATCACTTCAACCCCTTAAGAGTTTGGCTTTCCTTTGCCACAGACTATGTATACAATGAGGTTGCACTCATCTTTACAGACTACTTGCTCTGATGACTAAAGACTTATTATCCCAATATGGGGCTCCAACCCACGACCCTGAGATTAAGAGTCTCATGCTCTACCGACTGAGCTAACCGGGCATGTTAATGTAATTTAATGTTGCAAATTTTACACTGACCTTGTGTAGCTCGGACCATGAAAACCTATGCCAATCTTTGGCAGCAGCGGGGATTTATTTGAGTGAGCCAATATCAGAGTCTGCGAAGTACAACTGAGATGTTATTATTGCTTATTGAAAAGTTAATCCAATACCCCACCAGGATGACTTGAAAATTGCAATCCATTGCAATTCTTGCCGGTCTCCAACGGAACTTGTAATTATGTCTAAAACACATTCATGTAATGGCAAGAGGTGAAAGAAAGCTGTGTAAGACAGTGGCTACTTTGCATTATGCTTTTCCCAGCCCACCAAAGAATGAAAGACAGATTGCTGTGAGTAGTGGACATATAGTTGACATTGACGGAAAATCCATTGTATTTGCAGGTTTACAACCACTAGCAAAAAAAAGTTAATACAAGAGAGAGAATAGCAGGTACTGCTGGGATTTGAACCCAGGATCTCCTGTTTACTAGACAGGCACTTTAACCAACTAAGCCAGAGCACCATTAAAGACTAAAAAAAAATGCTTCACCAAATTCTTGTACTAACCAGATAAGAAAGGAGTATCATTCTGTACTATTCTGTGGCAATGTGATAAAATATAAAAATAATGGGCATTTAAAGTCAAAGCTATTGTAGGGAGACACCTCTGGAGGTCACCCATCAACCCCTTAAGACTTCAGCTTTCCTTTGACAGGAAATATGTACACAATGAGGTTGCACTCATTTTGACAGATTACTTGGGCTGATGACTCATGATATAGCAGGCCAATGTGGTGCTTGAATCAAAGTCCCTGAGATTAAGAGTCTCATGCTCTATGACAATCTTTGGCAGCAGCCAGGTTTACTTTCGCAGAAAGAAATATCATAGTCTGTGAAGTAAAACTGAGATATTATTGCTAATGAAAAGTTAACCCAATACCCCATCAGGATGACTTGAAATTTGCAATCCATTGCAATTCTTGCCGGTCTCCAACGGAACTTGTAATTATGTCTAAAACACATTTATGTAATGGCAAGAGGTGAAAGAAAGCTGTGTAAGCCAGTGGCTACTTTGCATTATGCTTTTCTCTGGCCAACCAAGAGTGTAAGACACATTGCCGTGACTAGTGCACGCTCTAACGACTGAGTTTACCCGGTTTTATAATCTACTAGGCCCTGCCATTCTTCAATAGAAACAGGCCAAGACAAAGTAATCAACATGCATTAATCACTTCAACCCCTTAAGAGTTTGGCTTTCCTTTGCCACAGACTATGTATACAATGAGGTTGCACTCATCTTTCCAGACTACTTGCTCTGATGACTAAAGACTTATTATCCCAATATGGGGCTCCAACCCACGACCCTGAGATTAAGAGTCTCATGCTCTACCGACTGAGCTAACCGGGCATGTTAATGTAATTCAATGTTGCAAATTTTACACTGACCTTGTGTAGCTCGGACCATGAAAACCTATGCCAATCTTTGGCAGCAGCGGGGATTTATTTCAGTGAGCCAATATCAGAGTCTGCGAAGTACAACTGAGATGTTATTATTGCTTATTGAAAAGTTAATCCAATACCCCACCAGGATGACTTGAAAATTGCAATCCATTGCAATTCTTGCCGGTCTCCAACGGAACTTGTAATTATGTCTAAAACACATTCATGTAATGGCAAGAGGTGAAAGAAAGCTGTGTAAGACAGTGGCTACTTTGCATTATGCTTTTCCCTGCCCACCAAAGAATGAAAGACAGATTGCTGTGAGTAGTGGACATATAGTTGACATTGACGGAAAATCTATTGCATAGATAATTTGCAGGTTTACAACCACTAGCAAAAAAAAGTTTATACAAGAGACAGAATAGCAGGTACTGCTGGGATTTGAACCCAGGATCTCCTGTTTACTAGACAGGCACTTTAACCAACTAAGCCACAGCACCATTGAAGACTAAAAAAAAATGCTTCACCAAATTCTTGTATTAACCAGATAAGAAAGGAGTTTCATTCTGTACTATTCTGTGGCAATGTGATAAAATATAAAAATAATGGGAATTTAAAGTCAAAGCTATTGTAGGGAGACACCTCTGGAGGTCACCCATCAACCCCTTAAGAGTTAAGCTTTCCTTTGACAGGAAATATGTACACAATGAGGTTGCACTCATTTTGACAGATTACTTGGGCTGATGACTCATGATATAGCAGGCCAATGTGGTGCTTGAATCAAAGTCCCTGAGATTAAGAGTCTCATGCTCTATGACAATCTTTGGCAGCAGCCAGGTTTACTTTCGCAGAAAGAAATATCATAGTCTGTGAAGTAAAACTGAGATATTATTGCTAATGAAAAGTTAACCCAATACCCCATCAGGATGACTTGAAATTTGCAATCCATTGCAATTCTTGCCGGTCTCCAACGGAACTTGTAATTATGTCTAAAACACATTTATGTAATGGCAAGAGGTGAAATAAAGCTGTGTAAGCCAGTGGCTACTTTGCATTATGCTTTTCTCTGGCCAACCAAGAGTGTAAGACACATTGCTGTGACTAGTGTACGCTCTAACGACTGAGTTTACCGGGTATTATAATCTACTAGGCCCTGCCATTTTTCAACAGAAACAGGCCAAGACAAAGTAATCAACATGCATTAATCACTTCAACCCCTTAAGAGTTTGGCTTTCCTTTGCCACAGACTATGTATACAATGAGGTTGCACTCATCTTTCCAGACTACTTGCTCTGATGACTAAAGACTAATTAGCCCAATGTGGGGCTCGAACCCACGACCCTGAGATTAAGAGTCTCATGCTCTACCGACTGAGCTAACCGGGAAAAATTGTGCAATTTAATGTTGCAAATTTTACACTGACCTTGTGTAGCTCGGACCATGAAAACCTATGACAAACTTTGGCAGCAGCGGGGATTTATTTCAGTGAGCCAATATCAGAGTCTGTCAAGTACAACTGAGATGTTATTATTGCTTATTGAAAAGTTAATCCAATACCCCACCAGGATGACTTGAAAATTGCAATCCATTGCAATTCTTGCCGGTCTCCAACGGAACTTGTAATTATGTCTAAAACACATTTATCTAATGGCAAGAGGTGAAAGAAAGCTGTGTAAGACAGTGGCTACTTTGCAGTATGCTTTTCTCTGGCCAACCAAGAGTGTAAGACACATTGCTGTGACTAGTGTACGCTCTAACGACTGAGTTTACCGGGTATTATAATCTACTAGGCCCTGCCATTTTTCAACAGAAACAGGCCAAGACAAAGTAATCAACATGCATTAATCACTTCAACCCCTTAAGAGTTTGGCTTTCCTTTGCCACAGACTATGTATAAAATGAGGTTGCACTCATCTTTCCAGACTACTTGCTCTGATGACTAAAGACTAATTAGCCCAATGTGGGGCTCGAACCCACGACCCTGAGATTAAGAGTCTCATGCTCTACCGACTGAGCTAACCGGGCAAAATTGTGCAATTTAATGTTGCAAATTTTACACTGACCTTGTGTAGCTCGGACCATGACAACCTATGACAAACTTTGGCAGCAGCGGGGATTTATTTCAGTGAGCCAATATCAGAGTCTGTGAAGTACAACTGAGATGTTATTATTGCTTATTGAAAAGTTAATCCAATACCCCACCAGGATGACTTGAAAATTGCAATCCATTACAATTCTTGCCGGTCTCCAACGGAACTTGTAATTATGTCTAAAACACATTTATGTAATGGCAAGAGGTGAAAGAAAGCTGTGTAAGACAGTGGCTACTTTGCATTATGCTTTTCTCTGGCCAACCAAGAGTGTAAGACACATTGCCGTGACTAGTGCACGCTCTAACGACTGAGTTTACCCGGTTTTATAATCTACTAGGCCCTGCCATTCTTCAATAGAAACAGGCCAAGACAAAGTAATCAACATGCATTAATCACTTCAACCCCTTAAGAGTTTGGCTTTCCTTTGCCACAGACTATGTATACAATGAGGTTGCACTCATCTTTCCAGACTACTTGCTCTGATGACTAAAGACTTATTATCCCAATATGGGGCTCCAACCCACGACCCTGAGATTAAGAGTCTCATGCTCTACCGACTGAGCTAACCGGGCATGTTAATGTAATTCAATGTTGCAAATTTTACACTGACCTTGTGTAGCTCGGACCATGAAAACCTATGCCAATCTTTGGCAGCAGCGGGGATTTATTTCAGTGAGCCAATATCAGAGTCTGCGAAGTACAACTGAGATGTTATTATTGCTTATTGAAAAGTTAATCCAATACCCCACCAGGATGACTTGAAAATTGCAATCCATTGCAATTCTTGCCGGTCTCCAACGGAACTTGTAATTATGTCTAAAACACATTCATGTAATGGCAAGAGGTGAAAGAAAGCTGTGTAAGACAGTGGCTACTTTGCATTATGCTTTTCCCTGCCCACCAAAGAATGAAAGACAGATTGCTGTGAGTAGTGGACATATAGTTGACATTGACGGAAAATCTATTGCATAGATAATTTGCAGGTTTACAACCACTAGCAAAAAAAAGTTTATACAAGAGACAGAATAGCAGGTACTGCTGGCATTTGAACCCAGGATCTCCTGTTTACTAGACAGGCACTTTAACCAACTAAGCCACAGCACCATTGAAGACTAAAAAAAAATGCTTCACCAAATTCTTGTATTAACCAGATAAGAAAGGAGTTTCATTCTGTACTATTCTGTGGCAATGTGATAAAATATAAAAATAATGGGAATTTAAAGTCAAAGCTATTGTAGGGAGACACCTCTGGAGGTCACCCATCAACCCCTTAAGAGTTAAGCTTTCCTTTGACAGGAAATATGTACACAATGAGGTTGCACTCATTTTGACAGATTACTTGGGCTGATGACTCATGATATAGCAGGCCAATGTGGTGCTTGAATCAAAGTCCCTGAGATTAAGAGTCTCATGCTCTATGACAATCTTTGGCAGCAGCCAGGTTTACTTTCGCAGAAAGAAATATCATAGTCTGTGAAGTAAAACTGAGATATTATTGCTAATGAAAAGTTAACCCAATACCCCATCAGGATGACTTGAAATTTGCAATCCATTGCAATTCTTGCCGGTCTCCAACGGAACTTGTAATTATGTCTAAAACACATTTATGTAATGGCAAGAGGTGAAATAAAGCTGTGTAAGCCAGTGGCTACTTTGCATTATGCTTTTCTCTGGCCAACCAAGAGTGTAAGACACATTGCTGTGACTAGTGTACGCTCTAACGACTGAGTTTACCGGGTATTATAATCTACTAGGCCCTGCCATTTTTCAACAGAAACAGGCCAAGACAAAGTAATCAACATGCATTAATCACTTCAACCCCTTAAGAGTTTGGCTTTCCTTTGCCACAGACTATGTATACAATGAGGTTGCACTCATCTTTCCAGACTACTTGCTCTGATGACTAAAGACTAATTAGCCCAATGTGGGGCTCGAACCCACGACCCTGAGATTAAGAGTCTCATGCTCTACCGACTGAGCTAACCGGGAAAAATTGTGCAATTTAATGTTGCAAATTTTACACTGACCTTGTGTAGCTCGGACCATGAAAACCTATGACAAACTTTGGCAGCAGCGGGGATTTATTTCAGTGAGCCAATATCAGAGTCTGTCAAGTACAACTGAGATGTTATTATTGCTTATTGAAAAGTTAATCCAATACCCCACCAGGATGACTTGAAAATTGCAATCCATTGCAATTCTTGCCGGTCTCCAACGGAACTTGTAATTATGTCTAAAACACATTTATCTAATGGCAAGAGGTGAAAGAAAGCTGTGTAAGACAGTGGCTACTTTGCATTATGCTTTTCTCTGGCCAACCAAGAGTGTAAGACACATTGCTGTGACTAGTGTACGCTCTAACGACTGAGTTTACCGGGTATTATAATCTACTAGGCCCTGCCATTTTTCAACAGAAACAGGCCAAGACAAAGTAATCAACATGCATTAATCACTTCAACCCCTTAAGAGTTTGGCTTTCCTTTGCCACAGACTATGTATACAATGAGGTTGCACTCATCTTTCCAGACTACTTGCTCTGATGACTAAAGACTAATTAGCCCAATGTGGGGCTCGAACCCACGACCCTGAGATTAAGAGTCTCATGCTCTACCGACTGAGCTAACCGGGCAAAATTGTGCAATTTAATGTTGCAAATTTTACACTGACCTTGTGTAGCTCGGACCATGACAACCTATGACAAACTTTGGCAGCAGGGGGGATTTATTTCAGTGAGCCAATATCAGAGTCTGTGAAGTACAACTGAGATGTTATTATTGCTTATTGAAAAGTTAATCCAATACCCCACCAGGATGACTTGAAAATTGCAATCCATTACAATTCTTGCCGGTCTCCAACGGAACTTGTAATTATGTCTAAAACACATTTATGTAATGGCAAGAGGTGAAAGAAAGCTGTGTAAGACAGTGGCTACTTTGCATTATGCTTTTCTCTGGCCAACCAAGAGTGTAAGACACATTGCTGTGACTAGTGTACGCTCTAACGACTGAGTTTACCGGGTTTTATAATCTACTAGGCCCTGCCATTTTTCAACAGAAACAGGCCAAGACAAAGTAATCAACATGCATTAATCACTTCAACCCCTTAAGAGTTTGGCTTTCCTTTGCCACAGACTATGTATACAATGAGGTTGCACTCATCTTTCCAGACTACTTGCTCTGATGACTAAAGACTTATTATCCCAATATGGGGCTCCAACCCACGACCCTGAGATTAAGAGTCTCATGCTCTACCGACTGAGCTAACCGGGCATGTTAATGTAATTCAATGTTGCAAATTTTACACTGACCTTGTGTAGCTCGGACCATGAAAACCTATGCCAATCTTTGGCAGCAGCGGGGATTTATTTCAGTGAGCCAATATCAGAGTCTGCGAAGTACAACTGAGATGTTATTATTGCTTATTGAAAAGTTAATCCAATACCCCACCAGGATGACTTGAAAATTGCAATCCATTGCAATTCTTGCCGGTCTCCAACGGAACTTGTAATTATGTCTAAAACACATTCATGTAATGGCAAGAGGTGAAAGAAAGCTGTGTAAGACAGTGGCTACTTTGCATTATGCTTTTCCCTGCCCACCAAAGAATGAAAGACAGATTGCTGTGAGTAGTGGACATATAGTTGACATTGACGGAAAATCTATTGCATAGATAATTTGCAGGTTTACAACCACTAGCAAAAAAAAGTTTATACAAGAGACAGAATAGCAGGTACTGCTGGGATTTGAACCCAGGATCTCCTGTTTACTAGACAGGCACTTTAACCAACTAAGCCACAGCACCATTGAAGACTAAAAAAAAATGCTTCACCAAATTCTTGTATTAACCAGATAAGAAAGGAGTTTCATTCTGTACTATTCTGTGGCAATGTGATAAAATATAAAAATAATGGGAATTTAAAGTCAAAGCTATTGTAGGGAGACACCTCTGGAGGTCACCCATCAACCCCTTAAGAGTTAAGCTTTCCTTTGACAGGAAATATGTACACAATGAGGTTGCACTCATTTTGACAGATTACTTGGGCTGATGACTCATGATATAGCAGGCCAATGTGGTGCTTGAATCAAAGTCCCTGAGATTAAGAGTCTCATGCTCTATGACAATCTTTGGCAGCAGCCAGGTTTACTTTCGCAGAAAGAAATATCATAGTCTGTGAAGTAAAACTGAGATATTATTGCTAATGAAAAGTTAACCCAATACCCCATCAGGATGACTTGAAATTTGCAATCCATTGCAATTCTTGCCGGTCTCCAACGGAACTTGTAATTATGTCTAAAACACATTTATGTAATGGCAAGAGGTGAAATAAAGCTGTGTAAGCCAGTGGCTACTTTGCATTATGCTTTTCTCTGGCCAACCAAGAGTGTAAGACACATTGCTGTGACTAGTGTACGCTCTAACGACTGAGTTTACCGGGTATTATAATCTACTAGGCCCTGCCATTTTTCAACAGAAACAGGCCAAGACAAAGTAATCAACATGCATTAATCACTTCAACCCCTTAAGAGTTTGGCTTTCCTTTGCCACAGACTATGTATACAATGAGGTTGCACTCATCTTTCCAGACTACTTGCTCTGATGACTAAAGACTAATTAGCCCAATGTGGGGCTCGAACCCACGACCCTGAGATTAAGAGTCTCATGCTCTACCGACTGAGCTAACCGGGAAAAATTGTGCAATTTAATGTTGCAAATTTTACACTGACCTTGTGTAGCTCGGACCATGAAAACCTATGACAAACTTTGGCAGCAGCGGGGATTTATTTCAGTGAGCCAATATCAGAGTCTGTCAAGTACAACTGAGATGTTATTATTGCTTATTGAAAAGTTAATCCAATACCCCACCAGGATGACTTGAAAATTGCAATCCATTGCAATTCTTGCCGGTCTCCAACGGAACTTGTAATTATGTCTAAAACACATTTATCTAATGGCAAGAGGTGAAAGAAAGCTGTGTAAGACAGTGGCTACTTTGCATTATGCTTTTCTCTGGCCAACCAAGAGTGTAAGACACATTGCTGTGACTAGTGTACGCTCTAACGACTGAGTTTACCGGGTATTATAATCTACTAGGCCCTGCCATTTTTCAACAGAAACAGGCCAAGACAAAGTAATCAACATGCATTAATCACTTCAACCCCTTAAGAGTTTGGCTTTCCTTTGCCACAGACTATGTATACAATGAGGTTGCACTCATCTTTCCAGACTACTTGCTCTGATGACTAAAGACTAATTAGCCCAATGTGGGGCTCGAACCCACGACCCTGAGATTAAGAGTCTCATGCTCTACCGACTGAGCTAACCGGGCAAAATTGTGCAATTTAATGTTGCAAATTTTACACTGACCTTGTGTAGCTCGGACCATGACAACCTATGACAAACTTTGGCAGCAGGGGGGATTTATTTCAGTGAGCCAATATCAGAGTCTGTGAAGTACAACTGAGATGTTATTATTGCTTATTGAAAAGTTAATCCAATACCCCACCAGGATGACTTGAAAATTGCAATCCATTACAATTCTTGCCGGTCTCCAACGGAACTTGTAATTATGTCTAAAACACATTTATGTAATGGCAAGAGGTGAAAGAAAGCTGTGTAAGACAGTGGCTACTTTGCATTATGCTTTTCTCTGGCCAACCAAGAGTGTAAGACACATTGCTGTGACTAGTGTACGCTCTAACGACTGAGTTTACCGGGTTTTATAATCTACTAGGCCCTGCCATTTTTCAACAGAAACAGGCCAAGACAAAGTAATCAACATGCATTAATCACTTCAACCCCTTAAGAGTTTGGCTTCCCTTTGCCACAGACTATGTATACAATGAGGTTGCACTCATTTTTCCAGAATACTTGCTCTGATGACTAAAGACTTATTAGCCCAATGTGGGGCTCGAACCCACGACCCTGAGATTAAGAGTCTCATGCTCTACCGACTGAGCTAACCGGGCATGTTAATGCAATTTAATGTTGCAAATTTGACACTGACCTTGTGTAGCTCAGACCATGAAAACCTATGACAATTTTTGGCAGCAGCGGGGATTTATTTCAGTGACCCAATATCAGAGTCTGTGAAGTACAACTGAGATGTTATTATTGCTTATTGAAAAGTTAATCCAATACCCCACCAGGATGACTTGAAAATTGCAATCCATTGCAATTCTTGCCGGTCTCCAACGGAACTTGTAATTATGTCTAAAACACATTCATGTAATGGCAAGAGGTGAAAGAAAGCTGTGTAAGACAGTGGCTACTTTGCATTATGCTTTTCCCTGCCCACCAAAGAATGAAAGACAGATTGCTGTGAGTAGTGGACATATAGTTGACATTGACGGAAAATCTATTGCATAGATAATTTGCAGGTTTACAACCACTAGCAAAAAAAAGTTGATACAAGAGACAGAATAGCAGGTCCTGCTGGGATTTGAACCCAGGATCTCCTGTTTACTAGACAGGCACTTTAACCAACTAAGCCACAGCACCATAAAAGACAAAAAAAAAATGCTTCACCAAATTCTTGTACTAACCAGATAAGAAAGGAGTATCATTCTGTACTATTCCGTGGCAATGTGATAAAATATAAAAATAATGGGCATTTAAAGTCAAAGCTATTGTAGGGAGACACCTCTGGAGGTCACCCATCAACCCCTTAAGACTTCAGCTTTCCTTTGACAGGAAATATGTACACAATGAGGTTGCACTCATTTTGACAGATTACTTGGGCTGATGACTCATGATATAGCAGGCCAATGTGGTGCTTGAATCAAAGTCCCTGAGATTAAGAGTCTCATGCTCTATGACAATCTTTGTCAGCAGCCAGGTTTACTTTCGCAGAAAGAAATATCATAGTCTGTGAAGTAAAACTGAGATATTATTGCTAATGAAAAGTTAACCCAATACCCCATCAGGATGACTTGAAATTTGCAATCCATTGCAATTCTTGCCGGTCTCCAACGGAACTTGTAATTATGTCTAAAACACATTTATGTAATGGCAAGAGGTGAAAGAAAGCTGTGTAAGCCAGTGGCTACTTTGCATTATGCTTTTCTCTGGCCAACCAAGAGTGTAAGACACATTGCTGTGACTAGTGTACGCTCTAACGACTGAGTTTACCGGGTATTATAATCTACTAGGCCCTGCCATTTTTCAACAGAAACAGGCCAAGACAAAGTAATCAACATGCATTAATCACTTCAACCCCTTAAGAGTTTGGCTTTCCTTTGCCACAGACTATGTATACAATGAGGTTGCACTCATCTTTCCAGACTACTTGCTCTGATGACTAAAGACTAATTAGCCCAATGTGGGGCTCGAACCCACGACCCTGAGATTAAGAGTCTCATGCTCTACCGACTGAGCTAACCGGGCATGTTAATGCAATTTAATGTTGCAAAAATTACACTGACGTTGTGTAGCTCGGACCATGAAAACCTATGACAAACTTTGGCAGCAGCGGGGATTTATTTCAGTGAGCCAATATCAGAGTCTGCGAAGTACAACTGAGATGTTATTATTGCTTATTGAAAAGTTAATCCAATACCCCACCAGGATGACTTGAAAATTGCAATCCATTGCAATTCTTGCCGGTCTCCAACGGAACTTGTAATTATGTCTAAAACACATTCATGTAATGGCAAGAGGTGAAAGAAAGCTGTGTAAGACAGTGGCTACTTTGCATTATGCTTTTCCCTGCCCACCAAAGAATGAAAGACAGATTGCTGTGAGTAGTGGACATATAGTTGACATTGACGGAAAATCCATTGTATTTGCAGGTTTACAACCACTAGCAAAAAAAAGTTAATACAAGAGAGAGAATAGCAGGTACTGCTGGGATTTGAACCCAGGATCTCCTGTTTACTAGACAGGCACTTTAACCAACTAAGCCACAGCACCATTAAAGACTAAAAAAAAATGCTTCACCAAATTCTTGTACTAACCAGATAAGAAAGGAGTATCATTCTGTACTATTCTGTGGCAATGTGATAAAATATAAAAATAATGGGCATTTAAAGTCAAAGCTATTGTAGGGAGACACCTCTGGAGGTCACCCATCAACCCCTTAAGACTTCAGCTTTCCTTTGACAGGAAATATGTACACAATGAGGTCGCACTCATTTTGACAGATTACTTGGGCTGATGACTCATGATATAGCAGGCCAATGTGGTGCTTGAATCAAAGTCCCTGAGATTAAGAGTCTCATGCTCTATGACAATCTTTGGCAGCAGCCAGGTTTACTTTCGCAGAAAGAAATATCATAGTCTGTGAAGTACAACTGAGATGTTATTATTGCTTATTGAAAAGTTAACCCAATACCCCATCAGGATGACTTGAAATTTGCAATCCATTGCAATTCTTGCCGGTCTCCAACGGAACTTGTAATTATGTCTAAAACACATTTATGTAATGGCAAGAGGTGAAATAAAGCTGTGTAAGCCAGTGGCTACTTTGCATTATGCTTTTCTCTGGCCAACCAAGAGTGTAAGACACATTGCTGTGACTAGTGTACGCTCTAACGACTGAGTTTACCGGGTATTATAATCTACTAGGCCCTGCCATTTTTCAACAGAAACAGGCCAAGACAAAGTAATCAACATGCATTAATCACTTCAACCCCTTAAGAGTTTGGCTTTCCTTTGCCACAGACTATGTATACAATGAGGTTGCACTCATCTTTCCAGACTACTTGCTCTGATGACTAAAGACTAATTAGCCCAATGTGGGGCTCGAACCCACGACCCTGAGATTAAGAGTCTCATGCTCTACGGACTGAGCTAACCGGGCAAAATTGTCCAATTTAATGTTGCAAATTTTACACTGACCTTGTGTAGCTCGGACCATGAAAACCTATGACAAACTTTGGCAGCAGCGGGGATTTATTTCAGTGAGCCAATATCAGAGTCTGTGAAGTACAACTGAGATGTTATTATTGCTTATTGAAAAGTTAATCCAATACCCCACCAGGATGACTTGAAAATTGCAATCCATTGCAATTCTTGCCGGTCTCCAACGGAACTTGTAATTATGTCTAAAACACATTTATGTAATGGCAAGAGGTGAAAGAAAGCTGTGTAAGCCAGTGGCTACTTTGCATTATGCTTTTCTCTGGCCAACCAAGAGTGTAAGACACATTGCTGTGACTAGTGTACGCTCTAACGACTGAGTTTACCGGGTATTATAATCTACTAGGCCCTGCCATTTTTCAACAGAAACAGGCCAAGACAAAGTAATCAACATGCATTAATCACTTCAACCCCTTAAGAGTTTGGCTTCCCTTTGCCACAGACTATGTATACAATGAGGTTGCACTCATTTTTCCAGAATACTTGCTCTGATGACTAAAGACTTATTAGCCCAAAGTGGGGCTCGAACCCACGACCCTGAGATTAAGAGTCTCATGCTCTACCGACTGAGCTAACCAGGCTTGTTAATGCAATTTAATGTTGCAAATTTTACACTGACCTTGTGTAGCTCGGACCATGAAAACCTATGACAATTTTTGGCAGCAGCGGGGATTTATTTCAGTGACCCAATATCAGAGTCTGTGAAGTACAACTGAGATGTTATTATTGCTTATTGAAAAGTTAATCCAATACCCCACCAGGATGACTTGAAAATTGCAATCCATTGCAATTCTTGCCGGTCTCCAACGGAACATGTAAAGAGATTAAGAGTCTCATGCTCTACCGACTGAGCTAACCGGGCTTAATTGTGCAATTTAATGTTGCAAATTTTACACTGACCTTGTGTAGCTCGGACCATGAAAACCTATGACAAACTTTGGCAGCAGCGGGGATTTATTTCAGTGAGCCAATATCAGAGTCTGTGAAGTACAACTGAGATGTTATTATTGCTTATTGAAAAGTTAATCCAATACCCCACCAGGATGACTTGAAAATTGCAATCCATTGCAATTCTTGCCGGTCTCCAACGGAACTTGTAATTATGTCTAAAACACATTTATCTAATGGCAAGAGGTGAAAGAAAGCTGTGTAAGACAGTGGCTACTTTGCATTATGCTTTTCTCTGGCCAACCAAGAGTGTAAGACACATTGCTGTGACTAGTGTACGCTCTAACGACTGAGTTTACCGGGTATTATAATCTACTAGGCCCTGCCATTTTTCAACAGAAACAGGCCAAGACAAAGTAATCAACATGCATTAATCACTTCAACCCCTTAAGAGTTTGGCTTTCCTTTGCCACAGACTATGTATACAATGAGGTTGCACTCATCTTTCCAGACTACTTGCTCTGATGACTAAAGACTAATTAGCCCAATGTGGGGCTCGAACCCACGACCCTGAGATTAAGAGTCTCATGCTCTACCGACTGAGCTAACCGGGCATAATTGTGCAATTTAATGTTGCAAATTTTACACTGACCTTGTGTAGCTCGGACCATGAAAACCTATGACAAACTTTGGCAGCAGCGGGGATTTATTTCAGTGAGCCAATATCAGAGTCTGTGAAGTACAACTGAGATGTTATTATTGCTTATTGAAAAGTTAATCCAATACCCCACCAGGATGACTTGAAAATTGCAATCCATTGCAATTCTTGCCGGTCTCCAACGGAACTTGTAATTATGTCTAAAACACATTTATGTAATGGCAAGAGGTGAAAGAAAGCTGTGTAAGACAGTGGCTACTTTGCATTATGCTTTTCTTTGGCCAACCAAGAGTGTAAGACACATTGCTGTGACTAGTGCACGCTCTAACGACTGAGTTTACCGGGTTTTATAATCTACTAGGCCCTGCCATTTTTCAACAGAAACAGGCCAAGACAAAGTAATCAACATGCATTAATCACTTCAACCCCTTAAGAGTTTGGCTTCCCTTTGCCACAGACTATGTATACAATGAGGTTGCACTCATTTTTCCAGAATACTTGCTCTGATGACTTAAGACTTATTAGCCCAATGTGGGGCTCGAACCCACGACCCTGAGATTAAGAGTCTCATGCTCTACCGACTGAGCTAACCGGGCATGTTAATGCAATTTAATGTTGCAAATTTTACACTGACCTTGTGTAGCTCGGACCATGAAAACCTATGACAATTTTTGGCAGCAGCGGGGATTTATTTCAGTGACCCAATATCAGAGTCTGTGAAGTACAACTGAGATGTTATTATTGCTTATTGAAAAGTTAATCCAATACCCCACCAGGATGACTTGAAAATTGCAATCCATTGCAATTCTTGCCGGTCTCCAACGGAACTTGTAATTATGTCTAAAACACATTTATGTAATGGCAAGAGGTGAAATAAAGCTGTGTAAGCCAGTGGCTACTTTGCATTATGCTTTTCTCTGGCCAACCAAGAGTGTAAGACACATTGCTGTGACTAGTGTACGCTCTAACGACTGAGTTTACCGGGTATTATAATCTACTAGGCCCTGCCATTTTTCAACAGAAACAGGCCAAGACAAAGTAATCAACATGCATTAATCACTTCAACCCCTTAAGAGTTTGGCTTTCCTTTGCCACAGACTATGTATACAATGAGGTTGCACTCATCTTTCCAGACTACTTGCTCTGATGACTAAAGAATAATTAGCCCAATGTGGGGCTCGAACCCACGACCCTGAGATTAAGAGTCTCATGCTCTACCGACTGAGCTTACCGGGCAAAATTGTGCAATTTAATGTTGCAAATTTTACACTGACCTTGTGTAGCTCGGACCATGAAAACCTATGACAAACTTTGGCAGCAGCGGGGATTTATTTCAGTGAGCCAATATCAGAGTCTGCGAAGTACAACTGAGATGTTATTATTGCTTATTGAAAAGTTAATCCAATACCCCACCAGGATGACTTGAAAATTGCAATCCATTGCAATTCTTGCCGGTCTCCAACGGAACTTGTAATTATGTCTAAAACACATTCATGTAATGGCAAGAGGTGAAAGAAAGCTGTGTAAGACAGTGGCTACTTTGCATTATGCTTTTCCCTGCCCACCAAAGAATGAAAGACAGATTGCTGTGAGTAGTGGACATATAGTTGACATTGACGGAAAATCCATTGTATTTGCAGGTTTACAACCACTAGCAAAAAAAAGTTAATACAAGAGAGAGAATAGCAGTTACTGCTGGGATTTGAACCCAGGATCTCCTGTTTACTAGACAGGCACTTTAACCAACTAAGCCACAGCACCATTAAAGACTAAAAAAAAATGCTTCACCAAATTCTTGTACTAACCAGATAAGAAAGGAGTATCATTCTGTACTATTCCGTGGCAATGTGATAAAATATAAAAATAATGGGCATTTAAAGTCAAAGCTATTGTAGGGAGACACCTCTGGAGGTCACCCATCAACCCCTTAAGACTTCAGCTTTCCTTTGACAGGAAATATGTACACAATGAGGTTGCACTCATTTTGACAGATTACTTGGGCTGATGACTCATGATATATCAGGCCAATGTGGTGCTTGAATCAAAGTCCCTGAGATTAAGAGTCTCATGCTCTATGACAATCTTTGGCAGCAGCCAGGTTTACTTTCGCAGAAAGAAATATCATAGTCTGTGAAGTAAAACTGAGATATTATTGCTAATGAAAAGTTAACCCAATACCCCATCAGGATGACTTGAAATTTGCAATCCATTGCAATTCTTGCCGGTCTCCAACGGAACTTGTAATTATGTCTAAAACACATTTATGTAATGGCAAGAGGTGAAATAAAGCTGTGTAAGCCAGTGGCTACTTTGCATTATGCTTTTCTCTGGCCAACCAAGAGTGTAAGACACATTGCTGTGACTAGTGTACGCTCTAACGACTGAGTTTACCGGGTATTATAATCTACTAGGCCCTGCCATTTTTCAACAGAAACAGGCCAAGACAAAGTAATCAACATGCATTAATCACTTCAACCCCTTAAGAGTTTGGCTTTCCTTTGCCACAGACTATGTATACAATGGGGTTGCACTCATCTTTCCAGACTACTTGCTCTGATGACTAAAGACTAATTAGCCCAATGTGGGGCTCGAGCCCACGACCCTGAGATTAAGAGTCTCATGCTCTACCGACTGAGCTAACCGGGCAAAATTGTGCAATTTAATGTTGCAAATTTTACACTGACCTTGTGTAGCTCGGACCATGAAAACCTATGACAAACTTTGGCAGCAGCGGGGATTTATTTCAGTGAGCCAATATCAGAGTCTGTGAAGTACAACTGAGATGTTATTATTCCTTATTGGAAAGTTAATCCAATACCCCACCAGGATGACTTGAAAATTGCAATCCATTGCAATTCTTGCCGGTCTCCAACGGAACATGTAAAGAGATTAAGAGTCTCATGCTCTACCGACTGAGCTAACCGGGCTTAATTGTGCAATTTAATGTTGCAAATTTTACACTGACCTTGTGTAGCTCGGACCATGAAAACCTATGACAAACTTTGGCAGCAGCGGGGATTTATTTCAGTGAGCCAATATCAGAGTCTGTGAAGTACAACTGAGATGTTATTATTGCTTATTGAAAAGTTAATCCAATACCCCACCAGGATGACTTGAAAATTGCAATCCATTGCAATTCTTGCCGGTCTCCAACGGAACTTGTAATTATGTCTAAAACACATTTATGTAATGGCAAGAGGTGAAAGAAAGCTGTGTAAGACAGTGGCTACTTTGCATTATGCTTTTCTCTGGCCAACCAAGAGTGTAAGACACATTGCTGTGACTAGTGTACGCTCTAACGACTGAGTTTACCGGGTATTATAATCTACTAGGCCCTGCCATTTTTCAACAGAAACAGGCCAAGACAAAGTAATCAACATGCATTAATCACTTCAACCCCTTAAGAGTTTGGCTTTCCTTTGCCACAGACTATGTATACAATGAGGTTGCACTCATCTTTCCAGACTACTTGCTCTGATGACTAAAGACTAATTAGCCCAATGTGGGGCTCGAACCCACGACCCTGAGATTAAGAGTCTCATGCTCTACCGACTGAGCTAACCGGGCATAATTGTGCAATTTAATGTTGCAAATTTTACACTGACCTTGTGTAGCTCGGACCATGAAAACCTATGACAAACTTTGGCAGCAGCGGGGATTTATTTCAGTGAGCCAATATCAGAGTCTGTGAAGTACAACTGAGATGTTATTATTGCTTATTGAAAAGTTAATCCAATACCCCACCAGGATGACTTGAAAATTGCAATCCATTGCAATTCTTGCCGGTCTCCAACGGAACTTGTAATTATGTCTAAAACACATTTATGTAATGGCAAGAGGTGAAAGAAAGCTGTGTAAGACAGTGGCTACTTTGCATTATGCTTTTCTCTGGCCAACCAAGAGTGTAAGACACATTGCTGTGACTAGTGTACGCTCTAACGACTGAGTTTACCGGGTATTATAATCTACTAGGCCCTGCCATTTTTCAACAGAAACAGGCCAAGACAAAGTAATCAACATGCATTAATCACTTCAACCCCTTAAGAGTTTGGCTTTCCTTTGCCACAGACTATGTATACAATGAGGTTGCACTCATCTTTCCAGACTACTTGCTCTGATGACTAAAGACTAATTAGCCCAATGTGGGGCTCGAACCCACGACCCTGAGATTAAGAGTCTCATGCTCTACCGACTGAGCTAACCGGGCATAACTGTACAATTTAATGTTGCAAATTTTACACTGACCTTGTGTAGCTCGGACCATGAAAACCTATGACAAACTTTGGCAGCAGCGGGGATTTATTTCAGTGAGCCAATATCAGAGTCTGTGAAGTACAACTGAGATGTTATTATTGCTTATTGAAAAGTTAATCCAATACCCCACCAGGATGACTTGAAAATTGCAATCCATTGCAATTCTTGCCGGTCTCCAACGGAACTTGTAATTATGTCTAAAACACATTTATGTAATGGCAAGAGGTGAAAGAAAGCTGTGTAAGACAGTGGCTACTTTGCATTATGCTTTTCTCTGGCCAACCAAGAGTGTAAGACACATTGCTGTGACTAGTGTACGCTCTAACGACTGAGTTTACCGGGTATTATAATCTACTAGGCCCTGCCATTTTTCAACAGAAACAGGCCAAGACAAAGTAATCAACATGCATTAATCACTTCAACCCCTTAAGAGTTTGGCTTTCCTTTGCCACAGACTATGTATACAATGAGGTTGCACTCATCTTTCCAGACTACTTGCTCTGATGACTAAAGACTAATTAGCCCAATGTGGGGCTCGAACCCACGACCCAGAGATTAAGAGTCTCATGCTCTACCGACTGAGCTAACCGGGCATAATTGTGCAATTTAATGTTGCAAATTTTACACTGACCTTGTGTAGCTCGGACCATGAAAACCTATGACAAACTTTGGCAGCAGCGGGGATTTATTTCAGTGAGCCAATATCAGAGTCTGTGAAGTACAACTGAGATGTTATTATTGCTTATTGAAAAGTTAATCCAATACCCCACCAGGATGACTTGAAAATTGCAATCCATTGCAATTCTTGCCGGTCTCCAACGGAACTTGTAATTATGTCTAAAACACATTTATGTAATGGCAAGAGGTGAAAGAAAGCTGTGTAAGACAGTGGCTACTTTGCATTATGCTTTTCTTTGGCCAACCAAGAGTGTAAGACACATTGCTGTGACTAGTGCACGCTCTAACGACTGAGTTTACCGGGTTTTATAATCTACTAGGCCCTGCCATTTTTCAACAGAAACAGGCCAAGACAAAGTAATCAACATGCATTAATCACTTCAACCCCTTAAGAGTTTGGCTTCCCTTTGCCACAGACTATGTATACAATGAGGTTGCACTCATTTTTCCAGAATACTTGCTCTGATGACTAAAGACTTATTAGCCCAATGTGGGGCTCGAACCCACGACCCTGAGATTAAGAGTCTCATGCTCTACCGACTGAGCTAACCGGGCATGTTAATGCAATTTAATGTTGCAAATTTTACACTGACCTTGTGTAGCTCGGACCATGAAAACCTATGACAATTTTTGGCAGCAGCGGGGATTTATTTCAGTGACCCAATATCAGAGTCTGTGAAGTACAACTGAGATGTTATTATTGCTTATTGAAAAGTTAATCCAATACCCCACCAGGATGACTTGAAAATTGCAATCCATTGCAATTCTTGCCGGTCTCCAACGGAACTTGTAATTATGTCTAAAACACATTCATGTAATGGCAAGAGGTGAAAGAAAGCTGTGTAAGACAGTGGCTACTTTGCATTATGCTTTTCCCTGCCCACCAAAGAATGAAAGACAGATTGCTGTGAGTAGTGGACATATAGTTGACATTGACGGAAAATCCATTGTATAGATAATTTGCAGGTTTACAACCACTAGCAAAAAAAAGTTAATACAAGAGAGAGAATAGCAGGTACTGCTGGGATTTGAACCCAGGATCTCCTGTTTACTAAACAGGCACTTTAACCAACTAAGCCTAAGCACCATTAAAGACTAAAAAAAAATGCTTCACCAAATTCTTGTACTAACCAGATAAGAAAGGAGTATCATTCTGTACTATTCTGTGGCAATGTGATAAAATATAAAAATAATGGGCATTTAAAGTCAAAGCTATTGTAGGGAGACACCTCTGGAGGTCACCCATCAACCCCTTAAGACTTCAGCTTTCCTTTGACAGGAAATATGTACACAATGAGGTTGCACTCATTTTGACAGATTACTTGGGCTGATGACTCATGATATAGCAGGCCAATGTGGTGCTTGAATCAAAGTCCCTGAGATTAAGAGTCTCATGCTCTATGACAATCTTTGGCAGCAGCCAGGTTTACTTTCGCAGAAAGAAATATCATAGTCTGTGAAGTAAAACTGAGATATTATTGCTAATGAAAAGTTAACCCAATACCCCATCAGGATGACTTGAAATTTGCAATCCATTGCAATTCTTGCCGGTCTCCAACGGAACTTGTAATTATGTCTAAAACACATTTATGTAATGGCAAGAGGTGAAATAAAGCTGTGTAAGCCAGTGGCTACTTTGCATTATGCTTTTCTCTGGCCAACCAAGAGTGTAAGACACATTGCTGTGACTAGTGTACGCTCTAACGACTGAGTTTACAGGGTATTATAATCTACTAGGCCCTGCCATTTTTCAACAGAAACAGGCCAAGACAAAGTAATCAACATGCATTAATCACTTCAACCCCTTAAGAGTTTGGCTTTCCTTTGCCACAGACTATGTATACAATGAGGTTGCACTCATCTTTCCAGACTACTTGCTAAGATGACTAAAGCCTAATTAGCCCAATGTGGGGCTCGAACCCACGACCCTGAGATTAAGAGACTCATGCTCTACCGACTGAGCTAACCGGGCATTATTGTGCAATTTAATGTTGCAAATTTTACACTGACCTTGTGTAGCTCGGACCATGAAAACCTATGACAAACTTTGGCAGCAGCGGGGATTTATTTCAGTGAGCCAATATCAGAGTCTGCGAAGTACAACTGAGATGTTATTATTGCTTATTGAAAAGTTAATCCAATACCCCACCAGGATGACTTGAAAATTGCAATCCATTGCAATTCTTGCCGGTCTCCAACGGAACTTGTAATTATGTCTAAAACACATTCATGTAATGGCAAGAGGTGAAAGAAAGCTGTGTAAGACAGTGGCTACTTTGCATTATGCTTTTCCCTGCCCACCAAAGAATGAAAGACAGATTGCTGTGAGTAGTGGACATATAGTTGACATTGACGGAAAATCCATTGTATTTGCAGGTTTACAACCACTAGCAAAAAAAAGTTAATACAAGAGAGAGAATAGCAGGTACTGCTGGGATTTGAACCCAGGATCTCCTGTTTACTAGACAGGCACTTTAACCAACTAAGCCACAGCACCATTAAAGACTAAAAAAAAATGCTTCACCAAATTCTTGTACTAACCAGATAAGAAAGGAGTATCATTCTGTACTATTCTGTGGCAATGTGATAAAATATAAAAATAATGGGCATTTAAAGTCAAAGCTATTGTAGGGAGGCACCTCTGGAGGTCACCCATCAACCCCTTAAGACTTCAGCTTTCCTTTGACAGGAAATATGTACACAATGAGGTCGCACTCATTTTGACAGATTACTTGGGCTGATGACTCATGATATAGCAGGCCAATGTGGTGCTTGAATCAAAGTCCCTGAGATTAAGAGTCTCATGCTCTATGACAATCTTTGGCAGCAGCCAGGTTTACTTTCGCAGAAAGAAATATCATAGTCTGTGAAGTACAACTGAGATGTTATTATTGCTTATTGAAAAGTTAATCCAATACCCCACCAGGATGACTTGAAAATTGCAATCCATTGCAATTCTTGCCGGTCTCCAACGGAACTTGTAATTATGTCTAAAACACATTTATGTAATGGCAAGAGGTGAAAGAAAGCTGTGTAAGACAGTGGCTACTTTGCATTATGCTTTTCTTTGGCCAACCAAGAGTGTAAGACACATTGCTGTGACTAGTGCACGCTCTAACGACTGAGTTTACCGGGTTTTATAATCTACTAGGCCCTGCCATTTTTCAACAGAAACAGGCCAAGACAAAGTAATCAACATGCATTAATCACTTCAACCCCTTAAGAGTTTGGCTTCCCTTTGCCACAGACTATGTATACAATGAGGTTGCACTCATTTTTCCAGAATACTTGCTCTGATGACTAAAGACTTATTAGCCCAATGTGGGGCTCGAACCCACGACCCTGAGATTAAGAGTCTCATGCTCTACCGACTGAGCTAACCGGGCATGTTAATGCAATTTAATGTTGCAAATTTTACACTGACCTTGTGTAGCTCGGACCATGAAAACCTATGACAATTTTTGGCAGCAGCGGGGATTTATTTCAGTGACCCAATATCAGAGTCTGTGAAGTACAACTGAGATGTTATTATTGCTTATTGAAAAGTTAATCCAATACCCCACCAGGATGACTTGAAAATTGCAATCCATTGCAATTCTTGCCGGTCTCCAACGGAACTTGTAATTATGTCTAAAACACATTCATGTAATGGCAAGAGGTGAAAGAAAGCTGTGTAAGACAGTGGCTACTTTGCATTATGCTTTTCCCTGCCCACCAAAGAATGAAAGACAGATTGCTGTGAGTAGTGGACATATAGTTGACATTGACGGAAAATCCATTGTATAGATAATTTGCAGGTTTACAACCACTAGCAAAAAAAAGTTAATACAAGAGAGAGAATAGCAGGTACTGCTGGGATTTGAACCCAGGATCTCCTGTTTACTAAACAGGCACTTTAACCAACTAAGCCACAGCACCATTAAAGACTAAAAAAAAATGCTTCACCAAATTCTTGTACTAACCAGATAAGAAAGGAGTATCATTCTGTACTATTCTGTGGCAATGTGATAAAATATAAAAATAATGGGCATTTAAAGTCAAAGCTATTGTAGGGAGACACCTCTGGAGGTCACCCATCAACCCCTTAAGACTTCAGCTTTCCTTTGACAGGAAATATGTACACAATGAGGTTGCACTTATTTTGACAGATTACTTGGGCTGATGACTCATGATATAGCAGGCCAATGTGGTGCTTGAATCAAAGTCCCTGAGATTAAGAGTCTCATGCTCTATGACAATCTTTGGCAGCAGCCAGGTTTACTTTCGCAGAAAGAAATATCATAGTCTGTGAAGTAAAACTGAGATATTATTGCTAATGAAAAGTTAACCCAATACCCCATCAGGATGACTTGAAATTTGCAATCCATTGCAATTCTTGCCGGTCTCCAACGGAACTTGTAATTATGTCTAAAACACATTTATGTAATGGCAAGAGGTGAAATAAAGCTGTGTAAGCCAGTGGCTACTTTGCATTATGCTTTTCTCTGGCCAACCAAGAGTGTAAGACACATTGCTGTGACTAGTGTACGCTCTAACGACTGAGTTTACAGGGTATTATAATCTACTAGGCCCTGCCATTTTTCAACAGAAACAGGCCAAGACAAAGTAATCAACATGCATTAATCACTTCAACCCCTTAAGAGTTTGGCTTTCCTTTGCCACAGACTATGTATACAATGAGGTTGCACTCATCTTTCCAGACTACTTGCTAAGATGACTAAAGCCTAATTAGCCCAATGTGGGGCTCGAACCCACGACCCTGAGATTAAGAGACTCATGCTCTACCGACTGAGCTAACCGGGCATTATTGTGCAATTTAATGTTGCAAATTTTACACTGACCTTGTGTAGCTCGGACCATGAAAACCTATGACAAACTTTGGCAGCAGCGGGGATTTATTTCAGTGAGCCAATATCAGAGTCTGCGAAGTACAACTGAGATGTTATTATTGCTTATTGAAAAGTTAATCCAATACCCCACCAGGATGACTTGAAAATTGCAATCCATTGCAATTCTTGCCGGTCTCCAACGGAACTTGTAATTATGTCTAAAACACATTCATGTAATGGCAAGAGGTGAAAGAAAGCTGTGTAAGACAGTGGCTACTTTGCATTATGCTTTTCCCTGCCCACCAAAGAATGAAAGACAGATTGCTGTGAGTAGTGGACATATAGTTGACATTGACGGAAAATCCATTGTATTTGCAGGTTTACAACCACTAGCAAAAAAAAGTTAATACAAGAGAGAGAATAGCAGGTACTGCTGGGATTTGAACCCAGGATCTCCTGTTTACTAGACAGGCACTTTAACCAACTAAGCCACAGCACCATTAAAGACTAAAAAAAAATGCTTCACCAAATTCTTGTACTAACCAGATAAGAAAGGAGTATCATTCTGTACTATTCTGTGGCAATGTGATAAAATATAAAAATAATGGGCATTTAAAGTCAAAGCTATTGTAGGGAGACACCTCTGGAGGTCACCCATCAACCCCTTAAGACTTCAGCTTTCCTTTGACAGGAAATATGTACACAATGAGGTCGCACTCATTTTGACAGATTACTTGGGCTGATGACTCATGATATAGCAGGCCAATGTGGTGCTTGAATCAAAGTCCCTGAGATTAAGAGTCTCATGCTCTATGACAATCTTTGGCAGCAGCCAGGTTTACTTTCGCAGAAAGAAATATCATAGTCTGTGAAGTACAACTGAGATGTTATTATTGCTTATTGAAAAGTTAACCCAATACCCCATCAGGATGACTTGAAATTTGCAATCCATTGCAATTCTTGCCGGTCTCCAACGGAACTTGTAATTATGTCTAAAACACATTTATGTAATGGCAAGAGGTGAAATAAAGCTGTGTAAGCCAGTGGCTACTTTGCATTATGCTTTTCTCTGGCCAACCAAGAGTGTAAGACACATTGCTGTGACTAGTGTACGCTCTAACGACTGAGTTTACCGGGTATTATAATCTACTAGGCCCTGCCATTTTTCAACAGAAACAGGCCAAGACAAAGTAATCAACATGCATTAATCACTTCAACCCCTTAAGAGTTTGGCTTTCCTTTGCCACAGACTATGTATACAATGAGGTTGCACTCATCTTTCCAGACTACTTGCTCTGATGACTAAAGACTAATTAGCCCAATGTGGGGCTCGAACCCACGACCCTGAGATTAAGAGTCTCATGCTCTACCGACTGAGCTAACCGGGCAAAATTGTCCAATTTAATGTTGCAAATTTTACACTGACCTTGTGTAGCTCGGACCATGAAAACCTATGACAATTTTTGGCAGCAGCGGGGATTTATTTCAGTGACCCAATATCAGAGTCTGTGAAGTACAACTGAGATGTTATTATTGCTTATTGAAAAGTTAATCCAATACCCCACCAGGATGACTTGAAAATTGCAATCCATTGCAATTCTTGCCGGTCTCCAACGGAACTTGTAATTATGTCTAAAACACATTCATGTAATGGCAAGAGGTGAAAGAAAGCTGTGTAAGACAGTGGCTACTTTGCATTATGCTTTTCCCTGCCCACCAAAGAATGAAAGACAGATTGCTGTGAGTAGTGGACATATAGTTGACATTGACGGAAAATCCATTGTATAGATAATTTGCAGGTTTACAACCACTAGCAAAAAAAAGTTAATACAAGAGAGAGAATAGCAGGTACTGCTGGGATTTGAACCCAGGATCTCCTGTTTACTAGACAGGCACTTTAACCAACTAAGCCACAGCACCATTAAAGACTAAAAAAAAATGCTTCACCAAATTCTTGTACTAACCAGATAAGAAAGGAGTATCATTCTGTACTATTCTGTGGCAATGTGATAAAATATAAAAATAATGGGCATTTAAAGTCAAAGCTATTGTAGGGAGACACCTCTGGAGGTCACCCATCAACCCCTTAAGACTTCAGCTTTCCTTTGACAGGAAATATGTACACAATGAGGTTGCACTCATTTTGACAGATTACTTGGGCTGATGACTCATGATATAGCAGGCCAATGTGGTGCTTGAATCAAAGTCCCTGAGATTAAGAGTCTCATGCTCTACCGACTGAGCTAACCCGGCATAATTGTGCAATTTAATGTTGCAAATTTTACACTGACCTTGTGTAGCTCGGACCATGAAAACCTATGACAAACTTTGGCAGCAGCGGGGATTTATTTCAGTGAGCCAATATCAGAGTCTGTGAAGTACAACTGAGATGTTATTATTGCTTATTGAAAAGTTAATCCAATACCCCACCAGGATGACTTGAAAATTGCAATCCATTGCAATTCTTGCAGGTCTCCAACGGAACTTGTAATTATGTCTAAAACACATTTATGTAATGGCAAGAGGTGAAAGAAAGCTGTGTAAGCCAGTGGCTACTTTGCATTATGCTTTTCTTTGGCCAACCAAGAGTGTAAGACACATTGCTGTGACTAGTGTACGCTCTAACGACTGAGTTTACCGGGTTTTATAATCTACTAGGCCCTGCCATTTTTCAACAGAAACAGGCCAAGACAAAGTAATCAACATGCATTAATCACTTCAACCCCTTAAGAGTTTGGCTTCCCTTTGCCACAGACTATGTATACAATGAGGTTGCACTCATCTTTCCAGAATACTTGCTCTGATGACAAAAGACTAATTAGCCCAATGTGGGGCTCGAACCCACGACCCTGAGATTAAGAGTCTCATGCTCTACCGACTGAGCTAACCGGGCAAAATTGTCCAATTTAATGTTGCAAATTTTACACTGACCTCGTGTAGCTCGGACCATGAAAACCTATGACAAACTTTGGCAGCAGCGGGGATTTATTTCAGTGAGCCAATATCAGAGTCTGTGAAGTACAACTGAGATGTTATTATTGCTTATTGAAAAGTTAATCCAATACCCCACCAGGATGACTTGAAAATTGCAATCCATTGCAATTCTTGCCGGTCTCCAACGGAACTTGTAATTATGTCTAAAACACATTCATGTAATGGCAAGAGGTGAAAGAAAGCTGTGTAAGACAGTGGCTACTTTGCATTATGCTTTTCCCTGCCCACCAAAGAATGAAAGACAGATTGCTGTGAGTAGTGGACATATAGTTGACATTGACGGAAAATCCATTGTATAGATAATTTGCAGGTTTACAACCACTAGCAAAAAAAAGTTAATACAAGAGAGAGAATAGCAGGTACTGCTGGGATTTGAACCCAGGATCTCCTGTTTACTAGACAGGCACTTTAACCAACTAAGCCACAGCACCATTAAAGACTAAAAAAAAATGCTTCACCAAATTCTTGTACTAACCAGATAAGAAAGGAGTATCATTCTGTACTATTCTGTGGCAATGTGATAAAATATAAAAATAATGGGCATTTAAAGTCAAAGCTATTGTAGGGAGACACCTCTGGAGGTCACCCATCAACCCCTTAAGACTTCAGCTTTCCTTTGACAGGAAATATGTACACAATGAGGTTGCACTCATTTTGACAGATTACTTGGGCTGATGACTCATGATATAGCAGGCCAATGTGGTGCTTGAATCAAAGTCCCTGAGATTAAGAGTCTCATGCTCTATGACAATCTTTGGCAGCAGCCAGGTTTACTTTCGCAGAAAGAAATATCATAGTCTGTGAAGTAAAACTGAGATATTATTGCTAATGAAAAGTTAACCCAATACCCCATCAGGATGACTTGAAATTTGCAATCCATTGCAATTCTTGCCGGTCTCCAACGGAACTTGTAATTATGTCTAAAACACATTTATGTAATGGCAAGAGGTGAAATAAAGCTGTGTAAGCCAGTGGCTACTTTGCATTATGCTTTTCTCTGGCCAACCAAGAGTGTAAGACACATTGCTGTGACTAGTGTACGCTCTAACGACTGAGTTTACAGGGTATTATAATCTACTAGGCCCTGCCATTTTTCAACAGAAACAGGCCAAGACAAAGTAATCAACATGCATTAATCACTTCAACCCCTTAAGAGTTTGGCTTCCCTTTGCCACAGACTATGTATACAATGAGGTTGCACTCATTTTTCCAGAATACTTGCTCTGATGACTAAAGACTTATTAGCCCAATGTGGGCCTCGAACCCACGACCCTGAGATTAAGAGTCTCATGCTCTACCGACTGAGCTAACCGGGCATATTAGTGCAATTTAATGTTGCAAATTTTACACTGACCTTGTGTAGCTCGGACCATGAAAACCTATGACAATTTTTGGCAGCAGCGGGGATTTATTTCAGTGACCCAATATCAGAGTCTGTGAAGTACAACTGAGATGTTATTATTGCTTATTGAAAAGTTAATCCAATACCCCACCAGGATGACTTGAAAATTGCAATCCATTGCAATTCTTGCCGGTCTCCAACGGAACTTGTAATTATGTCTAAAACACATTCATGTAATGGCAAGAGGTGAAAGAAAGCTGTGTAAGACAGTGGCTACTTTGCATTATGCTTTTCCCTGCCCACCAAAGAATGAAAGACAGATTGCTGTGAGTAGTGGACATATAGTTGACATTGACGGAAAATCCATTGTATAGATAATTTGCAGGTTTACAACCACTAGCAAAAAAAAGTTAATACAAGAGAGAGAATAGCAGGTACTGCTGGGATTTGAACCCAGGATCTCCTGTTTACTAGACAGGCACTTTAACCAACTAAGCCACAGCACCATTAAAGACTAATAAAAAATGCTTCAGCAAATTCTTGTACTAACCAGATAAGAAAGGAGTATCATTCTGTACTATTCTGTGGCAATGTGATAAAATATAAAAATAATGGGCATTTAAAGTCAAAGCTATTGTAGGGAGACACCTCTGGAGGTCACCCATCAACCCCTTAAGACTTCAGCTTTCCTTTGACAGGAAATATGTACACAATGAGGTTGCACTCATTTTGACAGATTACTTGGGCTGATGACTCATGATATAGCAGGCCAATGTGGTGCTTGAATCAAAGTCCCTGAGATTAAGAGTCTCATGCTCTATGACAATCTTTGGCAGCAGCCAGGTTTACTTTCGCAGAAAGAAATATCATAGTCTGTGAAGTAAAACTGAGATATTATTGCTAATGAAAAGTTAACCCAATACCCCATCAGGATGACTTGAAATTTGCAATCCATTGCAATTCTTGCCGGTCTCCAACGGAACTTGTAATTATGTCTAAAACACATTTATGTAATGGCAAGAGGTGAAATAAAGCTGTGTAAGCCAGTGGCTACTTTGCATTATGCTTTTCTCTGGCCAACCAAGAGTGTAAGACACATTGCTGTGACTAGTGTACGCTCTAACGACTGAGTTTACAGGGTATTATAATCTACTAGGCCCTGCCATTTTTCAACAGAAACAGGCCAAGACAAAGTAATCAACATGCATTAATCACTTCAACCCCTTAAGAGTTTGGCTTTCCTTTGCCACAGACTATGTATACAATGAGGTTGCACTCATCTTTCCAGACTACTTGCTCTGATGACTAAAGACTAATTAGCCCAATGTGGGGCTCGAACCCACGACCCTGAGATTAAGAGTCTCATGCTCTACCGACTGAGCTAACCGGGCATGTTAATGCAATTTAATGTTGCAAATTTTACACTGACCTTGTGTAGCTCGGACCATGAAAACCTATGACAAACTTTGGCAGCAGCGGGGATTTATTTCAGTGAGCCAATATCAGAGTCTGCGAAGTACAACTGAGATGTTATTATTGCTTATTGAAAAGTTAATCCAATACCCCACCAGGATGACTTGAAAATTGCAATCCATTGCAATTCTTGCCGGTCTCCAACGGAACTTGTAATTATGTCTAAAACACATTCATGTAATGGCAAGAGGTGAAAGAAAGCTGTGTAAGACAGTGGCTACTTTGCATTATGCTTTTCCCTGCCCACCAAAGAATGAAAGACAGATTGCTGTGAGTAGTGGACATATAGTTGACATTGACGGAAAATCCATTGTATTTGCAGGTTTACAACCACTAGCAAAAAAAAGTTAATACAAGAGAGAGAATAGCAGGTGCTGCTGGGATTTGAACCCAGGATCTCCTGTTTACTAGACAGGCACTTTAACCAACTAAGCCACAGCACCATTAAAGACTAAAAAAAAATGCTTCACCAAATTCTTGTACTAACCAGATAAGAAAGGAGTATCATTCTGTACTATTCTGTGGCAATGTGATAAAATATAAAAATAATGGGCATTTAAAGTCAAAGCTATTGTAGGGAGACACCTCTGGAGGTCACCCATCAACCCCTTAAGACTTCAGCTTTCCTTTGACAGGAACTATGTACACAATGAGGTTGCACTCATTTTGACAGATTACTTGGGCTGATGACTCATGATATAGCATGCCAATGTGGTGCTTGAATCAAAGTCCCTGAGATTAAGAGTCTCATGCTCTACCGACTGAGCTAACCCGGCATAATTGTGCAATTTAATGTTGCAAATTTTACACTGACCTTGTGTAGCTCGGACCATGAAAACCTATGACAAACTTTGGCAGCAGCGGGGATTTATTTCAGTGAGCCAATATCAGAGTCTGTGAAGTACAACTGAGATGTTATTATTGCTTATTGAAAAGTTAATCCAATACCCCACCAGGATGACTTGAAAATTGCAATCCATTGCAATTCTTGCAGGTCTCCAACGGAACTTGTAATTATGTCTAAAACACATTTATGTAATGGCAAGAGGTGAAAGAAAGCTGTGTAGGCCAGTGGCTACTTTGCATTATGCTTTTCTTTGGCCAACCAAGAGTGTAAGACACATTGCTGTGACTAGTGTACGCTCTAACGACTGAGTTTACCGGGTTTTATAATCTACTAGGCCCTGCCATTTTTCAACAGAAACAGGCCAAGACAAAGTAATCAACATGCATTAATCACTTCAACCCCTTAAGAGTTTGGCTTCCCTTTGCCACAGACTATGTATACAATGAGGTTGCACTCATCTTTCCAGAATACTTGCTCTGATGACAAAAGACTAATTAGCCCAATGTGGGGCTCGAACCCACGACCCTGAGATTAAGAGTCTCATGCTCTACCGACTGAGCTAACCGGGCAAAATTGTCCAATTTAATGTTGCAAATTTTACACTGACCTCGTGTAGCTCGGACCATGAAAACCTATGACAAACTTTGGCAGCAGCGGGGATTTATTTCAGTGAGCCAATATCAGAGTCTGTGAAGTACAACTGAGATGTTATTATTGCTTATTGAAAAGTTAATCCAATACCCCACCAGGATGACTTGAAAATTGCAATCCATTGCAATTCTTGCCGGTCTCCAACGGAACTTGTAATTATGTCTAAAACACATTCATGTAATGGCAAGAGGTGAAAGAAAGCTGTGTAAGACAGTGGCTACTTTGCATTATGCTTTTCCCTGCCCACCAAAGAATGAAAGACAGATTGCTGTGAGTAGTGGACATATAGTTGACATTGACGGAAAATCCATTGTATAGATAATTTGCAGGTTTACAACCACTAGCAAAAAAAAGTTAATACAAGAGAGAGAATAGCAGTTACTGCTGGGATTTGAACCCAGGATCTCCTGTTTACTAGACAGGCACTTTAACCAACTAAGCCACAGCACCATTAAAGACTAAAAAAAAATGCTTCACCAAATTCTTGTACTAACCAGATAAGAAAGGAGTATCATTCTGTACTATTCTGTGGCAATGTGATAAAATATAAAAATAATGGGCATTTAAAGTCAAAGCTATTGTAGGGAGACACCTCTGGAGGTCACCCATCAACCCCTTAAGACTTCAGCTTTCCTTTGACAGGAAATATGTACACAATGAGGTTGCACTCATTTTGACAGATTACTTGGGCTGATGACTCATGATATAGCAGGCCAATGTGGTGCTTGAATCAAAGTCCCTGAGATTAAGAGTCTCATGCTCTATGACAATCTTTGGCAGCAGCCAGGTTTACTTTCGCAGAAAGAAATATCATAGTCTGTGAAGTAAAACTGAGATATTATTGCTAATGAAAAGTTAACCCAATACCCCATCAGGATGACTTGAAATTTGCAATCCATTGCAATTCTTGCCGGTCTCCAACGGAACTTGTAATTATGTCTAAAACACATTTATGTAATGGCAAGAGGTGAAATAAAGCTGTGTAAGCCAGTGGCTACTTTGCATTATGCTTTTCTCTGGCCAACCAAGAGTGTAAGACACATTGCTGTGACTAGTGTACGCTCTAACGACTGAGTTTACAGGGTATTATAATCTACTAGGCCCTGCCATTTTTCAACAGAAACAGGCCAAGACAAAGTAATCAACATGCATTAATCACTTCAACCCCTTAAGAGTTTGGCTTTCCTTTGCCACAGACTATGTATACAATGAGGTTGCACTCATCTTTCCAGACTACTTGCTCTGATGACTAAAGACTAATTAGCCCAATGTGGGGCTCGAACCCACGACCCTGAGATTAAGAGTCTCATGCTCTACCGACTGAGCTAACCGGGCATGTTAATGCAATTTAATGTTGCAAATTTTACACTGACCTTGTGTAGCTCGGACCATGAAAACCTATGACAAACTTTGGCAGCAGCGGGGATTTATTTCAGTGAGCCAATATCAGAGTCTGCGAAGTACAACTGAGATGTTATTATTGCTTATTGAAAAGTTAATCCAATACCCCACCAGGATGACTTGAAAATTGCAATCCATTGCAATTCTTGCCGGTCTCCAACGGAACTTGTAATTATGTCTAAAACACATTCATGTAATGGCAAGAGGTGAAAGAAAGCTGTGTAAGACAGTGGCTACTTTGCATTATGCTTTTCCCTGCCCACCAAAGAATGAAAGACAGATTGCTGTGAGTAGTGGACATATAGTTGACATTGACGGAAAATCCATTGTATTTGCAGGTTTACAACCACTAGCAAAAAAAAGTTAATACAAGAGAGAGAATAGCAGGTGCTGCTGGGATTTGAACCCAGGATCTCCTGTTTACTAGACAGGCACTTTAACCAACTAAGCCACAGCACCATTAAAGACTAAAAAAAAATGCTTCACCAAATTCTTGTACTAACCAGATAAGAAAGGAGTATCATTCTGTACTATTCTGTGGCAATGTGATAAAATATAAAAATAATGGGCATTTAAAGTCAAAGCTATTGTAGGGAGACACCTCTGGAGGTCACCCATCAACCCCTTAAGACTTCAGCTTTCCTTTGACAGGAACTATGTACACAATGAGGTTGCACTCATTTTGACAGATTACTTGGGCTGATGACTCATGATATAGCAGGCCAATGTGGTGCTTGAATCAAAGTCCCTGAGATTAAGAGTCTCATGCTCTATGACAATCTTTGGCAGCAGCCAGGTTTACTTTCGCAGAAAGAAATATCATAGTCTGTGAAGTAAAACTGAGATATTATTGCTAATGAAAAGTTAACCCAATACCCCATCAGGATGACTTGAAATTTGCAATCCATTGCAATTCTTGCCGGTCTCCAACGGAACTTGTAATTATGTCTAAAACACATTTATGTAATGGCAAGAGGTGAAATAAAGCTGTGTAAGCCAGTGGCTACTTTGCATTATGCTTTTCTCTGGCCAACCAAGAGTGTAAGACACATTGCTGTGACTAGTGTACGCTCTAACGACTGAGTTTACAGGGTATTATAATCTACTAGGCCCTGCCATTTTTCAACAGAAACAGGCCAAGACAAAGTAATCAACATGCATTAATCACTTCAACCCCTTAAGAGTTTGGCTTTCCTTTGCCACAGACTATGTATACAATGAGGTTGCACTCATCTTTCCAGACTACTTGCTCTGATGACTAAAGACTAATTAGCCCAATGTGGGGCTCGAACCCACGACCCTGAGATTAAGAGTCTCATGCTCTACCGACTGAGCTAACCGGGCATGTTAATGCAATTTAATGTTGCAAATTTTACACTGACCTTGTGTAGCTCGGACCATGAAAACCTATGACAAACTTTGGCAGCAGCGGGGATTTATTTCAGTGAGCCAATATCAGAGTCTGTGAAGTACAACTGAGATGTTATTATTGCTTATTGAAAAGTTAATCCAATACCCCACCAGGATGACTTGAAAATTGCAATCCATTGCAATTCTTGCCGGTCTCCAACGGAACTTGTAATTATGTCTAAAACACATTTATGTAATGGCAAGAGGTGAAAGAAAGCTGTGTAAGACAGTGGCTACTTTGCATTATGCTTTTCTCTGGCCAACCAAGAGTGTAAGACACATTGCTGTGACTAGTGTACGCTCTAACGACTGAGTTTACCGGGTATTATAATCTACTAGGCCCTGCCATTTTTCAACAGAAACAGGCCAAGACAAAGTAATCAACATGCATTAATCACTTCAACCCCTTAAGAGTTTGGCTTTCCTTTGCCACAGACTATGTATACAATGAGGTTGCACTCATCTTTCCAGACTACTTGCTCTGATGACTAAAGACTAATTAGCCCAATGTGGGGCTCGAACCCACGACCCTGAGATTAAGAGTCTCATGCTCTACCGACTGAGCTAACCGGGCATAATTGTGCAATTTAATGTTGCAAATTTTACACTGACCTTGTGTAGCTCGGACCATGAAAACCTATGACAAACTTTGGCAGCAGCGGGGATTTATTTCAGTGAGCCAATATCAGAGTCTGTGAAGTACAACTGAGATGTTATTATTGCTTATTGAAAAGTTAATCCAATACCCCACCAGGATGACTTGAAAATTGCAATCCATTGCAATTCTTGCCGGTCTCCAACGGAACTTGTAATTATGTCTAAAACACATTTATGTAATGGCAAGAGGTGAAAGAAAGCTGTGTAAGACAGTGGCTACTTTGCATTATGCTTTTCTCTGGCCAACCAAGAGTGTAAGACACATTGCTGTGACTAGTGTACGCTCTAACGACTGAGTTTACCGGGTATTATAATCTACTAGGCCCTGCCATTTTTCAACAGAAACAGGCCAAGACAAAGTAATCAACATGCATTAATCACTTCAACCCCTTAAGAGTTTGGCTTTCCTTTGCCACAGACTATGTATACAATGAGGTTGCACTCATCTTTCCAGACTACTTGCTCTGATGACTAAAGACTAATTAGCCCAATGTGGGGCTCGAACCCACGACCCTGAGATTAAGAGTCTCATGCTCTACCGACTGAGCTAACCGGGCATAACTGTACAATTTAATGTTGCAAATTTTACACTGACCTTGTGTAGCTCGGACCATGAAAACCTATGACAAACTTTGGCAGCAGCGGGGATTTATTTCAGTGAGCCAATATCAGAGTCTGTGAAGTACAACTGAGATGTTATTATTGCTTATTGAAAAGTTAATCCAATACCCCACCAGGATGACTTGAAAATTGCAATCCATTGCAATTCTTGCCGGTCTCCAACGGAACTTGTAATTATGTCTAAAACACATTTATGTAATGGCAAGAGGTGAAAGAAAGCTGTGTAAGACAGTGGCTACTTTGCATTATGCTTTTCTCTGGCCAACCAAGAGTGTAAGACACATTGCTGTGACTAGTGTACGCTCTAACGACTGAGTTTACCGGGTATTATAATCTACTAGGCCCTGCCATTTTTCAACAGAAACAGGCCAAGACAAAGTAATCAACATGCATTAATCACTTCAACCCCTTAAGAGTTTGGCTTTCCTTTGCCACAGACTATGTATACAATGAGGTTGCACTCATCTTTCCAGACTACTTGCTCTGATGACTAAAGACTAATTAGCCCAATGTGGGGCTCGAACCCACGACCCAGAGATTAAGAGTCTCATGCTCTACCGACTGAGCTAACCTGGCATAATTGTGCAATTTAATGTTGCAAATTTTACACTGACCTTGTGTAGCTCGGACCATGAAAACCTATGACAAACTTTGGCAGCAGCGGGGATTTATTTCAGTGAGCCAATATCAGAGTCTGTGAAGTACAACTGAGATGTTATTATTGCTTATTGAAAAGTTAATCCAATACCCCACCAGGATGACTTGAAAATTGCAATCCATTGCAATTCTTGCCGGTCTCCAACGGAACTTGTAATTATGTCTAAAACACATTTATGTAATGGCAAGAGGTGAAAGAAAGCTGTGTAAGACAGTGGCTACTTTGCATTATGCTTTTCTTTGGCCAACCAAGAGTGTAAGACACATTGCTGTGACTAGTGCACGCTCTAACGACTGAGTTTACCGGGTTTTATAATCTACTAGGCCCTGCCATTTTTCAACAGAAACAGGCCAAGACAAAGTAATCAACATGCATTAATCACTTCAACCCCTTAAGAGTTTGGCTTCCCTTTGCCACAGACTATGTATACAATGAGGTTGCACTCATTTTTCCAGAATACTTGCTCTGATGACTAAAGACTTATTAGCCCAATGTGGGGCTCGAACCCACGACCCTGAGATTAAGAGTCTCATGCTCTACCGACTGAGCTAACCGGGCATGTTAATGCAATTTAATGTTGCAAATTTTACACTGACCTTGTGTAGCTCGGACCATGAAAACCTATGACAATTTTTGGCAGCAGCGGGGATTTATTTCAGTGACCCAATATCAGAGTCTGTGAAGTACAACTGAGATGTTATTATTGCTTATTGAAAAGTTAATCCAATACCCCACCAGGATGACTTGAAAATTGCAATCCATTGCAATTCTTGCCGGTCTCCAACGGAACTTGTAATTATGTCTAAAACACATTCATGTAATGGCAAGAGGTGAAAGAAAGCTGTGTAAGACAGTGGCTACTTTGCATTATGCTTTTCCCTGCCCACCAAAGAATGAAAGACAGATTGCTGTGAGTAGTGGACATATAGTTGACATTGACGGAAAATCCATTGTATAGATAATTTGCAGGTTTACAACCACTAGCAAAAAAAAGTTAATACAAGAGAGAGAATAGCAGGTACTGCTGGGATTTGAACCCAGGATCTCCTGTTTACTAAACAGGCACTTTAACCAACTAAGCCACAGCACCATTAAAGACTAAAAAAAAATGCTTCACCAAATTCTTGTACTAACCAGATAAGAAAGGAGTATCATTCTGTACTATTCTGTGGCAATGTGATAAAATATAAAAATAATGGGCATTTAAAGTCAAAGCTATTGTAGGGAGACACCTCTGGAGGTCACCCATCAACCCCTTAAGACTTCAGCTTTCCTTTGACAGGAAATATGTACACAATGAGGTTGCACTCATTTTGACAGATTACTTGGGCTGATGACTCATGATATAGCAGGCCAATGTGGTGCTTGAATCAAAGTCCCTGAGATTAAGAGTCTCATGCTCTATGACAATCTTTGGCAGCAGCCAGGTTTACTTTCGCAGAAAGAAATATCATAGTCTGTGAAGTAAAACTGAGATATTATTGCTAATGAAAAGTTAACCCAATACCCCATCAGGATGACTTGAAATTTGCAATCCATTGCAATTCTTGCCGGTCTCCAACGGAACTTGTAATTATGTCTAAAACACATTTATGTAATGGCAAGAGGTGAAATAAAGCTGTGTAAGCCAGTGGCTACTTTGCATTATGCTTTTCTCTGGCCAACCAAGAGTGTAAGACACATTGCTGTGACTAGTGTACGCTCTAACGACTGAGTTTACAGGGTATTATAATCTACTAGGCCCTGCCATTTTTCAACAGAAACAGGCCAAGACAAAGTAATCAACATGCATTAATCACTTCAACCCCTTAAGAGTTTGGCTTTCCTTTGCCACAGACTATGTATACAATGAGGTTGCACTCATCTTTCCAGACTACTTGCTAAGATGACTAAAGCCTAATTAGCCCAATGTGGGGCTCGAACCCACGACCCTGAGATTAAGAGACTCATGCTCTACCGACTGAGCTAACCGGGCATTATTGTGCAATTTAATGTTGCAAATTTTACACTGACCTTGTGTAGCTCGGACCATGAAAACCTATGACAAACTTTGGCAGCAGCGGGGATTTATTTCAGTGAGCCAATATCAGAGTCTGCGAAGTACAACTGAGATGTTATTATTGCTTATTGAAAAGTTAATCCAATACCCCACCAGGATGACTTGAAAATTGCAATCCATTGCAATTCTTGCCGGTCTCCAACGGAACTTGTAATTATGTCTAAAACACATTCATGTAATGGCAAGAGGTGAAAGAAAGCTGTGTAAGACAGTGGCTACTTTGCATTATGCTTTTCCCTGCCCACCAAAGAATGAAAGACAGATTGCTGTGAGTAGTGGACATATAGTTGACATTGACGGAAAATCCATTGTATTTGCAGGTTTACAACCACTAGCAAAAAAAAGTTAATACAAGAGAGAGAATAGCAGGTACTGCTGGGATTTGAACCCAGGATCTCCTGTTTACTAGACAGGCACTTTAACCAACTAAGCCACAGCACCATTAAAGACTAAAAAAAAATGCTTCACCAAATTCTTGTACTAACCAGATAAGAAAGGAGTATCATTCTGTACTATTCTGTGGCAATGTGATAAAATATAAAAATAATGGGCATTTAAAGTCAAAGCTATTGTAGGGAGACACCTCTGGAGGTCACCCATCAACCCCTTAAGACTTCAGCTTTCCTTTGACAGGAAATATGTACACAATGAGGTCGCACTCATTTTGACAGATTACTTGGGCTGATGACTCATGATATAGCAGGCCAATGTGGTGCTTGAATCAAAGTCCCTGAGATTAAGAGTCTCATGCTCTATGACAATCTTTGGCAGCAGCCAGGTTTACTTTCGCAGAAAGAAATATCATAGTCTGTGAAGTACAACTGAGATGTTATTATTGCTTATTGAAAAGTTAACCCAATACCCCATCAGGATGACTTGAAATTTGCAATCCATTGCAATTCTTGCCGGTCTCCAACGGAACTTGTAATTATGTCTAAAACACATTTATGTAATGGCAAGAGGTGAAATAAAGCTGTGTAAGCCAGTGGCTACTTTGCATTATGCTTTTCTCTGGCCAACCAAGAGTGTAAGACACATTGCTGTGACTAGTGTACGCTCTAACGACTGAGTTTACCGGGTATTATAATCTACTAGGCCCTGCCATTTTTCAACAGAAACAGGCCAAGACAAAGTAATCAACATGCATTAATCACTTCAACCCCTTAAGAGTTTGGCTTTCCTTTGCCACAGACTATGTATACAATGAGGTTGCACTCATCTTTCCAGACTACTTGCTCTGATGACTAAAGACTAATTAGCCCAATGTGGGGCTCGAACCCACGACCCTGAGATTAAGAGTCTCATGCTCTACCGACTGAGCTAACCGGGCAAAATTGTCCAATTTAATGTTGCAAATTTTACACTGACCTTGTGTAGCTCGGACCATGAAAACCTATGACAATTTTTGGCAGCAGCGGGGATTTATTTCAGTGACCCAATATCAGAGTCTGTGAAGTACAACTGAGATGTTATTATTGCTTATTGAAAAGTTAATCCAATACCCCACCAGGATGACTTGAAAATTGCAATCCATTGCAATTCTTGCCGGTCTCCAACGGAACTTGTAATTATGTCTAAAACACATTCATGTAATGGCAAGAGGTGAAAGAAAGCTGTGTAAGACAGTGGCTACTTTGCATTATGCTTTTCCCTGCCCACCAAAGAATGAAAGACAGATTGCTGTGAGTAGTGGACATATAGTTGACATTGACGGAAAATCCATTGTATAGATAATTTGCAGGTTTACAACCACTAGCAAAAAAAAGTTAATACAAGAGAGAGAATAGCAGGTACTGCTGGGATTTGAACCCAGGATCTCCTGTTTACTAGACAGGCACTTTAACCAACTAAGCCACAGCACCATTAAAGACTAAAAAAAATGCTTCACCAAATTCTTGTACTAACCAGATAAGAAAGGAGTATCATTCTGTACTATTCTGTGGCAATGTGATAAAATATAAAAATAATGGGCATTTAAAGTCAAAGCTATTGTAGGGAGACACCTCTGGAGGTCACCCATCAACCCCTTAAGACTTCAGCTTTCCTTTGACAGGAAATATGTACACAATGAGGTTGCACTCATTTTGACAGATTACTTGGGCTGATGACTCATGATATAGCAGGCCAATGTGGTGCTTGAATCAAAGTCCCTGAGATTAAGAGTCTCATGCTCTACCGACTGAGCTAACCCGGCATAATTGTGCAATTTAATGTTGCAAATTTTACACTGACCTTGTGTAGCTCGGACCATGAAAACCTATGACAAACTTTGGCAGCAGCGGGGATTTATTTCAGTGAGCCAATATCAGAGTCTGTGAAGTACAACTGAGATGTTATTATTGCTTATTGAAAAGTTAATCCAATACCCCACCAGGATGACTTGAAAATTGCAATCCATTGCAATTCTTGCAGGTCTCCAACGGAACTTGTAATTATGTCTAAAACACGTTTATGTAATGGCAAGAGGTGAAAGAAAGCTGTGTAAGACAGTGGCTACTTTGCATTATGCTTTTCTTTGGCCAACCAAGAGTGTAAGACACATTGCTGTGACTAGTGTACGCTCTAACGACTGAGTTTACCGGGTTTTATAATCTACTAGGCCCTGCCATTTTTCAACAGAAACAGGCCAAGACAAAGTAATCAACATGCATTAATCACTTCAACCCCTTAAGAGTTTGGCTTCCCTTTGCCACAGACTATGTATACAATGAGGTTGCACTCATCTTTCCAGAATACTTGCTCTGATGACAAAAGACTAATTAGCCCAATGTGGGGCTCGAACCCACGACCCTGAGATTAAGAGTCTCATGCTCTACCGACTGAGCTAACCGGGCAAAATTGTCCAATTTAATGTTGCAAATTTTACACTGACCTCGTGTAGCTCGGACCATGAAAACCTATGACAAACTTTGGCAGCAGCGGGGATTTATTTCAGTGAGCCAATATCAGAGTCTGTGAAGTACAACTGAGATGTTATTATTGCTTATTGAAAAGTTAATCCAATACCCCACCAGGATGACTTGAAAATTGCAATCCATTGCAATTCTTGCCGGTCTCCAACGGAACTTGTAATTATGTCTAAAACACATTCATGTAATGGCAAGAGGTGAAAGAAAGCTGTGTAAGACAGTGGCTACTTTGCATTATGCTTTTCCCTGCCCACCAAAGAATGAAAGACAGATTGCTGTGAGTAGTGGACATATAGTTGACATTGACGGAAAATCCATTGTATAGATAATTTGCAGGTTTACAACCACTAGCAAAAAAAAGTTAATACAAGAGAGAGAATAGCAGGTACTGCTGGGATTTGAACCCAGGAACTCCTGTTTACTAGACAGGCACTTTAACCAACTAAGCCACAGCACCATTAAAGACTAAAAAAAAATGCTTCACCAAATTCTTGTACTAACCAGATAAGAAAGGAGTATCATTCTGTACTATTCTGTGGCAATGTGATAAAATATAAAAATAATGGGCATTTAAAGTCAAAGCTATTGTAGGGAGACACCTCTGGAGGTCACCCATCAACCCCTTAAGACTTCAGCTTTCCTTTGACAGGAAATATGTACACAATGAGGTTGCACTCATTTTGACAGATTACTTGGGCTGATGACTCATGATATAGCAGGCCAATGTGGTGCTTGAATCAAAGTCCCTGAGATTAAGAGTCTCATGCTCTATGACAATCTTTGGCAGCAGCCAGGTTTACTTTCGCAGAAAGAAATATCATAGTCTGTGAAGTAAAACTGAGATATTATTGCTAATGAAAAGTTAACCCAATACCCCATCAGGATGACTTGAAATTTGCAATCCATTGCAATTCTTGCCGGTCTCCAACGGAACTTGTAATTATGTCTAAAACACATTTATGTAATGGCAAGAGGTGAAATAAAGCTGTGTAAGCCAGTGGCTACTTTGCATTATGCTTTTCTCTGGCCAACCAAGAGTGTAAGACACATTGCTGTGACTAGTGTACGCTCTAACGACTGAGTTTACAGGGTATTATAATCTACTAGGCCCTGCCATTTTTCAACAGAAACAGGCCAAGACAAAGTAATCAACATGCATTAATCACTTCAACCCCTTAAGAGTTTGGCTTCCCTTTGCCACAGACTATGTATACAATGAGGTTGCACTCATTTTTCCAGAATACTTGCTCTGATGACTAAAGACTTATTAGCCCAATGTGGGCCTCGAACCCACGACCCTGAGATTAAGAGTCTCATGCTCTACCGACTGAGCTAACCGGGCATATTAATGCAATTTAATGTTGCAAATTTTACACTGACCTTGTGTAGCTCGGACCATGAAAACCTATGACAATTTTTGGCAGCAGCGGGGATTTATTTCAGTGACCCAATATCAGAGTCTGTGAAGTACAACTGAGATGTTATTATTGCTTATTGAAAAGTTAATCCAATACCCCACCAGGATGACTTGAAAATTGCAATCCATTGCAATTCTTGCCGGTCTCCAACGGAACTTGTAATTATGTCTAAAACACATTCATGTAATGGCAAGAGGTGAAAGAAAGCTGTGTAAGACAGTGGCTACTTTGCATTATGCTTTTCCCTGCCCACCAAAGAATGAAAGACAGATTGCTGTGAGTAGTGGACATATAGTTGACATTGACGGAAAATCCATTGTATAGATAATTTGCAGGTTTACAACCACTAGCAAAAAAAAGTTAATACAAGAGAGAGAATAGCAGGTACTGCTGGGATTTGAACCCAGGATCTCCTGTTTACTAGACAGGCACTTTAACCAACTAAGCCACAGCACCATTAAAGACTAATAAAAAATGCTTCAGCAAATTCTTGTACTAACCAGATAAGAAAGGAGTATCATTCTGTACTATTCTGTGGCAATGTGATAAAATATAAAAATAATGGGCATTTAAAGTCAAAGCTATTGTAGGGAGACACCTCTGGAGGTCACCCATCAACCCCTTAAGACTTCAGCTTTCCTTTGACAGGAAATATGTACACAATGAGGTTGCACTCATTTTGACAGATTACTTGGGCTGATGACTCATGATATAGCAGGCCAATGTGGTGCTTGAATCAAAGTCCCTGAGATTAAGAGTCTCATGCTCTATGACAATCTTTGGCAGCAGCCAGGTTTACTTTCGCAGAAAGAAATATCATAGTCTGTGAAGTAAAACTGAGATATTATTGCTAATGAAAAGTTAACCCAATACCCCATCAGGATGACTTGAAATTTGCAATCCATTGCAATTCTTGCCGGTCTCCAACGGAACTTGTAATTATGTCTAAAACACATTTATGTAATGGCAAGAGGTGAAATAAAGCTGTGTAAGCCAGTGGCTACTTTGCATTATGCTTTTCTCTGGCCAACCAAGAGTGTAAGACACATTGCTGTGACTAGTGTACGCTCTAACGACTGAGTTTACAGGGTATTATAATCTACTAGGCCCTGCCATTTTTCAACAGAAACAGGCCAAGACAAAGTAATCAACATGCATTAATCACTTCAACCCCTTAAGAGTTTGGCTTTCCTTTGCCACAGACTATGTATACAATGAGGTTGCACTCATCTTTCCAGACTACTTGCTCTGATGACTAAAGACTAATTAGCCCAATGTGGGGCTCGAACCCACGACCCTGAGATTAAGAGTCTCATGCTCTACCGACTGAGCTAACCGGGCATGTTAATGCAATTTAATGTTGCAAATTTTACACTGACCTTGTGTAGCTCGGACCATGAAAACCTATGACAAACTTTGGCAGCAGCGGGGATTTATTTCAGTGAGCCAATATCAGAGTCTGCGAAGTACAACTGAGATGTTATTATTGCTTATTGAAAAGTTAATCCAATACCCCACCAGGATGACTTGAAAATTGCAATCCATTGCAATTCTTGCCGGTCTCCAACGGAACTTGTAATTATGTCTAAAACACATTCATGTAATGGCAAGAGGTGAAAGAAAGCTGTGTAAGACAGTGGCTACTTTGCATTATGCTTTTCCCTGCCCACCAAAGAATGAAAGACAGATTGCTGTGAGTAGTGGACATATAGTTGACATTGACGGAAAATCCATTGTATTTGCAGGTTTACAACCACTAGCAAAAAAAAGTTAATACAAGAGAGAGAATAGCAGGTGCTGCTGGGATTTGAACCCAGGATCTCCTGTTTACTAGACAGGCACTTTAACCAACTAAGCCACAGCACCATTAAAGACTAAAAAAAAATGCTTCACCAAATTCTTGTACTAACCAGATAAGAAAGGAGTATCATTCTGTACTATTCTGTGGCAATGTGATAAAATATAAAAATAATGGGCATTTAAAGTCAAAGCTATTGTAGGGAGACACCTCTGGAGGTCACCCATCAACCCCTTAAGACTTCAGCTTTCCTTTGACAGGAACTATGTACACAATGAGGTTGCACTCATTTTGACAGATTACTTGGGCTGATGACTCATGATATAGCATGCCAATGTGGTGCTTGAATCAAAGTCCCTGAGATTAAGAGTCTCATGCTCTACCGACTGAGCTAACCCGGCATAATTGTGCAATTTAATGTTGCAAATTTTACACTGACCTTGTGTAGCTCGGACCATGAAAACCTATGACAAACTTTGGCAGCAGCGGGGATTTATTTCAGTGAGCCAATATCAGAGTCTGTGAAGTACAACTGAGATGTTATTATTGCTTATTGAAAAGTTAATCCAATACCCCACCAGGATGACTTGAAAATTGCAATCCATTGCAATTCTTGCAGGTCTCCAACGGAACTTGTAATTATGTCTAAAACACATTTATGTAATGGCAAGAGGTGAAAGAAAGCTGTGTAGGCCAGTGGCTACTTTGCATTATGCTTTTCTTTGGCCAACCAAGAGTGTAAGACACATTGCTGTGACTAGTGTACGCTCTAACGACTGAGTTTACCGGGTTTTATAATCTACTAGGCCCTGCCATTTTTCAACAGAAACAGGCCAAGACAAAGTAATCAACATGCATTAATCACTTCAACCCCTTAAGAGTTTGGCTTCCCTTTGCCACAGACTATGTATACAATGAGGTTGCACTCATCTTTCCAGAATACTTGCTCTGATGACAAAAGACTAATTAGCCCAATGTGGGGCTCGAACCCACGACCCTGAGATTAAGAGTCTCATGCTCTACCGACTGAGCTAACCGGGCAAAATTGTCCAATTTAATGTTGCAAATTTTACACTGACCTCGTGTAGCTCGGACCATGAAAACCTATGACAAACTTTGGCAGCAGCGGGGATTTATTTCAGTGAGCCAATATCAGAGTCTGTGAAGTACAACTGAGATGTTATTATTGCTTATTGAAAAGTTAATCCAATACCCCACCAGGATGACTTGAAAATTGCAATCCATTGCAATTCTTGCCGGTCTCCAACGGAACTTGTAATTATGTCTAAAACACATTCATGTAATGGCAAGAGGTGAAAGAAAGCTGTGTAAGACAGTGGCTACTTTGCATTATGCTTTTCCCTGCCCACCAAAGAATGAAAGACAGATTGCTGTGAGTAGTGGACATATAGTTGACATTGACGGAAAATCCATTGTATAGATAATTTGCAGGTTTACAACCACTAGCAAAAAAAAGTTAATACAAGAGAGAGAATAGCAGTTACTGCTGGGATTTGAACCCAGGATCTCCTGTTTACTAGACAGGCACTTTAACCAACTAAGCCACAGCACCATTAAAGACTAAAAAAAAATGCTTCACCAAATTCTTGTACTAACCAGATAAGAAAGGAGTATCATTCTGTACTATTCTGTGGCAATGTGATAAAATATAAAAATAATGGGCATTTAAAGTCAAAGCTATTGTAGGGAGACACCTCTGGAGGTCACCCATCAACCCCTTAAGACTTCAGCTTTCCTTTGACAGGAAATATGTACACAATGAGGTTGCACTCATTTTGACAGATTACTTGGGCTGATGACTCATGATATAGCAGGCCAATGTGGTGCTTGAATCAAAGTCCCTGAGATTAAGAGTCTCATGCTCTATGACAATCTTTGGCAGCAGCCAGGTTTACTTTCGCAGAAAGAAATATCATAGTCTGTGAAGTAAAACTGAGATATTATTGCTAATGAAAAGTTAACCCAATACCCCATCAGGATGACTTGAAATTTGCAATCCATTGCAATTCTTGCCGGTCTCCAACGGAACTTGTAATTATGTCTAAAACACATTTATGTAATGGCAAGAGGTGAAATAAAGCTGTGTAAGCCAGTGGCTACTTTGCATTATGCTTTTCTCTGGCCAACCAAGAGTGTAAGACACATTGCTGTGACTAGTGTACGCTCTAACGACTGAGTTTACAGGGTATTATAATCTACTAGGCCCTGCCATTTTTCAACAGAAACAGGCCAAGACAAAGTAATCAACATGCATTAATCACTTCAACCCCTTAAGAGTTTGGCTTTCCTTTGCCACAGACTATGTATACAATGAGGTTGCACTCATCTTTCCAGACTACTTGCTCTGATGACTAAAGACTAATTAGCCCAATGTGGGGCTCGAACCCACGACCCTGAGATTAAGAGTCTCATGCTCTACCGACTGAGCTAACCGGGCATGTTAATGCAATTTAATGTTGCAAATTTTACACTGACCTTGTGTAGCTCGGACCATGAAAACCTATGACAAACTTTGGCAGCAGCGGGGATTTATTTCAGTGAGCCAATATCAGAGTCTGCGAAGTACAACTGAGATGTTATTATTGCTTATTGAAAAGTTAATCCAATACCCCACCAGGATGACTTGAAAATTGCAATCCATTGCAATTCTTGCCGGTCTCCAACGGAACTTGTAATTATGTCTAAAACACATTCATGTAATGGCAAGAGGTGAAAGAAAGCTGTGTAAGACAGTGGCTACTTTGCATTATGCTTTTCCCTGCCCACCAAAGAATGAAAGACAGATTGCTGTGAGTAGTGGACATATAGTTGACATTGACGGAAAATCCATTGTATTTGCAGGTTTACAACCACTAGCAAAAAAAAGTTAATACAAGAGAGAGAATAGCAGGTGCTGCTGGGATTTGAACCCAGGATCTCCTGTTTACTAAACAGGCACTTTAACCAACTAAGCCACAGCACCATTAAAGACTAAAAAAAAATGCTTCACCAAATTCTTGTACTAACCAGATAAGAAAGGAGTATCATTCTGTACTATTCTGTGGCAATGTGATAAAATATAAAAATAATGGGCATTTAAAGTCAAAGCTATTGTAGGGAGACACCTCTGGAGGTCACCCATCAACCCCTTAAGACTTCAGCTTTCCTTTGACAGGAACTATGTACACAATGAGGTTGCACTCATTTTGACAGATTACTTGGGCTGATGACTCATGATATAGCAGGCCAATGTGGTGCTTGAATCAAAGTCCCTGAGATTAAGAGTCTCATGCTCTATGACAATCTTTGGCAGCAGCCAGGTTTACTTTCGCAGAAAGAAATATCATAGTCTGTGAAGTAAAACTGAGATATTATTGCTAATGAAAAGTTAACCCAATACCCCATCAGGATGACTTGAAATTTGCAATCCATTGCAATTCTTGCCGGTCTCCAACGGAACTTGTAATTATGTCTAAAACACATTTATGTAATGGCAAGAGGTGAAATAAAGCTGTGTAAGCCAGTGGCTACTTTGCATTATGCTTTTCTCTGGCCAACCAAGAGTGTAAGACACATTGCTGTGACTAGTGTACGCTCTAACGACTGAGTTTACAGGGTATTATAATCTACTAGGCCCTGCCATTTTTCAACAGAAACAGGCCAAGACAAAGTAATCAACATGCATTAATCACTTCAACCCCTTAAGAGTTTGGCTTTCCTTTGCCACAGACTATGTATACAATGAGGTTGCACTCATCTTTCCAGACTACTTGCTCTGATGACTAAAGACTAATTAGCCCAATGTGGGGCTCGAACCCACGACCCTGAGATTAAGAGTCTCATGCTCTACCGACTGAGCTAACCGGGCATGTTAATGTAATTTAATGTTGCAAATTTTACACTGACCTTGTGTAGCTCGGACCATGAAAACCTATGACAAACTTTGGCAGCAGCGGGGATTTATTTCAGTGAGCCAATATCAGAGTCTGCGAAGTACAACTGAGATGTTATTATTGCTTATTGAAAAGTTAATCCAATACCCCACCAGGATGACTTGAAAATTGCAATCCATTGCAATTCTTGCCGGTCTCCAACGGAACTTGTAATTATGTCTAAAACACATTCATGTAATGGCAAGAGGTGAAAGAAAGCTGTGTAAGACAGTGGCTACTTTGCATTATGCTTTTCCCTGCCCACCAAAGAATGAAAGACAGATTGCTGTGAGTAGTGGACATATAGTTGACATTGACGGAAAATCCATTGTATTTGCAGGTTTACAACCACTAGCAAAAAAAAGTTAATACAAGAGAGAGAATAGCAGGTGCTGCTGGGATTTGAACCCAGGATCTCCTGTTTACTAGACAGGCACTTTAACCAACTAAGCCACAGCACCATTAAAGACTAAAAAAAAATGCTTCACCAAATTCTTGTACTAACCAGATAAGAAAGGAGTATCATTCTGTACTATTCTGTGGCAATGTGATAAAATATAAAAATAATGGGCATTTAAAGTCAAAGCTATTGTAGGGAGACACCTCTGGAGGTCACCCATCAACCCCTTAAGACTTCAGCTTTCCTTTGACAGGAACTATGTACACAATGAGGTTGCACTCATTTTGACAGATTACTTGGGCTGATGACTCATGATATAGCAGGCCAATGTGGTGCTTGAATCAAAGTCCCTGAGATTAAGAGTCTCATGCTCTATGACAATCTTTGGCAGCAGCCAGGTTTACTTTCGCAGAAAGAAATATCATAGTCTGTGAAGTAAAACTGAGATATTATTGCTAATGAAAAGTTAACCCAATACCCCATCAGGATGACTTGAAATTTGCAATCCATTGCAATTCTTGCCGGTCTCCAACGGAACTTGTAATTATGTCTAAAACACATTTATGTAATGGCAAGAGGTGAAATAAAGCTGTGTAAGACAGTGGCTACTTTGCATTATGCTTTTCTCTGGCCAACCAAGAGTGTAAGACACATTGCTGTGACTAGTGTACGCTCTAACGACTGAGTTTACCGGGTATTATAATCTACTAGGCCCTGCCATTTTTCAACAGAAACAGGCCAAGACAAAGTAATCAACATGCATTAATCACTTCAACCCCTTAAGAGTTTGGCTTTCCTTTGCCACAGACTATGTATACAATGAGGTTGCACTCATCTTTCCAGACTACTTGCTCTGATGACTAATGACTAATTAGCCCAATGTGGGGCTCGAACCCACGACCCTGAGATTAAGAGTCTCATGCTCTACCGACTGAGCTAACCGGGCATGTTAATGCAATTTAATGTTGCAAATTTTACACTGACCATGTGTAGCTCGGACCATGAAAACCTATGACAAACTTTGGCAGCAGCGGGGATTTATTTCAGTGAGCCAATATCAGAGTCTGCGAAGTACAACTGAGATGTTATTATTGCTTATTGAAAAGTTAATCCAATACCCCACCAGGATGACTTGAAAATTGCAATCCATTGCAATTCTTGCCGGTCTCCAACGGAACTTGTAATTATGTCTAAAACACATTCATGTAATGGCAAGAGGTGAAAGAAAGCTGTGTAAGACAGTGGCTACTTTGCATTATGCTTTTCCCTGCCCACCAAAGAATGAAAGACAGATTGCTGTGAGTAGTGGACATATAGTTGACATTGACGGAAAATCCATTGTATTTGCAGGTTTACAACCACTAGCAAAAAAAAGTTAATACAAGAGAGAGAATAGCAGGTACTGCTGGGATTTGAACCCAGAATCTCCTGTTTACTAGACAGGCACTTTAACCAACTAAGCCACAGCACCATTAAAGACTAAAAAAAAATGCTTCACCAAATTCTTGTACTAACCAGATAAGAAAGGAGTATCATTCTGTACTATTCTGTGGCAATGTGATAAAATATAAAAATAATGGGCATTTAAAGTCAAAGCTATTGTAGGGAGACACCTCTGGAGGTCACCCATCAACCCCTTAAGACTTCAGCTTTCCTTTGACAGGAAATATGTACACAATGAGGTTGCACTCATTTTGACAGATTACTTGGGCTGATGACTCATGATATAGCAGGCCAATGTGGTGCTTGAATCAAAGTCCCTGAGATTAAGAGTCTCATGCTCTATGACAATCTTTGGCAGCAGCCAGGTTTACTTTCGCAGAAAGAAATATCATAGTCTGTGAAGTAAAACTGAGATATTATTGCTAATGAAAAGTTAACCTAATACCCCATCAGGATGACTTGAAATTTGCAATCCATTGCAATTCTTGCCGGTCTCCAACGGAACTTGTAATTATGTCTAAAACACATTTATGTAATGGCAAAAGGTGAAAGAAAGCTGTGTAAGCCAGTGGCTACTTTGCATTATGCTTTTCTCTGGCCAACCAAGAGTGTAAGACACATTGCTGTGACTAGTGTACGCTCTAACGACTGAGTTTACCGGGTATGATAATCTACTAGGCCCTGCCATTTTTCAACAGAAACAGGCCAAGACAAAGTAATCAACATGCATTAATCACTTCAACCCCTTAAGAGTTTGGCTTTCCTTTGCCACAGACTATGTATACAATGAGGTTGCACTCATCTTTCCAGACTACTTGCTCTGATGACTAAAGACTTATTAGCCCAATGTGGGGCTCGAATCGACGACCCTGAGATTAAGAGTCTCATGCTCTACCGACTGAGCTAACCGGGCATGTTAATGCAATTTAATGTTGCAAATTTTACACTGACCTTGTGTAGCTCGGACCATGAAAACCTATGACAAACTTTGGCAGCAGCGGGGATTTATTTCAGTGAGCCAATATCAGAATCTGCGAAGTACAACTGAGATGTTATTATTGCTTATTGAAAAGTTAATCCAATACCCCACCAGGATGACTTGAAAATTGCAATCCATTGCAATTCTTGCCGGTCTCCAACGGAACTTGTAATTATGTCTAAAACACATTCATGTAATGGCAAGAGGTGAAAGAAAGCTGTGTAAGACAGTGGCTACTTTGCATTATGCTTTTCCCTGCCCACCAAAGAATGAAAGACAGATTGCTGTGAGTAGTGGACATATAGTTGACATTGACGGAAAATCCATTGTATTTGCAGGTTTACAACCACTAGCAAAAAAAAGTTAATACAAGAGAGAGAATAGCAGGTACTGCTGGGATTTGAACCCAGGATCTCCTGTTTACTAGACAGGCACTTTAACCAACTAAGCCACAGCACCATTAAAGACTAAAAAAAAATGCTTCACCAAATTCTTGTACTAACCAGATAAGAAAGGAGTATCATTCTGTACTATTCTGTGGCAATGTGATAAAATATAAAAATAATGGGCATTTAAAGTCAAAGCTATTGTAGGGAGACACCTCTGGAGGTCACCCATCAACCCCTTAAGACTTCAGCTTTCCTTTGACAGGAAATATGTACACAATGAGGTTGCACTCATTTTGACAGATTACTTGGGCTGATGACTCATGATATAGCAGGCCAATGTGGTGCTTGAATCAAAGTCCCTGAGATTAAGAGTCTCATGCTCTATGACAATCTTTGGCAGCAGCCAGGTTTACTTTCGCAGAAAGAAATATCATAGTCTGTGAAGTAAAACTGAGATATTATTGCTAATGAAAAGTTAACCCAATACCCCATCAGGATGACTTGAAATTTGCAATCCATTGCAATTCTTGCCGGTCTCCAACGGAACTTGTAATTATGTCTAAAACACATTTATGTAATGGCAAGAGGTGAAATAAAGCTGTGTAAGCCAGTGGCTACTTTGCATTATGCTTTTCTCTGGCCAACCAAGAGTGTAAGACACATTGCTGTGACTACTGTACGCTCTAACGACTGAGTTTACCGGGTATTATAATCTACTAGGCCCTGCCATTTTTCAACAGAAACAGGCAAAGACAAAGTAATCAACATGCATTAATCACTTCAACCCCTTAAGAGTTTGGCTTTCCTTTGCCACAGACTATGTATACAATGAGGTTGCACTCATCTTTCCAGACTACTTGCTCTGATGACTAATGACTAATTAACCCAATGTGGGGCTCGAACCCACGACCCTGAGATTAAGAGTCTCATGCTCTACCGACTGAGCTAACCGGGCATAATTGTGCAATTTAATGTTGCAAATTTTACACTGACCTTGTGTAGCGCGGACCATGAAAACCTATGACAAACTTTGGCAGCAGCGGGGATTTATTTCAGTGAGCCAATATCAGAGTCTGTGAAGTACAACTGAGATGTTATTATTGCTTATTGAAAAGTTAATCCAATACCCCACCAGGATGACTTGAAAATTGCAATCCATTGCAATTCTTGCCGGTCTCCAACGGAACTTGTAATTATGTCTAAAACACATTTATGTAATGGCAAGAGGTGAAAGAAAGCTGTGTAAGACAGTGGCTACTTTGCATTATGCTTTTCTTTGGCCAACCAAGAGTGTAAGACACATTGCTGTGACTAGTGCACGCTCTAACGACTGAGTTTACCGGGTTTTATAATCTACTAGTCCCTGCCATTATAATCCCTGCCATTTTTCAACAGAAACAGGCCAAGACAAAGTAATCAACATGCATTAATCACTTCAACCCCTTAAGAGTTTGGCTTCCCTTTGCCACAGACTATGTATACAATGAGGTTGCACTCATCTTTCAAGACTACTTGCTCTGATGACTAAAGACTAATTAGCCCAATGTGGGGCTCGAACCCACGACCCTGAGATTAAGAGTCTCATGCTCTACCGACTGAGCTAACCGTGCATAATTTTGCAATTTAATGTTGCAAATTTTACACTGACCTTGTGTAGCTCGGACCATGAAAACCTATGACAAACTTTGGCAGCAGCGGGGATTTATTTCAGTGAGCCAATATCAGAATCTGCGAAGTACAACTGAGATGTTATTATTGCTTATTGAAAAGTTAATCCAATACCCCACCAGGATGACTTGAAAATTGCAATCCATTGCAATTCTTGCCGGTCTCCAACGGAACTTGTAATTATGTCTAAAACACATTCATGTAATGGCAAGAGGTGAAAGAAAGCTGTGTAAGACAGTGGCTACTTTGCATTATGCTTTTCCCTGCCCACCAAAGAATGAAAGACAGATTGCTGTGAGTAGTGGACATATAGTTGACATTGACGGAAAATCCATTGTATTTGCAGGTTTACAACCACTAGCAAAAAAAAGTTAATACAAGAGAGAGAATAGCAGGTGCTGCTGGGATTTGAACCCAGGATATCCTGTTTACTAGACAGGCACTTTAACCAACTAAGCCACAGCACCATTAAAGACTAAAAAAAAATGCTTCACCAAATTCTTGTACTAACCAGATAAGAAAGGAGTATCATTCTGTACTATTCTGTGGCAATGTGATAAAATATAAAAATAATGGGCATTTAAAGTCAAAGCTATTGTAGGGAGACACCTCTGGAGGTCACCCATCAACCCCTTAAGACTTCAGCTTTCCTTTGACAGGAACTATGTACACAATGAGGTTGCACTCATTTTGACAGATTACTTGGGCTGATGACTCATGATATAGCAGGCCAATGTGGTGCTTGAATCAAAGTCCCTGAAATTAAGAGTCTCATGCTCTATGACAATCTTTGGCAGCAGCCAGGTTTACTTTCGCAGAAAGAAATATCATAGTCTGTGAAGTAAAACTGAGATATTATTGCTAATGAAAAGTTAACCCAATACCCCATCAGGATGACTTGAAATTTGCAATCCATTGCAATTCTTGCCGGTCTCCAACGGAACTTGTAATTATGTCTAAAACACATTTATGTAATGGCAAGAGGTGAAATAATGCTGTGTAAGCCAGTGGCTACTTTGCATTATGCTTTTCTCTGGCCAACCAAGAGTGTAAGACACATTGCTGTGACTAGTGTACGCTCTAACGACTGAGTTTACCGGGTATTATAATCTACTAGGCCCTGCCATTTTTCAACAGAAACAGGCCAAGACAAAGTAATCAACATGCATTAATCACTTCAACCCCTTAAGAGTTTGGCTTTCCTTTGCCACAGACTATGTATACAATGAGGTTGCACTCATCTTTCCAGAATACTTGCTATGATGACTAATGACTAATTAGCCCAATGTGGGGCTCGAACCCACGACCCTGAGATTAAGAGTCTCATGCTCTACCGACTGAGCTAACCGGGCATGTTAATGCAATTTAATGTTGCAAATTTTACACTGACCTTGTGTAGCTCGGACCATGAAAACCTATGACAAACTTTGGCAACAGCGGGGATTTATTTCAGTGAGCCAATATCAGAGTCTGCGAAGTACAACTGAGATGTTATTATTGCTTATTGAAAAGTTAATCCAATACCCCACCAGGATGACTTGAAAATTGCAATCCATTGCAATTCTTGCCGGTCTCCAACGGAACTTGTAATTATGTCTAAAACACATTCATGTAATGGCAAGAGGTGAAAGAAAGCTGTGTAAGACAGTGGCTACTTTGCATTATGCTTTTCCCTGCCCACCAAAGAATGAAAGACAGATTGCTGTGAGTAGTGGACATATAGTTGACATTGACGGAAAATCCATTGTATTTGCAGGTTTACAACCACTAGCAAAAAAAAGTTAATACAAGAGAGAGAATAGCAGGTACTGCTGGGATTTGAACCCAGGATCTCCTGTTTACTAGACAGGCACTTTAACCAACTAAGCCACAGCACCATTAAAGACTAAAAAAAAATGCTTCACCAAATTCTTGTACTAACCAGATAAGAAAGGAGTATCATTCTGTACTATTCTGTGGCAATGTGATAAAATATAAAAATAATGGGCATTTAAAGTCAAAGCTATTGTAGGGAGACACCTCTGGAGGTCACCCATCAACCCCTTAAGACTTCAGCTTTCCTTTGACAGGAAATATGTACACAATGAGGTTGCACTCATTTTGACAGATTACTTGGGCTGATGACTCATGATATAGCAGGCCAATGTGGTGCTTGAATCAAAGTCCCTGAGATTAAGAGTCTCATGCTCTATGACAATCTTTGGCAGCAGCCAGGTTTACTTTCGCAGAAAGAAATATCATAGTCTGTGAAGTAAAACTGAGATATTATTGCTAATGAAAAGTTAACCCAATACCCCATCAGGATGACTTGAAATTTGCAATCCATTGCAATTCTTGCCGGTCTCCAACGGAACTTGTAATTATGTCTAAAACACATTTATGTAATGGCAAAAGGTGAAAGAAAGCTGTGTAAGCCAGTGGCTACTTTGCATTATGCTTTTCTCTGGCCAACCAAGAGTGTAAGACACATTGCTGTGACTAGTGTACGCTCTAACGACTGAGTTTACCGGGTATGATAATCTACTAGGCCCTGCCATTTTTCAACAGAAACAGGCCAAGACAAAGTAATCAACATGCATTAATCACTTCAACCCCTTAAGAGTTTGGCTTTCCTTTGCCACAGACTATGTATACAATGAGGTTGCACTCATCTTTCCAGACTACTTGCTCTGATGACTAAAGACTTATTAGCCCAATGTGGGGCTCGAATCGACGACCCTGAGATTAAGAGTCTCATGCTCTACCGACTGAGCTAACCGGGCATGTTAATGCAATTTAATGTTGCAAATTTTACACTGACCTTGTGTAGCTCGGACCATGAAAACCTATGACAAACTTTGGCAGCAGCGGGGATTTATTTCAGTGAGCCAATATCAGAATCTGCGAAGTACAACTGAGATGTTATTATTGCTTATTGAAAAGTTAATCCAATACCCCACCAGGATGACTTGAAAATTGCAATCCATTGCAATTCTTGCCGGTCTCCAACGGAACTTGTAATTATGTCTAAAACACATTCATGTAATGGCAAGAGGTGAAAGAAAGCTGTGTAAGACAGTGGCTACTTTGCATTATGCTTTTCCCTGCCCACCAAAGAATGAAAGACAGATTGCTGTGAGTAGTGGACAGATAGTTGACATTGACGGAAAATCCATTGTATTTGCAGGTTTACAACCACTAGCAAAAAAAAGTTAATACAAGAGAGAGAATAGCAGGTACTGCTGGGATTTGAACCCAGGATCTCCTGTTTACTAGACAGGCACTTTAACCAACTAAGCCACAGCACCATTAAAGACTAAAAAAAAATGCTTCACCAAATTCTTGTACTAACCAGATAAGAAAGGAGTATCATTCTGTACTATTCTGTGGCAATGTGATAAAATATAAAGATAATGGGCATTTAAAGTCAAAGCTATTGTAGGGAGACACCTCTGGAGGTCACCCATCAACCCCTTAAGACTTCAGCTTTCCTTTGACAGGAAATATGTACACAATGAGGTTGCACTCATTTTGACAGATTACTTGGGCTGATGACTCATGATATAGCAGGCCAATGTGGTGCTTGAATCAAAGTCCCTGAGATTAAGAGTCTCATGCTCTATGACAATCTTTGGCAGCAGCCAGGTTTACTTTCGCAGAAAGAAATATCATAGTCTGTGAAGTAAAACTGAGATATTATTGCTAATGAAAAGTTAACCCAATACCCCATCAGGATGACTTGAAATTTGCAATCCATTGCAATTCTTGCCGGTCTCCAACGGAACTTGTAATTATGTCTAAAACACATTTATGTAATGGCAAGAGGTGAAATAAAGCTGTGTAAGCCAGTGGCTACTTTGCATTATGCTTTTCTCTGGCCAACCAAGAGTGTAAGACACATTGCTGTGACTACTGTACGCTCTAACGACTGAGTTTACCGGGTATTATAATCTACTAGGCCCTGCCATTTTTCAACAGAAACAGGCAAAGACAAAGTAATCAACATGCATTAATCACTTCAACCCCTTAAGAGTTTGGCTTTCCTTTGTCACAGACTATGTATACAATGAGGTTGCACTCATCTTTCCAGACTACTTGCTCTGATGACTAATGACTAATTAACCCAATGTGGGGCTCGAACCCACGACCCTGAGATTAAGAGTCTCATGCTCTACCGACTGAGCTAACCGGGCATAATTGTGCAATTTAATGTTGCAAATTTTACACTGACCTTGTGTAGCGCGGACCATGAAAACCTATGACAAACTTTGGCAGCAGCGGGGATTTATTTCAGTGAGCCAATATCAGAGTCTGTGAAGTACAACTGAGATGTTATTATTGCTTATTGAAAAGTTAATCCAATACCCCACCAGGATGACTTGAAAATTGCAATCCATTGCAATTCTTGCCGGTCTCCAACGGAACTTGTAATTATGTCTAAAACACATTTATGTAATGGCAAGAGGTGAAAGAAAGCTGTGTAAGACAGTGGCTACTTTGCATTATGCTTTTCTTTGGCCAACCAAGAGTGTAAGACACATTGCTGTGACTAGTGCACGCTCTAACGACTGAGTTTACCGGGTTTTATAATCTACTAGTCCCTGCCATTATAATCCCTGCCATTTTTCAACAGAAACAGGCCAAGACAAAGTAATCAACATGCATTAATCACTTCAACCCCTTAAGAGTTTGGCTTCCCTTTGCCACAGACTATGTATACAATGAGGTTGCACTCATCTTTCAAGACTACTTGCTCTGATGACTAAAGACTAATTAGCCCAATGTGGGGCTCGAACCCACGACCCTGAGATTAAGAGTCTCATGCTCTACCGACTGAGCTAACCGGGCATAATTGTGCAATTTAATGTTGCAAATTTTACACTGACCTTGTGTAGCTCGGACCATGAAAACCTATGACAAACTTTGGCAGCAGCGGGGATTTATTTCAGTGAGCCAATATCAGAATCTGCGAAGTACAACTGAGATGTTATTATTGCTTATTGAAAAGCTAATCCAATACCCCACCAGGATGACTTGAAAATTGCAATCCATTGCAATTCTTGCCGGTCTCCAACGGAACTTGTAATTATGTCTAAAACACATTCATGTAATGGCAAGAGGTGAAAGAAAGCTGTGTAAGACAGTGGCTACTTTGCATTATGCTTTTCCCTGCCCACCAAAGAATGAAAGACAGATTGCTGTGAGTAGTGGACATATAGTTGACATTGACGGAAAATCCATTGTATTTGCAGGTATACAACCACTAGCAAAAGAAATTTAATACAAGAGAGAGAATAGCAGGTACTGCTGGGATTTGAACCCAGGATCTCCTGTTTACTAGACAGGCACTTTAACCAACTAAGCCACAGCACCATAAAAGACTAAACAAAAATGCTTCACCAAATTCTTGTACTAACCAGATAAGAAAGGAGTATCATTCTGTACTATTCTGTGGCAATGTGATAAAATATAAAAATAATGGGCATTTAAAGTCAAAGCTATTGTAGGGAGACACCTCTGGAGGTCACCCATCAACCCCTTAAGACTTCAGCTTTCCTTTGACAGGAAATATGTACACAATGAGGTTGCACTCATTTTGACAGATTACTTGGGCTGATGACTCATGATATAGCAGGCCAATGTGGTGCTTGAATCAAAGTCCCTGAGATTAAGAGTCTCATGCTCTATGACAATCTTTGGCAGCAGCCAGGTTTACTTTCGCAGAAAGAAATATCATAGTCTGTGAAGTAAAACTGAGATATTATTGCTAATGAAAAGTTAACCCAATACCCCATCAGGATGACTTGAAATTTGCAATCCATTGCAATTCTTGCCGGTCTCCAACGGAACTTGTAATTATGTCTAAAACACATTTATGTAATGGCAAGAGGTGAAATAAAGCTGTGTAAGCCAGTGGCTACTTTGCATTATGCTTTTCTCTGGCCAACCAAGAGTGTAAGACACATTGCTGTGACTAGTGTACGCTCTAACGACTGAGTTTACCGGGTATTATAATCTACTAGGCCCTGCCATTTTTCAACAGAAACAGGCAAAGACAAAGTAATCAACATGCATTAATCACTTCAACCCCTTAAGAGTTTGGCTTTCCTTTGCCACAGACTATGTATACAATAAGGTTGCACTCATCTTTCCAGACTACTTGCTCTGATGACTAATGACTAATTAGCCCAATGTGGAGCTCGAACCCACGACCCTGAGATTAAGAGTCTCATGCTCTACCGACTGAGCTAACCGGGCATAATTGTGCAATTTAATGTTGCAAATTTTACACTGACCTTGTGTAGCGCGGACCATGAAAACCTATGACAAACTTTGGCAGCAGCGGGGATTTATTTCAGTGAGCCAATATCAGAGTCTGTGAAGTACAACTGAGATGTTATTATTGCTTATTGAAAAGTTAATCCAATACCCCACCAGGATGACTTGAAAATTGCAATCCATTGCAATTCTTGCCGGTCTCCAACGGAACTTGTAATTATGTCTAAAACACATTTATGTAATGGCAAGAGGTGAAAGAAAGCTGTGTAAGACAGTGGCTACTTTGCATTATGCTTTTCTTTGGCCAACCAAGAGTGTAAGACACATTGCTGTGACTAGTGCACGCTCTAACGACTGAGTTTACCGGGTTTTATAATCTACTAGTCCCTGCCATTATAATCCCTGCCATTTTTCAACAGAAACAGGCCAAGACAAAGTAATCAACATGCATTAATCACTTCAACCCCTTAAGAGTTTGGCTTCCCTTTGCCACAGACTATGTATACAATGAGGTTGCACTCATCTTTCCAGACTACTTGCTCTGATGACTAAAGACTAATTAGCCCAATGTGGGGCTCGAACCCACGACCCTGAGATTAAGAGTCTCATGCTCTACCGACTGAGCTAACCGGGCATAATTGTGCAATTTAATGTTGCAAATTTTACACTGACCTTGTGTAGCTCGGACCATGAAAACCTATGACAAACTTTGGCAGCAGCGGGGATTTATTTCAGTGAGCCAATATCAGAATCTGCGAAGTACAACTGAGATGTTATTATTGCTTATTGAAAAGTTGATCCAATACCCCACCAGGATGACTTGAAAATTGCAATCCATTGCAATTCTTGCCGGTCTCCAACGGAACTTGTAATTATGTCTAAAACACATTCATGTAATGGCAAGAGGTGAAAGAAAGCTGTGTAAGACAGTGGCTACTTTGCATTATGCTTTTCCCTGCCCACCAAAGAATGAAAGACAGATTGCTGTGAGTAGTGGACATATAGTTGACATTGACGGAAAATCCATTGTATTTGCAGGTTTACAACCACTAGCAAAAAAAAGTTAATACAAGAGAGAGAATAGCAGGTACTGCTGGGATTTGAACCCAGGATCTCCTGTTTACTAGACAGGCACTTTAACCAACTAAGCCACAGCACCATAAAAGACTAAACAAAAATGCTTCACCAAATTCTTGTACTAACCAGATAAGAAAGGAGTATCATTCTGTACTATTCTGTGGCAATGTGATAAAATATAAAAATAATGGGCATTTAAAGTCAAAGCTATTGTAGGGAGACACCTCTGGAGGTCACCCATCAACCCCTTAAGACTTCAGCTTTCCTTTGACAGGAAATATGTACACAATGAGGTTGCACTCATTTTGACAGATTACTTGGGCTGATGACTCATGATATAGCAGGCCAATGTGGTGCTTGAATCAAAGTCCCTGAGATTAAGAGTCTCATGCTCTATGACAATCTTTGGCAGCAGCCAGGTTTACTTTCGCAGAAAGAAATATCATAGTCTGTGAAGTAAAACTGAGATATTATTGCTAATGAAAAGTTAACCCAATACCCCATCACGATGACTTGAAATTTGCAATCCATTGCAATTCTTGCCGGTCTCCAACGGAACTTGTAATTATGTCTAAAACACATTTATGTAATGGCAAAAGGTGAAAGAAAGCTGTGTAAGCCAGTGGCTACTTTGCATTATGCTTTTCTCTGGCCAACCAAGAGTGTAAGACACATTGCTGTGACTTGTGTACGCTCTAACGACTGAGTTTACCGGGTATTATAATCTACTAGGCCCTGCCATTTTTCAACAGAAACAGGCCAAGACAAAGTAATCAACATGCATTAATCACTTCAACCCCTTAAGAGTTTGGCTTTCCTTTGCCACAGACTATGTATACAATGAGGTTGCACTCATCTTTCCAGACTACTTGCTCTGATGACTAAAGACTTATTAGCCCAATGTGGGGCTCGAATCGACGACCCTGAGATTAAGAGTCTCATGCTCTACCGACTGAGCTAACCGGGCATAATTGTGCAATTTAATGTTGCAAATTTTACACTGACCTTGTGTAGCGCGGACCATGAAAACCTATGACAAACTTTGGCAGCAGCGGGGATTTATTTCAGTGAGCCAATATCAGAGTCTGTGAAGTACAACTGAGATGTTATTATTGCTTATTGAAAAGTTAATCCAATACCCCACCAGGATGACTTGAAAATTGCAATCCATTGCAATTCTTGCCGGTCTCCAACGGAACTTGTAATTATGTCTAAAACACATTTATGTAATGGCAAGAGGTGAAAGAAAGCTGTGTAAGACAGTGGCTACTTTGCATTATGCTTTTCTTTGGCCAACCAAGAGTGTAAGACACATTGCTGTGACTAGTGCACGCTCTAACGACTGAGTTTACCGGGTTTTATAATCTACTAGTCCCTGCCATTATAATCCCTGCCATTTTTCAACAGAAACAGGCCAAGACAAAGTAATCAACATGCATTAATCACTTCAACCCCTTAAGAGTTTGGCTTCCCTTTGCCACAGACTATGTATACAATGAGGTTGCACTCATCTTTCCAGACTACTTGCTCTGATGACTAAAGACTAATTAGCCCAATGTGGGGCTCGAACCCACGACCCTGAGATTAAGAGTCTCATGCTCTACCGACTGAGCTAACCGGGCATAATTGTGCAATTTAATGTTGCAAATTTTACACTGACCTTGTGTAGCTCGGACCATGAAAACCTATGACAAACTTTGGCAGCAGCGGGGATTTATTTCAGTGAGCCAATATCAGAATCTGCGAAGTACAACTGAGATGTTATTATTGCTTATTGAAAAGTTAATCCAATACCCCACCAGGATGACTTGAAAATTGCAATCCATTGCAATTCTTGCCGGTCTCCAACGGAACTTGTAATTATGTCTAAAACACATTCATGTAATGGCAAGAGGTGAAAGAAAGCTGTGTAAGACAGTGGCTACTTTGCATTATGCTTTTCCCTGCCCACCAAAGAATGAAAGACAGATTGCTGTGAGTAGTGGACATATAGTTGACATTGACGGAAAATCCATTGTATTTGCAGGTTTACAACCACTAGCAAAAAAAAGTTAATACAAGAGAGAGAATAGCAGGTACTGCTGGGATTTGAACCCAGGATCTCCTGTTTACTAGACAGGCACTTTAACCAACTAATCCACAGCACCATAAAAGACTAAACAAAAATGCTTCACCAAATTCTTGTACTAACCAGATAAGAAAGGAGTATCATTCTGTACTATTCTGTGGCAATGTGATAAAATATAAAAATAATGGGCATTTAAAGTCAAAGCTATTGTAGGGAGACACCTCTGGAGGTCACCCATCAACCCCTTAAGACTTCAGCTTTCCTTTGACAGGAAATATGTACACAATGAGGTTGCACTCATTTTGACAGATTACTTGGGCTGATGACTCATGATATAGCAGGCCAATGTGGTGCTTGAATCAAAGTCCCTGAGATTAAGAGTCTCATGCTCTATGACAATCTTTGGCAGCAGCCAGGTTTACTTTCGCAGAAAGAAATATCATAGTCTGTGAAGTAAAACTGAGATATTATTGCTAATGAAAAGTTAACCCAATACCCCATCACGATGACTTGAAATTTGCAATCCATTGCAATTCTTGCCGGTCTCCAACGGAACTTGTAATTATGTCTAAAACACATTTATGTAATGGCAAAAGGTGAAAGAAAGCTGTGTAAGCCAGTGGCTACTTTGCATTATGCTTTTCTCTGGCCAACCAAGAGTGTAAGACACATTGCTGTGACTTGTGTACGCTCTAACGACTGAGTTTACCGGGTATTATAATCTACTAGGCCCTGCCATTTTTCAACAGAAACAGGCCAAGACAAAGTAATCAACATGCATTAATCACTTCAACCCCTTAAGAGTTTGGCTTTCCTTTGCCACAGACTATGTATACAATGAGGTTGCACTCATCTTTCCAGACTACTTGCTCTGATGACTAAAGACTTATTAGCCCAATGTGGGGCTCGAATCGACGACCCTGAGATTAAGAGTCTCATGCTCTACCGACTGAGCTAACCGGGCATGTTAATGCAATTTAATGTTGCAAATTTTACACTGACCTTGTGTAGCTCGGACCATGAAAACCTATGACAATCTTTGGCAGCAGCGAGGATTTATTTCAGTGAGCCAATATCAGAGTCTGCGAAGTACAACTGAGATGTTATTATTGCTTATTGAAAAGTTAATCCAATACCCCACCAGGATGACTTGAAAATTGTAATCCATTGCAATTCTTGCCGGTCTCCAACGGAACTTGTAATTATGTCTAAAACACATTCATGTAATGGCAAGAGGTGAAAGAAAGCTGTGTAAGACAGTGGCTACTTTGCATTATGCTTTTCCCTGCCCACCAAAGAATGAAAGACAGATTGCTGTGAGTAGTGGACATATAGTTGACATTGACGGAAAATCTATTGCATAGATAATTTGCAGGTTTACAACCACTAGCAAAAAAAAGTTGATACAAGAGAAAGAATAGCAGGTACTGCTGGGATTTGAACCCAGGATCTCCTGTTTACTAGACAGGCACTTTAACCAACTAAGCCACAGCACCATTGAAGACTAAAAAAAATGCTTCACCAAATTCTGGTACTAACCAGATAAGAAAGGAGTTTCATTCTGTACTATTCTGTGGCAATGTGATAAAATATAAAAATAATGAGCATTTAAAGTCAAAGCTATTGTAGGGAGACACCTCTGGAGGTCACCCATCAACCCCTTAAGAGTTCAGCTTTCCTTTGACAGGAAATATGTACACAATGAGGTTGCACTCATTTTGACAGATTACTTGGGCTGATGACTCATGATATAGCAGCCCAATGTGGTGCTTGAATCAAAGTCCCTGAGATTAAGAGTCTCATGCTCTATGACAATCTTTGGCAGCAGCCAGGTTTACTTTCGCAGAAAGAAATATCATAGTCTGTGAAGTAAAACTGAGATATTATTGCTAATGAAAAGTTAACCCAATACCCCATCACGATGACTTGAAATTTGCAATCCATTGCAATTCTTGCCGGTCTCCAACGGAACTTGTAATTATGTCTAAAACACATTTATGTAATGGCAAAAGGTGAAAGAAAGCTGTGTAAGCCAGTGGCTACTTTGCATTATGCTTTTCTCTGGCCAACCAAGAGTGTAAGACACATTGCTGTGACTTGTGTACGCTCTAACGACTGAGTTTACCGGGTATTATAATCTACTAGGCCCTGCCATTTTTCAACAGAAACAGGCCAAGACAAAGTAATCAACATGCATTAATCACTTCAACCCCTTAAGAGTTTGGCTTTCCTTTGCCACAGACTATGTATACAATGAGGTTGCACTCATCTTTCCAGACTACTTGCTCTGATGACTAAAGACTTATTAGCCCAATGTGGGGCTCGAATCGACGACCCTGAGATTAAGAGTCTCATGCTCTACCGACTGAGCTAACCGGGCATGTTAATGCAATTTAATGTTGCAAATTTTACACTGACCTTGTGTAGCTCGGACCATGAAAACCTATGACAATCTTTGGCAGCAGCGAGGATTTATTTCAGTGAGCCAATATCAGAGTCTGCGAAGTACAACTGAGATGTTATTATTGCTTATTGAAAAGTTAATCCAATACCCCACCAGGATGACTTGAAAATTGTAATCCATTGCAATTCTTGCCGGTCTCCAACGGAACTTGTAATTATGTCTAAAACACATTCATGTAATGGCAAGAGGTGAAAGAAAGCTGTGTAAGACAGTGGCTACTTTGCATTATGCTTTTCCCTGCCCACCAAAGAATGAAAGACAGATTGCTGTGAGTAGTGGACATATAGTTGACATTGACGGAAAATCTATTGCATAGATAATTTGCAGGTTTACAACCACTAGCAAAAAAAAGTTGATACAAGAGACAGAATAGCAGGTACTGCTGGGATTTGAACCCAAGATCTCCTGTTTACTAGACAGGCACTTTAACCAACTAAGCCACAGCACCATTGAAGACTAAAAAAAATGCTTCACCAAATTCTGGTACTAACCAGATAAGAAAGGAGTTTCATTCTGTACTATTCTGTGGCAATGTGATAAAATATAAAAATAATGAGCATTTAAAGTCAAAGCTATTGTAGGGAGACACCTCTGGAGGTCACCCATCAACCCCTTAAGAGTTCAGCTTTCCTTTGACAGGAAATATGTACACAATGAGGTTGCACTCATTTTGACAGATTACTTGGGCTGATGACTCATGATATAGCAGCCCAATGTGGTGCTTGAATCAAAGTCCCTGAGATTAAGAGTCTCATGCTCTATGACAATCTTTGGCAGCAGCCAGGTTTACTTTCGCAGAAAGAAATATCATAGTCTGTGAAGTAAAACTGAGATATTATTGCTAATGAAAAGTTAACCCAATACCCCATCAGGATGACTTGAAATTTGCAATCCATTGCAATTCTTGCCGGTCTCCAACGGAACTTGTAATTATGTCTAAAACACATTTATGTAATGGCAAGAGGTGAAATAAAGCTGTGTAAGCCAGTGGCTACTTTGCATTATGCTTTTCTCTGGCCAACCAAGAGTGTAAGACACATTGCTGTGACTAGTGTACGCTCTAACGACTGAGTTTACCGGGTATTATAATCTACTAGGCCCTGCCATTTTTCAACAGAAACAGGCCAAGACAAAGTAATCAACATGCATTAATCACTTCAACCCCTTAAGAGTTTGGCTTTCCTTTGCCACAGACTATGTATACAATGAGGTTGCACTCATCTTTCCAGACTACTTGCTCTGATGACTAAAGACTAATTAGCCCAATGTGGGGCTCGAACCCACGACCCTGAGATTAAGAGTCTCATGCTCTACCGACTGAGCTAACCGGGCAAAAATGTGCAATTTAATGTTGCAAATTTTACACTGACCTTGTGTAGCTCGGACCATGAAAACCTATGACAAACTTTGGCAGCAGCGGGGATTTATTTCAGTGAGCCAATATCAGAGTCTGTGAAGTACAACTGAGATGTTATTATTGCTTATTGAAAAGTTAATCCAATACCCCACCAGGATGACTTGAAAATTGCAATCCATTGCAATTCTTGCCGGTCTCCAACGGAACTTGTAATTATGTCTAAAACACATTTATGTAATGGCAAGAGGTGAAAGAAAGCTGTGTAAGACAGTGGCTACTTTGCATTATGCTTTTCTCTGGCCAACCAAGAGTGTAAGACACATTGCTGTGACTAGTGTACGCTCTAACGACTGAGTTTACCGGCTATTATAATCTACTAGGCCCTGCCATTTTTCAACAGAAACAGGCCAAGACAAAGTAATCAACATGCATTAATCACTTCAACCCCTTAAGAGTTTGGCTTTCCTTTGCCACAGACTATGTATACAATGAGGTTGCACTCATCTTTCCAGACTACTTGCTCTGATGACTAAAGACTAATTAGCCCAATGTGGGGCTCGAACCCACGACCCTGAGATTAAGAGTCTCATGCTCTACCGACTGAGCTAACCTGGCATAATTGTGCAATTTAATGTTGCAAATTTTACACTGACCTTGTGTAGCTCGGACCATGAAAACCTATGACAATTTTTGGCAGCAGCGGGGATTTATTTCAGTGACCCAATATCAGAGTCTGTGAAGTACAACTGAGATGTTATTATTGCTTATTGAAAAGTTAATCCAATACCCCACCAGGATGACTTGAAAATTGCAATCCATTGCAATTCTTGCCGGTCTCCAACGGAACTTGTAATTATGTCTAAAACACATTCATGTAATGGCAAGAGGTGAAAGAAAGCTGTGTAAGACAGTGGCTACTTTGCATTATGCTTTTCCCTGCCCACCAAAGAATGAAAGACAGATTGCTGTGAGTAGTGGACATATAGTTGACATTGACGGAAAATCCATTGTATAGATAATTTGCAGGTTTACAACCACTAGCAAAAAAAAGTTAATACAAGAGAGAGAATAGCAGGTACTGCTGGGATTTGAACCCAGGATCTCATGTTTACTAGACAGGCACTTTAACCAACTAAGCCACAGCACCATTAAAGACTAAAAAAAAATGCTTCACCAAATTCTTGTACTAACCAGATAAGAAAGGAGTATCATTCTGTACTATTCTGTGGCAATGTGATAAAATATAAAAATAATGGGCATTTAAAGTCAAAGCTATTGTAGGGAGACACCTCTGGAGGTCACCCTTCAACCCCTTAAGACTTCAGCTTTCCTTTGACAGGAAATATGTACACAATGAGGTTGCACTCATTTTGACAGATTACTTGGGCTGATGACTCATGATATAGCAGGCCAATGTGGTGCTTGAATCAAAGTCCCTGAGATTAAGAGTCTCATGCTCTATGACAATCTTTGGCAGCAGCCAGGTTTACTTTCGCAGAAAGAAATATCATAGTCTGTGAAGTAAAACTGAGATATTATTGCTAATGAAAAGTTAACCCAATACCCCATCAGGATGACTTGAAATTTGCAATCCATTGCAATTCTTGCCGGTCTCCAACGGAACTTGTAATTATGTCTAAAACACATTTATGTAATGGCAAGAGGTGAAATAAAGCTGTGTAAGCCAGTGGCTACTTTGCATTATGCTTTTCTCTGGCCAACCAAGAGTGTAAGACACATTGCTGTGACTAGTGTACGCTCTAACGACTGAGTTTACCGGGTATTATAATCTACTAGGCCCTGCCATTTTTCAGCAGAAACAGGCCAAGACAAAGTAATCAACATGCATTAATCACTTCAACCCCTTAAGAGTTTGGCTTTCCTTTGCCACAGACTATGTATACAATGAGGTTGCACTCATCTTTCCAGACTACTTGCTCTGATGACTAAAGACTAATTAGCCCAATGTAGGGCTCAAACCCACGACCCTGAGATTAAGAGTCTCATGCTCTACCGACTGAGCTAACCGGGCATAATTGTGCAATTTAATGTTGCAAATTTTACACTGACCTTGTGTAGCTCGGACCATGAAAACCTATGACAAACTTTGGCAGCAGCGGGGATTTATTTCAGTGAGCCAATATCAGAGTCTGTGAAGTACAACTGAGATGTTATTATTGCTTATTGAAAAGTTAATCCAACACCCCACCAGGATGACTTGAAAATTGCAATCCATTGCAATTCTTGCCGGTCTCCAACGGAACTTGTAATTATGTCTAAAACACATTTATGTAATGGCAAGAGGTGAAAGAAAGCTGTGTAAGCCAGTGGCTACTTTGCATTATGCTTTTCCCTGCCCACCAAAGAATGAAAGACAGATTGCTGTGAGTAGTGGACATATAGTTGACATTGACGGAAAATCCATTGTATAGATAATTTGCAGGTTTACAACCACTAGCAAAAAAAAGTTAATACAAGAGAGAGAATAGCAGGTACTGCTGGGATTTGAACCCAGGATCTCATGTTTACTAGACAGGCACTTTAACCAACTAAGCCACAGCACCATTAAAGACTAAAAAAAAATGCTTCACCAAATTCTTGTACTAACCAGATAAGAAAGGAGTATCATTCTGTACTATTCTGTGGCAATGTGATAAAATATAAAAATAATGGGCATTTAAAGTCAAAGCTATTGTAGGGAGACACCTCTGGAGGTCACCCTTCAACCCCTTAAGACTTCAGCTTTCCTTTGACAGGAAATATGTACACAATGAGGTTGCACTCATTTTGACAGATTACTTGGGCTGATGACTCATGATATAGCAGGCCAATGTGGTGCTTGAATCAAAGTCCCTGAGATTAAGAGTCTCATGCTCTATGACAATCTTTGGCAGCAGCCAGGTTTACTTTCGCAGAAAGAAATATCATAGTCTGTGAAGTAAAACTGAGATATTATTGCTAATGAAAAGTTAACCCAATACCCCATCAGGATGACTTGAAATTTGCAATCCATTGCAATTCTTGCCGGTCTCCAACGGAACTTGTAATTATGTCTAAAACACATTTATGTAATGGCAAGAGGTGAAATAAAGCTGTGTAAGCCAGTGGCTACTTTGCATTATGCTTTTCTCTGGCCAACCAAGAGTGTAAGACACATTGCTGTGACTAGTGTACGCTCTAACGACTGAGTTTACCGGGTATTATAATCTACTAGGCCCTGCCATTTTTCAACAGAAACAGGCCAAGACAAAGTAATCAACATGCATTAATCACTTCAACCCCTTAAGAGTTTGGCTTTCCTTTGCCACAGACTATGTATACAATGAGGTTGCACTCATCTTTCCAGACTACTTGCTCTGATGACTAAAGACTAATTAGCCCAATGTAGGGCTCAAACCCACGACCCTGAGATTAAGAGTCTCATGCTCTACCGACTGAGCTAACCGGGCATAATTGTGCAATTTAATGTTGCAAATTTTACACTGACCTTGTGTAGCTCGGACCATGAAAACCTATGACAAACTTTGGCAGCAGCGGGGATTTATTTCAGTGAGCCAATATCAGAGTCTGTGAAGTACAACTGAGATGTTATTATTGCTTATTGAAAAGTTAATCCAATACCCCACCAGGATGACTTGAAAATTGCAATCCATTGCAATTCTTGCCGGTCTCCAACGGAACTTGTAATTATGTCTAAAACACATTTATGTAATGGCAAGAGGTGAAAGAAAGCTGTGTAAGCCAGTGGCTACTTTGCATTATGCTTTTCTTTGGCCAACCAAGAGTGTAAGACACATTGCTGTGACTAGTGTACGCTCTAACGACTGAGTTTACCGGGTTTTATAATCTACTAGGCCCTGCCATTTTTCAACAGAAACAGGCCAAGACAAAGTAATCAACATGCATTAATCACTTCAACCCCTTAAGAGTTTGGCTTCCCTTTGCCACAGACTATGTATACAATGAGGTTGCACTCATCTTTCCAGAATACTTGCTCTGATGACTAAAGACTTATTAGCCCAATGTGGGGCTCGAACCCACGACCCTGAGATTAAGAGTCTCATGCTCTACCGACTGAGCTAACCGGGCATGTTAATGCAATTTAATGTTGCAAATTTTACACTGACCTTGTGTAGCTCGGACCATGAAAACCTATGACAAACTTTGGCAGCAGCGGGGATTTATTTCAGTGAGCAAATATCAGAGTCTGCGAAGTACAACTGAGATGTTATTATTGCTTATTGAAAAGTTAATCCAATACCCCACCAGGATGACTTGAAAATTGCAATCCATTGCAATTCTTGCCGGTCTCCAACGGAACTTGTAATTATGTCTAAAACACATTCATGTAATGGCAAGAGGTGAAAGAAAGCTGTGTAAGACAGTGGCTACTTTGCATTATGCTTTTCCCTGCCCACCAAAGAATGAAAGACAGATTGCTGTGAGTAGTGGACATATAGTTGACATTGACGGAAAATCCATTGTATTTGCAGGTTTACAACCACTAGCAAAAAAAAGTTAATACAAGAGAGAGAATAGCAGGTACTGCTGGGATTTGAACCCAGGATCTCCTGTTTACTAGACAGGCACTTTAACCAACTAAGCCACAGCACCATTAAAGACTAAAAAAAAATGCTTCACCAAATTCTTGTACTAACCAGATAAGAAAGGAGTATCATTCTGTACTATTCTGTGGCAATGTGATAAAATATAAAAATAATGGGCATTTAAAGTCAAAGCTATTGTAGGGAGACACCTCTGGAGGTCACCCATCAACCCCTTAAGACTTCAGCTTTCCTTTGACAGGAAATATGTACACAATGAGGTTGCACTCATTTTGACAGATTACTTGGGCTGATGACTCATGATATAGCAGGCCAATGTGGTGCTTGAATCAAAGTCCCTGAGATTAAGAGTCTCATGCTCTATGACAATCTTTGGCAGCAGCCAGGTTTACTTTCGCAGAAAAAAATATCATAGTCTGTGAAGTAAAACTGAGATATTATTGCTAATGAAAAGTTAACCCAATACCCCATCAGGATGACTTGAAATTTGCAATCCATTGCAATTCTTGCCGGTCTCCAACGGAACTTGTAATTATGTCTAAAACACATTTATGTAATGGCAAAAGGTGAAAGAAAGCTGTGTAAGCCAGTGGCTACTTTGCATTATGCTTTTCTCTGGCCAACCAAGAGTGTAAGACACATTGCTGTGACTAGTGTACGCTCTAACGACTGAGTTTACCGGGTATTATAATCTACTAGGCCCTGCCATTTTTCAACAGAAACAGGCCAAGACAAAGTAATCAACATGCATTAATCACTTCAACCCCTTAAGAGTTTGGCTTTCCTTTGCCACAGACTATGTATACAATGAGGTTGCACTCATCTTTCCAGACTACTTGCTCTGATGACTAAAGACTTATTAGCCCAATGTGGGGCTCGAATCGACGACCCTGAGATTAAGAGTCTCATGCTCTACCGACTGAGCTAACCGGGCATGTTAATGCAATTTAATGTTGCAAATTTTACACTGACCTTGTGTAGCTCGGACCATGAAAACCTATGACAAACTTTGGCAGCAGCGGGGATTTATTTCAGTGAGCCAATATCAGAATCTGCGAAGTACAACTGAGATGTTATTATTGCTTATTGAAAAGTTAATCCAATACCCCACCACGATGACTTGAAAATTGCAATCCATTGCAATTCTTGCCGGTCTCCAACGGAACTTGTAATTATGTCTAAAACACATTCATGTAATGGCAAGAGGTGAAAGAAAGCTGTGTAAGACAGTGGCTACTTTGCATTATGCTTTTCCCTGCCCACCAAAGAATGAAAGACAGATTGCTGTGAGTAGTGGACATATAGTTGACATTGACGGAAAATCCATTGTATTTGCAGGTTTACAACCACTAGCAAAAAAAAGTTAATACAAGAGAGAGAATAGCAGGTACTGCTGGGATTTGAACCCAGGATCTCCTGTTTACTAGACAGGCACTTTAACCAACTAAGCCACAGCACCATAAAAGACTAAAAAAAAATGCTTCACCAAATTCTTGTACTAACCAGATAAGAAAGGAGTATCATTCTGTACTATTCTGTGGCAATGTGATAAAATATAAAAATAATGGGCATTTAAAGTCAAAGCTATTGTAGGGAGACACCTCTGGAGGTCACCCATCAACCCCTTAAGACTTCAGCTTTCCTTTGACAGGAAATATGTACACAATGAGGTTGCACTCATTTTGACAGATTACTTGGGCTGATGACTCATGATATAGCAGGCCAATGTGGTGCTTGAATCAAAGTCCCTGAGATTAAGAGTCTCATGCTCTATGACAATCTTTGGCAGCAGCCAGGTTTACTTTCGCAGAAAGAAATATCATAGTCTGTGAAGTAAAACTGAGATATTATTGCTAATGAAAAGTTAACCCAATACCCCATCACGATGACTTGAAATTTGCAATCCATTGCAATTCTTGCCGGTCTCCAACGGAACTTGTAATTATGTCTAAAACACATTTATGTAATGGCAAGAGGTGAAATAAAGCTGTGTAAGCCAGTGGCTACTTTGCATTATGCTTTTCTCTGGCCAACCAAGAGTGTAAGACACATTGCTGTGACTAGTGTACGCTCTAACGACTGAGTTTACCGGGTATTATAATCTACTAGGCCCTGCCATTTTTCAACAGAAACAGGCAAAGACAAAGTAATCAACATGCATTAATCACTTCAACCCCTTAAGAGTTTGGCTTTCCTTTGCCACAGACTATGTATACAATGAGGTTGCACTCATCTTTCCAGACTACTTGCTCTGATGACTAAAGACTTATTAGCCCAATGTGGGGCTCGAATCGACGACCCTGAGATTAAGAGTCTCATGCTCTACCGTCTGAGCTAACCGGGCATGTTAATGCAATTTAATGTTGCAAATTTTACACTGACCTTGTGTAGCTCGGACCATGAAAACCTATGACAAACTTTGGCAGCAGCGGGGATTTATTTCAGTGAGCCAATATCAGAATCTGCGAAGTACAACTGAGATGTTATTATTGCTTATTGAAAAGTTAATCCAATACCCCACCAGGATGACTTGAAAATTGCAATCCATTGCAATTCTTGCCGGTCTCCAACGGAACTTGTAATTATGTCTAAAACACATTCATGTAATGGCAAGAGGTGAAAGAAAGCTGTGTAAGACAGTGGCTACTTTGCATTATGCTTTTCCCTGCCCACCAAAGAATGAAAGACAGATTGCTGTGAGTAGTGGACATATAGTTGACATTGACGGAAAATCCATTGTATTTGCAGGTTTACAACCACTAGCAAAAAAAAGTTAATACAAGAGAGAGAATAGCAGGTACTGCTGGGATTTGAACCCAGGATCTCCTGTTTACTAGACAGGCACTTTAACCAACTAAGCCACAGCACCATAAAAGACTAAAAAAAAATGCTTCACCAAATTCTTGTACTAACCAGATAAGAAAGGAGTATCATTCTGTACTATTCTGTGGCAATGTGATAAAATATAAAAATAATGGGCATTTAAAGTCAAAGCTATTGTAGGGAGACACCTCTGGAGGTCACCCATCAACCCCTTAAGACTTCAGCTTTCCTTTGACAGGAAATATGTACACAATGAGGTTGCACTCATTTTGACAGATTACTTGGGCTGATGACTCATGATATAGCAGGCCAATGTGGTGCTTGAATCAAAGTCCCTGAGATTAAGAGTCTCATGCTCTATGACAATCTTTGGCAGCAGCCAGGTTTACTTTCGCAGAAAAAAATATCATAGTCTGTGAAGTAAAACTGAGATATTATTGCTATGAAAAGTTAACCCAATACCCCATCAGGATGACTTGAAATTTGCAATCCATTGCAATTCTTGCCGGTCTCCAACGGAACTTGTAATTATGTCTAAAACACATTTATGTAATGGCAAAAGGTGAAAGAAAGCTGTGTAAGCCAGTGGCTACTTTGCATTATGCTTTTCTCTGGCCAACCAAGAGTGTAAGACACATTGCTGTGACTAGTGTACGCTCTAACGACTGAGTTTACCGGGTATTATAATCTACTAGGCCCTGCCATTTTTCAACAGAAACAGGCCAAGACAAAGTAATCAACATGCATTAATCACTTCAACCCCTTAAGAGTTTGGCTTTCCTTTGCCACAGACTATGTATACAATGAGGTTGCACTCATCTTTCCAGACTACTTGCTCTGATGACTAAAGACTTATTAGCCCAATGTGGGGCTCGAATCGACGACCCTGAGATTAAGAGTCTCATGCTCTACCGACTGAGCTAACCGGGCATGTTAATGCAATTTAATGTTGCAAATTTTACACTGACCTTGTGTAGCTCGGACCATGAAAACCTATGACAAACTTTGGCAGCAGCGGGGATTTATTTCAGTGAGCCAATATCAGAATCTGCGAAGTACAACTGAGATGTTATTATTGCTTATTGAAAAGTTAATCCAATACCCCACCACGATGACTTGAAAATTGCAATCCATTGCAATTCTTGCCGGTCTCCAACGGAACTTGTAATTATGTCTAAAACACATTCATGTAATGGCAAGAGGTGAAAGAAAGCTGTGTAAGACAGTGGCTACTTTGCATTATGCTTTTCCCTGCCCACCAAAGAATGAAAGACAGATTGCTGTGAGTAGTGGACATATAGTTGACATTGACGGAAAATCCATTGTATTTGCAGGTTTACAACCACTAGCAAAAAAAAGTTAATACAAGAGAGAGAATAGCAGGTACTGCTGGGATTTGAACCCAGGATCTCCTGTTTACTAGACAGGCACTTTAACCAACTAAGCCACAGCACCATAAAAGACTAAAAAAAAATGCTTCACCAAATTCTTGTACTAACCAGATAAGAAAGGAGTATCATTCTGTACTATTCTGTGGCAATGTGATAAAATATAAAAATAATGGGCATTTAAAGTCAAAGCTATTGTAGGGAGACACCTCTGGAGGTCACCCATCAACCCCTTAAGACTTCAGCTTTCCTTTGACAGGAAATATGTACACAATGAGGTTGCACTCATTTTGACAGATTACTTGGGCTGATGACTCATGATATAGCAGGCCAATGTGGTGCTTGAATCAAAGTCCCTGAGATTAAGAGTCTCATGCTCTATGACAATCTTTGGCAGCAGCCAGGTTTACTTTCGCAGAAAGAAATATCATAGTCTGTGAAGTAAAACTGAGATATTATTGCTAATGAAAAGTTAACCCAATACCCCATCACGATGACTTGAAATTTGCAATCCATTGCAATTCTTGCCGGTCTCCAACGGAACTTGTAATTATGTCTAAAACACATTTATGTAATGGCAAGAGGTGAAATAAAGCTGTGTAAGCCAGTGGCTACTTTGCATTATGCTTTTCTCTGGCCAACCAAGAGTGTAAGACACATTGCTGTGACTAGTGTACGCTCTAACGACTGAGTTTACCGGGTATTATAATCTACTAGGCCCTGCCATTTTTCAACAGAAACAGGCAAAGACAAAGTAATCAACATGCATTAATCACTTCAACCCCTTAAGAGTTTGGCTTTCCTTTGCCACAGACTATGTATACAATGAGGTTGCACTCATCTTTCCAGACTACTTGCTCTGATGACTAAAGACTTATTAGCCCAATGTGGGGCTCGAATCGACGACCCTGAGATTAAGAGTCTCATGCTCTACCGTCTGAGCTAACCGGGCATGTTAATGCAATTTAATGTTGCAAATTTTACACTGACCTTGTGTAGCTCGGACCATGAAAACCTATGACAAACTTTGGCAGCAGCGGGGATTTATTTCAGTGAGCCAATATCAGAATCTGCGAAGTACAACTGAGATGTTATTATTGCTTATTGAAAAGTTAATCCAATACCCCACCAGGATGACTTGAAAATTGCAATCCATTGCAATTCTTGCCGGTCTCCAACGGAACTTGTAATTATGTCTAAAACACATTCATGTAATGGCAAGAGGTGAAAGAAAGCTGTGTAAGACAGTGGCTACTTTGCATTATGCTTTTCCCTGCCCACCAAAGAATGAAAGACAGATTGCTGTGAGTAGTGGACATATAGTTGACATTGACGGAAAATCCATTGTATTTGCAGGTTTACAACCACTAGCAAAAAAAAGTTAATACAAGAGAGAGAATAGCAGGTACTGCTGGGATTTGAACCCAGGATCTCCTGTTTACTAGACAGGCACTTTAACCAACTAAGCCACAGCACCATAAAAGACTAAAAAAAAATGCTTCACCAAATTCTTGTACTAACCAGATAAGAAAGGAGTATCATTCTGTACTATTCTGTGGCAATGTGATAAAATATAAAAATAATGGGCATTTAAAGTCAAAGCTATTGTAGGGAGACACCTCTGGAGGTCACCCATCAACCCCTTAAGACTTCAGCTTTCCTTTGACAGGAAATATGTACACAATGAGGTTGCACTCATTTTGACAGATTACTTGGGCTGATGACTCATGATATAGCAGGCCAATGTGGTGCTTGAATCAAAGTCCCTGAGATTAAGAGTCTCATGCTCTATGACAATCTTTGGCAGCAGCCAGGTTTACTTTCGCAGAAAGAAATATCATAGTCTGTGAAGTAAAACTGAGATATTATTGCTAATGAAAAGTTAACCCAATACCCCATCAGGATGACTTGAAATTTGCAATCCATTGCAATTCTTGCCGGTCTCCAACGGAACTTGTAATTATGTCTAAAACACATTTATGTAATGGCAAGAGGTGAAATAAAGCTGTGTAAGCCAGTGGCTACTTTGCATTATGCTTTTCTCTGGCCAACCAAGAGTGTAAGACACATTGCTGTGACTAGTGTACGCTCTAACGACTGAGTTTACCGGGTATTATAATCTACTAGGCCCTGCCATTTTTCAACAGAAACAGGCAAAGACAAAGTAATCAACATGCATTAATCACTTCAACCCCTTAAGAGTTTGGCTTTCCTTTGCCACAGACTATGTATACAATGAGGTTGCACTCATCTTTCCAGACTACTTGCTCTGATGACTAAAGACTAATTAGCCTAATGTGGGGCTCGAACCCACGACCCTGAGATTAAGAGTCTCATGCTCTACCGACTGAGCTAACCGGGCATAATTGTGCAATTTAATGTTGCAAATTTTACACTGACCTTGTGTAGCTCGGACCATGAAAACCTATGACAAACTTTGGCAGCAGCTGGGATTTATTTCAGTGAGCCAATATCAGAGTCTGTGAAGTACAACTGAGATGTTATTATTGCTTATTGAAAAGTTAATCCAATACCCCACCAGGATGACTTGAAAATTGCAATCCATTGCAATTCTTGCCGGTCTCCAACGGAACTTGTAATTATGTCTAAAACACATTTATGTAATGGCAAGAGGTGAAAGAAAGCTGTGTAAGACAGTGGCTACTTTGCATTATGCTTTTCTTTGGCCAACCAAGAGTGTAAGACACATTGCTGTGAGTAGTGGACATATAGTTGACATTGACGGAAAATCCATTGTATAGATAATTTGCAGGTTTACAACCACTAGCAAAAAAAAGTTAAAACAAGAGAGAGTATAGCAGGTACTGCTGGGATTTGAACCCAGGATCTCCTGTTTACTAGACAGGCACTTTAACCAACTAAGCCACAGCACCATTAAAGACTAAAAAAAAATGCTTCACCAAATTCTTGTACTAACCAGATAAGAAAGGAGTATCATTCTGTACTATTCCGTGGCAATGTGATAAAATATAAAAATAATGGGCATTTAAAGTCAAAGCTATTGTAGGGAGACACCTCTGGAGGTCACCCATCAACCCCTTAAGACTTCAGCTTTCCTTTGACAGGAAATATGTACACAATGAGGTTGCACTCATTTTGACAGATTACTTGGGCTGATGACTCATGATATAGCAGGCCAATGTGGTGCTTGAATCAAAGTCCCTGAGATTAAGAGTCTCATGCTCTATGACAATCTTTGGCAGCAGCCAGGTTTACTTTCGCAGAAAGAAATATCATAGTCTGTGAAGTAAAACTGAGATATTATTGCTAATGAAAAGTTAACCCAATACCCCATCAGGATGACTTGAAATTTGCAATCCATTGCAATTCTTGCCGGTCTCCAACGGAACTTGTAATTATGTCTAAAACACATTCATGTAATGGCAAGAGATGAAATAAAGCTGTGTAAGACAGTGGCTACTTTGCATTATGCTTTTCTTTGGCCAACCAAGAATGTAAGACACATTGCTGTGACTAGTGTACGCTCTAACGACTGAGATTACCAGGTATTATAATCTACTAGGCCCTGCCATTTTTCAACAGAAACAGGCCAAGACAAAGTAATCAACATGCATTAATCACTTCAACCCCTTAAGAGTTTGGCTTCCCTTTGCCACAGACTATGTAAACAATGAGGTTGCACTCATCTTTCCAGACTACTTGCTCTGATGACTAAAGACTTATTAGCCCAATGTGGGGCTCGAACCCTCGACCCTGAGATTAAGAGTCTCATGCTCTACCGACTGAGCTAACCGGGCATTTTAATGCAATTTAATGTTGCAAATTTTACACTGACCTTGTGTAGCTCGGACCATGAAAACCTATGACAAACTTTGGCAGCAGCGGGGATTTATTTCAGTGAGCCAATATCAGAATCTGCGAAGTACAACTGAGATGTTATTATTGCTTATTGAAAAGTTAATCCAATACCCCACCAGGATGACTTGAAAATTGCAATCCATTGCAATTCTTGCCGGTCTCCAACGGAACTTGTAATTATGTCTAAAACACATTCATGTAATGGCAAGAGGTGAAAGAAAGCTGTGTAAGACAGTGGCTACTTTGCATTATGCTTTTCCCTGCCCACCAAAGAATGAAAGACAGATTGCTGTGAGTAGTGGACATATAGTTGACATTGACGGAAAATCCATTGTATTTGCAGGTTTACAACCACTAGCAAAAAAAAGTTAATACAAGAGAGAGAATAGCAGGTACTGCTGGGATTTGAACCCAGGATCTCCTGTTTACTAGACAGGCACTTTAACCAACTAAGCCACAGCACCATAAAAGACTAAAAAAAAATGCTTCACCAAATTCTTGTACTAACCAGATAAGAAAGGAGTATCATTCTGTACTATTCTGTGGCAATGTGATAAAATATAAAAATAATGGGCATTTAAAGTCAAAGCTATTGTAGGGAGACACCTCTGGAGGTCACCCATCAACCCCTTAAGACTTCAGCTTTCCTTTGACAGGAAATATGTACACAATGAGGTTGCACTCATTTTGACAGATTACTTGGGCTGATGACTCATGATATAGCAGGCCAATGTGGTGCTTGAATCAAAGTCCCTGAGATTAAGAGTCTCATGCTCTATGACAATCTTTGGCAGCAGCCAGGTTTACTTTCGCAGAAAGAAATATCATAGTCTGTGAAGTAAAACTGAGATATTATTGCTAATGAAAAGTTAACCCAATACCCCATCACGATGACTTGAAATTTGCAATCCATTGCAATTCTTGCCGGTCTCCAACGGAACTTGTAATTATGTCTAAAACACATTTATGTAATGGCAAGAGGTGAAATAAAGCTGTGTAAGCCAGTGGCTACTTTGCATTATGCTTTTCTCTGGCCAACCAAGAGTGTAAGACACATTGCTGTGACTAGTGTACGCTCTAACGACTGAGTTTACCGGGTATTATAATCTACTAGGCCCTGCCATTTTTCAACAGAAACAGGCAAAGACAAAGTAATCAACATGCATTAATCACTTCAACCCCTTAAGAGTTTGGCTTTCCTTTGCCACAGACTACGTATACAATGAGGTTGCACTCATCTTTCCAGACTACTTGCTCTGATGACTAAAGACTTATTAGCCCAATGTGGGGCTCGAATCGACGACCCTGAGATTAAGAGTCTCATGCTCTACCGTCTGAGCTAACCGGGCATGTTAATGCAATTTAATTTTGCAAATTTTACACTGACCTTGTGTAGCTCGGACCATGAAAACCTATGACAAACTTTGGCAGCAGCGGGGATTTATTTCAGTGAGCCAATATCAGAATCTGCGAAGTACAACTGAGATGTTATTATTGCTTATTGAAAAGTTAATCCAATACCCCACCAGGATGACTTGAAAATTGCAATCCATTGCAATTCTTGCCGGTCTCCAACGGAACTTGTAATTATGTCTAAAACACATTCATGTAATGGCAAGAGGTGAAAGAAAGCTGTGTAAGACAGTGGCTACTTTGCATTATGCTTTTCCCTGCCCACCAAAGAATGAAAGACAGATTGCTGTGAGTAGTGGACATATAGTTGACATTGACGGAAAATCCATTGTATTTGCAGGTTTACAACCACTAGCAAAAAAAAGTTAATACAAGAGAGAGAATAGCAGGTACTGCTGGGATTTGAACCCAGGATCTCCTGTTTACTAGACAGGCACTTTAACCAACTAAGCCACAGCACCATAAAAGACTAAAAAAAAATGCTTCACCAAATTCTTGTACTAACCAGATAAGAAAGGAGTATCATTCTGTACTATTCTGTGGCAATGTGATAAAATATAAAAATAATGGGCATTTAAAGTCAAAGCTATTGTAGGGAGACACCTCTGGAGGTCACCCATCAACCCCTTAAGACTTCAGCTTTCCTTTGACAGGAAATATGTACACAATGAGGTTGCACTCATTTTGACAGATTACTTGGGCTGATGACTCATGATATAGCAGGCCAATGTGGTGCTTGAATCAAAGTCCCTGAGATTAAGAGTCTCATGCTCTATGACAATCTTTGGCAGCAGCCAGGTTTACTTTCGCAGAAAGAAATATCATAGTCTGTGAAGTAAAACTGAGATATTATTGCTAATGAAAAGTTAACCCAATACCCCATCAGGATGACTTGAAATTTGCAATCCATTGCAATTCTTGCCGGTCTCCAACGGAACTTGTAATTATGTCTAAAACACATTTATGTAATGGCAAGAGGTGAAATAAAGCTGTGTAAGCCAGTGGCTACTTTGCATTATGCTTTTCTCTGGCCAACCAAGAGTGTAAGACACATTGCTGTGACTAGTGTACGCTCTAACGACTGAGTTTACCGGGTATTATAATCTACTAGGCCCTGCCATTTTTCAACAGAAACAGGCAAAGACAAAGTAATCAACATGCATTAATCACTTCAACCCCTTAAGAGTTTGGCTTTCCTTTGCCACAGACTATGTATACAATGAGGTTGCACTCATCTTTCCAGACTACTTGCTCTGATGACTAAAGACTAATTAGCCTAATGTGGGGCTCGAACCCACGACCCTGAGATTAAGAGTCTCATGCTCTACCGACTGAGCTAACCGGGCATAATTGTGCAATTTAATGTTGCAAATTTTACACTGACCTTGTGTAGCTCGGACCATGAAAACCTATGACAAACTTTGGCAGCAGCTGGGATTTATTTCAGTGAGCCAATATCAGAGTCTGTGAAGTACAACTGAGATGTTATTATTGCTTATTGAAAAGTTAATCCAATACCCCACCAGGATGACTTGAAAATTGCAATCCATTGCAATTCTTGCCGGTCTCCAACGGAACTTGTAATTATGTCTAAAACACATTTATGTAATGGCAAGAGGTGAAAGAAAGCTGTGTAAGACAGTGGCTACTTTGCATTATGCTTTTCTTTGGCCAACCAAGAGTGTAAGACACATTGCTGTGAGTAGTGGACATATAGTTGACATTGACGGAAAATCCATTGTATAGATAATTTGCAGGTTTACAACCACTAGCAAAAAAAAGTTAAAACAAGAGAGAGTATAGCAGGTACTGCTGGGATTTGAACCCAGGATCTCCTGTTTACTAGACAGGCACTTTAACCAACTAAGCCACAGCACCATTAAAGACTAAAAAAAAATGCTTCACCAAATTCTTGTACTAACCAGATAAGAAAGGAGTATCATTCTGTACTATTCCGTGGCAATGTGATAAAATATAAAAATAATGGGCATTTAAAGTCAAAGCTATTGTAGGGAGACACCTCTGGAGGTCACCCATCAACCCCTTAAGACTTCAGCTTTCCTTTGACAGGAAATATGTACACAATGAGGTTGCACTCATTTTGACAGATTACTTGGGCTGATGACTCATGATATAGCAGGCCAATGTGGTGCTTGAATCAAAGTCCCTGAGATTAAGAGTCTCATGCTCTATGACAATCTTTGGCAGCAGCCAGGTTTACTTTCGCAGAAAGAAATATCATAGTCTGTGAAGTAAAACTGAGATATTATTGCTAATGAAAAGTTAACCCAATACCCCATCAGGATGACTTGAAATTTGCAATCCATTGCAATTCTTGCCGGTCTCCAACGGAACTTGTAATTATGTCTAAAACACATTCATGTAATGGCAAGAGATGAAATAAAGCTGTGTAAGACAGTGGCTACTTTGCATTATGCTTTTCTTTGGCCAACCAAGAATGTAAGACACATTGCTGTGACTAGTGTACGCTCTAACGACTGAGATTACCAGGTATTATAATCTACTAGGCCCTGCCATTTTTCAACAGAAACAGGCCAAGACAAAGTAATCAACATGCATTAATCACTTCAACCCCTTAAGAGTTTGGCTTCCCTTTGCCACAGACTATGTAAACAATGAGGTTGCACTCATCTTTCCAGACTACTTGCTCTGATGACTAAAGACTTATTAGCCCAATGTGGGGCTCGAACCCTCGACCCTGAGATTAAGAGTCTCATGCTCTACCGACTGAGCTAACCGGGCATTTTAATGCAATTTAATGTTGCAAATTTTACACTGACCTTGTGTAGCTCGGACCATGAAAACCTATGACAAACTTTGGCAGCAGCGGGGATTTATTTCAGTGAGCCAATATCAGAATCTGCGAAGTACAACTGAGATGTTATTATTGCTTATTGAAAAGTTAATCCAATACCCCACCAGGATGACTTGAAAATTGCAATCCATTGCAATTCTTGCCGGTCTCCAACGGAACTTGTAATTATGTCTAAAACACATTCATGTAATGGCAAGAGGTGAAAGAAAGCTGTGTAAGACAGTGGCTACTTTGCATTATGCTTTTCCCTGCCCACCAAAGAATGAAAGACAGATTGCTGTGAGTAGTGGACATATAGTTGACATTGACGGAAAATCCATTGTATTTGCAGGTTTACAACCACTAGCAAAAAAAATTTAATACAAGAGAGAGAATAGCAGGTACTGCTGGGATTTGAACCCAGGATCTCCTGTTTACTAGACAGGCACTTTAACCAACTAAGCCACAGCACCATAAAAGACTAAGAAAAAATGCTTCACCAAATTCTTGTACTAACCAGATAAGAAAGGAGTATCATTCTGTACTATTCTGTGGCAATGTGATAAAATATAAAAATAATGGGCATTTAAAGTCAAAGCTATTGTAGGGAGACACCTCTGGAGGTCACCCATCAACCCCTTAAGACTTCAGCTTTCCTTTGACAGGAAATATGTACACAATGAGGTTGCACTCATTTTGACAGATTACTTGGGCTGATGACTCATGATATAGCAGGCCAATGTGGTGCTTGAATCAAAGTCCCTGAGATTAAGAGTCTCATGCTCTATGACAATCTTTGGCAGCAGCCAGGTTTACTTTCGCAGAAAGAAATATCATAGTCTGTGAAGTAAAACTGAGATATTATTGCTAATGAAAAGTTAACCCAATACCCCATCACGATGACTTGAAATTTGCAATCCATTGCAATTCTTGCCGGTCTCCAACGGAACTTGTAATTATGTCTAAAACACATTTATGTAATGGCAAAAGGTGAAAGAAAGCTGTGTAAGCCAGTGGCTACTTTGCATTATGCTTTTCTCTGGCCAACCAAGAGTGTAAGACACATTGCTGTGACTAGTGTACGCTCTAACGACTGAGTTTACCGGGTATTATAATCTACTAGGCCCTGCCATTTTTCAACAGAAACAGGCCAAGACAAAGTAATCAACATGCATTAATCACTTCAACCCCTTAAGAGTTTGGCTTTCCTTTGCCACAGACTATGTATACAATGAGGTTGCACTCATCTTTCCAGACTACTTGCTCTGATGACTAAAGACTTAATAGCCCAATGTGGGGCTCGAATCGACGACCCTGAGATTAAGAGTCTCATGCTCTACCGACTGAGCTAACCGGGCATGTTAATGCAATTTAATGTTGCAAATTTTACACTGACCTTGTGTAGCTCGGACCATGAAAACCTATGACAATCTTTGGCAGCAGCGAGGATTTATTTCAGTGAGCCAATATCAGAGTCTGCGAAGTACAACTGAGATGTTATTATTGCTTATTGAAAAGTTAATCCAATACCCCACCAGGATGACTTGAAAATTGTAATCCATTGTAATTCTTGCCGGTCTCCAACGGAACTTGTAATTATGTCTAAAACACATTCATGTAATGGCAAGAGGTGAAAGAAAGCTGTGTAAGACAGTGGCTACTTTGCATTATGCTTTTCCCTGCCCACCAAAGAATGAAAGACAGATTGCTGTGAGTAGTGGACATATAGTTGACATTGACGGAAAATCTATTGCATAGATAATTTGCAGGTTTACAACCACTAGCAAAAAAAAGTTGATACAAGAGACAGAATAGCAGGTACTGCTGGGATTTGAACCCAGGATCTCCTGTTTACTAGACAGGCACTTTAACCAACTAAGCCACAGCACCATTGAAGACTAAAAAAAATGCTTCACCAAATTCTGGTACTAACCAGATAAGAAAGGAGTTTCATTCTGTACTATTCTGTGGCAATGTGATAAAATATAAAAATAATGAGCATTTAAAGTCAAAGCTATTGTAGGGAGACACCTCTGGAGGTCACCCATCAACCCCTTAAGAGTTCAGCTTTCCTTTGACAGGAAATATGTACACAATGAGGTTGCACTCATTTTGACAGATTACTTGGGCTGATGACTCATGATATAGCAGCCCAATGTGGTGCTTGAATCAAAGTCCCTGAGATTAAGAGTCTCATGCTCTATGACAATCTTTGGCAGCAGCCAGGTTTACTTTCGCAGAAAGAAATATCATAGTCTGTGAAGTAAAACTGAGATATTATTGCTAATGAAAAGTTAACCCAATACCCCATCAGGATGACTTGAAATTTGCAATCCATTGCAATTCTTGCCGGTCTCCAACGGAACTTGTAATTATGTCTAAAACACATTCATGTAATGGCAAGAGATGAAATAAAGCTGTGTAAGACAGTGGCTACTTTGCATTATGCTTTTCTTTGGCCAACCAAGAATGTAAGACACATTGCTGTGACTAGTGTACGCTCTAACGACTGAGATTACCAGGTATTATAATCTACTAGGCCCTGCCATTTTTCAACAGAAACAGGCCAAGACAAAGTAATCAACATGCATTAATCACTTCAACCCCTTAAGAGTTTGGCTTCCCTTTGCCACAGACTATGTAAACAATGAGGTTGCACTCATCTTTCCAGACTACTTGCTCTGATGACTAAAGACTTATTAGCCCAATGTGGGGCTCGAACCCACGACCCTGAGATTAAGAGTCTCATGCTCTACCGACTGAGCTAACCGGGCATTTTAATGCAATTTAATGTTGCAAATATTACACTGACCTTGTGTAGCTCGGACCATGAAAACCTATGACAAACTTTGGCAGCAGCGGGGATTTATTTCAGTGAGCCAATATCAGAATCTGCGAAGTACAACTGAGATGTTATTATTGCTTATTGAAAAGTTAATCCAATACCCCACCAGGATGACTTGAAAATTGCAATCCATTGCAATTCTTGCCGGTCTCCAACGGAACTTGTAATTATGTCTAAAACACATTCATGTAATGGCAAGAGGTGAAAGAAAGCTGTGTAAGACAGTGGCTACTTTGCATTATGCTTTTCCCTGCCCACCAAAGAATGAAAGACAGATTGCTGTGAGTAGTGGACATATAGTTGACATTGACGGAAAATCCATTGTATTTGCAGGTTTACAACCACTAGCAAAAAAAAGTTAATACAAGAGAGAGAATAGCAGGTACTGCTGGGATTTGAACCCAGGATCTCCTGTTTACTAGACAGGCACTTTAACCAACTAAGCCACAGCACCATTAAAGACTAAAAAAAAATGCTTCACCAAATTCTTGTACTAACCAGATAAGAAAGGAGTATCATTCTGTACTATTCTGTGGCAATGTGATAAAATATAAAAATAATGGGCATTTAAAGTCAAAGCTATTGTAGGGAGACACCTCTGGAGGTCACCCATCAACCCCTTAAGACTTCAGCTTTCCTTTGACAGGAAATATGTACACAATGAGGTTGCACTCATTTTGACAGATTACTTGGGCTGATGACTCATGATATAGCAGGCCAATGTGGTGCTTGAATCAAAGTCCCTGAGATTAAGAGTCTCATGCTCTATGACAATCTTTGGCAGCAGCCAGGTTTACTTTCGCAGAAAGAAATATCATAGTCTGTGAAGTAAAACTGAGATATTATTGCTAGTGTTGCACCGATGCCATTTTTTGGCTCCGATACCGATACCGATACCTGGCTGTGCAGTATCGGCCGATACCGATACCATACCGATACCACTGTTTGAAATTGATGCGTGTGTGTGTGTATATATGAAGAGCTGCATACTACTTGGATGTAAAATCATTGCCATCATGGCTTTGTCAAGCTGCTGCCTACCTTTGTGAAGCAGGAAGACTAATACAAAGTGAATCCAGTAGAACTTTTTACTGCCTACCTGGTATGGGTGACAACAATAGCTGAATAAACTTTTGGCTCTCAAAGGCCAACATAGTGCAACATTCATGAAATTAGAACATGTATAATAGAAGTGAACAGTGCAACAGTAAGAAAGTAAAATACATTAAAATTTCATTACATTAAAAATACATTACAAACTCTTTAAAACCCTGAGTTTTGGCTCTCAAATGCCAAAATAGTGCAACTTTCATAAAATTATAACATAATACTAGTGTATAAAACTAGTGCAACAGTAAGAAGTATAATGTTAAATTGTATTAAAATAAGAAATAATATACATATGAGGTACATTTGAGAGATAGCTGCATTCATTTAACGTATATGAGGTAAGAACAAATAGCATTAATCAGTGACAGATCTGTCACACAACACCTAGTAGTGTTTACTCTTGTTTACTTTTGAGGATTCAAGTCTTTGGGGTTCAAGCTCAGGTACATTGGCAGATTTTTCTTGAGGAAGATTAGTGTTTCTACATGATCTCCTGACAGCCTATTCCTCTTCTCATCAAGTATGTTAGAAGCCGTGCTAAAAAGCCTCTCACTATCTACGCTGGTGGAGGGAGCGGAGAGAAACTTTGCAGCTGTAGTAGCCAGGGAGGGGAACCGTTCTTTATTCTTTCCCCAGTACTCGAATGGCCTCTCAGTGCGGTGGATTGTTTTCTCAGCCAGATATGTCTCTATCTGCACCTGTGTAACTGTGCTGCTGGCCCCACCTTGTTCAGCAGCATGCTCTTGCAGGAATTCCTCATACAGCCCCTTAAAGCAGCTGCTTGTGTTGGGCTCTGCTGTCATCCGTGGGGTCTTACTGGCTGGGTCTGCTGCCTCGGTGGTGGTTGTCTGCAGTGATGACTCCTCATTTTTCTCCACCTCTTGGGTCAGTGCACTTCTTGCAAGCTTGCTGCTCTCTGCACTTGTGAAGTATCTTCAGTAACAAAGTAAACAGAATGGCATAATATAGCTGTTAGCTCATATGCTGTTATTTATTTAGCACTGCATTTAATTACACACTAACACAAGATGTTTAAACTTTACACTATACAGCTCACAATTAAATTAACATACCTGTCTTTGTAACGTGGGTCCAATATGGTTGAAACAGAGTACAAGGGCTCCGCCTCAACGGTCTGGAATCTTGTGCCCATAGCTGCTAGAAGTGTCGCCTTCATTGTTTTTATCCCGCTGTCCTCTGTGGTCTGTTTGGCCAATAGACGCTTCAGGACGATGACTGAGGGGATGACCTCTGAAGTGGTGGAGGTGGCGAAGCTGATCTGTTTTGTGATCTCTTCAAATGGAGCCAGAAGAGTGTTGATTTTCTCCAGCAAGGTCCAGTCACTTGCTGTCAGTGTTGCTGGGAGCTGATGGTCTGCAGCATAGAGTGAGATGGCACTCTTTTGCTCCAGCAGGCTCGCAGTCATATAAAAGGTGCTGTTCCAGCGGGTGGGAACATCTTGGATCAGACGTTTGACTGGCATTCCCAGTCCCGTCTGGACAGTTTCAAGTCTTGATGTGGCCAATGGGGAATGTTTGAAGTGCCCAATTATTTTTCTCCCACTGGCCAGCGCATCGCTCACACTTCGCTGGGACAGCAGTCCATCGTGCACCACGAGTTGAATCATGTGCGAGAAACATCCCAGGCTGGAGACTCCCAGGTCCCTCATTGCCTTCTTCATATTGCTTGCATTGTCCCGAAGAATGGCATGGACCTTTAATAATAATAATAATAATAAGAAGAAGAATATTATTAATAATAATGTAATTATAATAATAAAAATTAACCAAAGCTTCGTGTTGAAATGTTAATTTGTTGACGGTAGAATTGTTTGATAAAAGCAATATAGCACTCGTGCGAGTGGGGTAGGTAAGGGATAATCCCTTACCTACCCCACTCCCACGAGTGCTATATTGCTTAAATAGACAAGTCGCAATAGAGAGCACCACACACACACACACACACACACACACACACACACACACACACACACACACACACACACACACACACCCTTCCCTTTACGGCTCAAATTACTGCGGCAAATTACTGCGGCATTTCTTTCAAAGTCTAGACTAGAAAAGATACGTTACCTTTGACTTCGGGATGCTCCAGTTGAGCAGCATGCGCTCTATTGCTCCTGCAATAGCTTCGCCCGTGTGTGATCCCTTGAATTCATTCGCATGAAGTATGACGCTTTCTGGAGTGAATGTTTCCAAGTTTACCCAGTGGGCTGTCAAGCTAAGCAGGGAAAGTGGGGAGACTTGGCTGCTCCAGATGTCCGTTGAAAAGCTTATGGTCCCTGCCTCCCCTAGCTTTCCTAAAACATGCTCCGTTACTTTATGTTTCAGTGCAGGGATAGTCATCCCCGTGATGTATTTGCGACTTGGGACCTTAAACTTAGGTACTGCGTGAGCCATAAAAAGCCGGAAGCCCACGCTTTCAACGAAGGAGAGGGGCAGGTTACAGAGAACAGTCATCTCGGTTATTTTCTCGGACATCTGTCTTGCTGCTTCGCTCTTCTCGTCCCACTGCTCTTTCGCACGACGTGAACTGACCAGGGATCGTTGCTGCGGTCCATCCCGCTTTCTCTTGCTAGCTGCAGTTGCCTCAGTCACGAACTCTTTGTGTTCGTTCACATGTTTCGACTTCAAATGTTTTATCATGTTCGAGGTATTGAAACTGCCCCGTTTAACTCCACCTCTCGAAACTTTCAGGTCGCAAATCTTGCATTTAGCCAATGTACTCGCCGGCGTTTCTATAATGAAATAATTCCACACTGCAGACATTTTCTTCTCCTGGTTTGTTTTCCCGCCGCATGAAAAAGACGGTTAAGAGCGGCTATTGGCCCGCTCTCATTGGTCTGGAGCAGGCCAATAGCGATAGTGAGTGTCGGGAGAGAGAAGGCTGCGTTTAAGTGACATACAAGCATCAAAATGGTATCGGTGCACCATTTGTTGGTACTCGCCGATTCCGATACCACCATTTTAGTGCTGGATCGGATCTCCTTCCGATACTGGTATCGGAATCGGTGCAACACTAATTATTGCTAATGAAAAGTTAACCCAATACCCCATCAGGATGACTTGAAAATTGCAATCCATTGCAATTCTTGCCGGTCTCCAACGGAACTTGTAATTATGTCTAAAACACATTTATGTAATGGCAAGAGGTGAAATAAAGCTGTGTAAGCCAGTGGCTACTTTGCATTATGCTTTTCTCTGGCCAACCAAGAGTGTAAGACACATTGCTGTGACTAGTGTACGCTCTAACGACTGAGTTTACCGGGTATTATAATCTACTAGGCCCTGCCATTTTTCAACAGAAACAGGCCAAGACAAAGTAATCAACATGCATTAATCACTTCAACCCCTTAAGAGTTTGGCTTTCCTTTGCCACAGACTATGTATACAATGAGGTTGCACTCATCTTTCCAGACTACTTGCTCTGATGACTAAAGACTAAATAGCCCAATGTGGTGCTCGAACCCACGACCCTGAGATTAAGAGTCTCATGCTCTACCGACTGAGCTAACCGGGCATAATTGTGCAATTTAATGTTGCAAATTTTACACTGACCTTGTGTAGCTCGGACTATGAAAACCTATGACAAACTTTGGCAGCAGCGGGGATTTATTTCAGTGAGCCAATATCAGAGTCTGTGAAGTACAACTGAGATGTTATTATTGCTTATTGAAAAGTTAATCCAATACCCCACCAGGATGACTTGAAAATTGCAATCCATTGCAATTCTTGCCGGTCTCCAACGGAACTTGTAATTATGTCTAAAACACATTTATGTAATGGCAAGAGGTGAAAGAAAGCTGTGTAAGACAGTGGCTACTTTGCATTATGCTTTTCTTTGGCCAACCAAGAGTGTAAGACACATTGCTGTGACTAGTGCACGCTCTAACGACTGAGTTTACCGGGTTTTATAATCTACTAGGCCCTGCCATTTTTCAACAGAAACAGGCCAAGACAAAGTAATCAACATGCATTAATCACTTCAACCCCTTAAGAGTTTGGCTTCCCTTTGCCACAGACTATGTATACAATGAGGTTGCACTCATCTTTCCAGACTACTTGCTCTGATGACTAAAGACTAATTAGCCCAATGTGGGGCTCGAACCCACGACCCTGAGATTAAGAGTCTCATGCTCTACCGACTGAGCTAACCGGGCATAATTATGCAATTTAATGTTGCAAATTTTACACTGACCTTGTGTAGCTCGGACCATGAAAACCTATGACAAACTTTGGCAGCAGCGGGGATTTATTTCAGTGAGCCAATATCAGAGTCTGTGAAGTACAACTGAGATGTTATTATTGCTTATTGAAAAGTTAATCCAATACCCCACCAGGATGACTTGAAAATTGCAATCCATTGCAATTCTTGCCGGTCTCCAACGGAACTTGTAATTATGTCTAAAACACATTTATGTAATGGCAAGAGGTGAAAGAAAGCTGTGTAAGACAGTGGCTACTTTGCATTATGCTTTTCCCTGCCCACCAAAGAATGAAAGACAGATTGCTGTGAGTAGTGGACATATAGTTGACATTGACGGAAAATCCATTGTATAGATAATTTGCAGGTTTACAACCACTAGCAAAAAAAAGTTAATACAAGAGAGAGAATAGCAGGTACTGCTGTGATTTGAACCCAGGATCTCCTGTTTACTAGACAGGCACTTTAACCAACTAAGCCACAGCACCATTAAAGACTAGAAAAAAATGCTTCACCAAATTCTTGTACTAACCAGATAAGAAAGGAGTATCATTCTGTACTATTCTGTGGCAATGTGATAAAATATAAAAATAATGGGCATTTAAAGTCAAAGCTATTGTAGGGAGACACCTCTGGAGGTCACCCATCAACCCCTTAAGACTTCAGCTTTCCTTTGACAGGAAATATGTACACAATGAGGTTGCACTCATTTTGACAGATTACTTGGGCTGATGACTCATGATATAGCAGGCCAATGTGGTGCTTGAATCAAAGTCCCTGAGATTAAGAGTCTCATGCTCTATGACAATCTTTGGCAGCAGCCAGGTTTACTTTCGCAGAAAGAAATATCATAGTCTGTGAAGTAAAACTGAGATATTATTGCTAATGAAAAGTTAACCCAATACCCCATCAGGATGTCTTGAAATTTGCAATCCATTGCAATTCTTGCCGGTCTCCAACGGAACTTGTAATTATGTCTAAAACACATTTATGTAATGGCAAGAGGTGAAATAAAGCTGTGTAAGCCAGTGGCTACTTTGCATTATGCTTTTCTCTGGCCAACCAAGAGTGTAAGACACATTGCTGTGACTAGTGTACGCTCTAACGACTGAGTTTACAGGGTATTATAATCTACTAGGCCCTGCCATTTTTCAACAGAAACAGGCCAAGACAAAGTAATCAACATGCATTAATCACTTCAACCCCTTAAGAGTTTGGCTTTCCTTTGCCACAGACTATGTATACAATGAGGTTGCACTCATCTTTCCAGACTACTTGCTCTGATGACTAAAGACTACTTAGCCCAATGTGGGGCTCGAACCCACGACCCTGAGATTAAGAGTCTCATGCTCTACCGACTGAGCTAACCGGCCATAATTGTGCAATTTAATGTTGCAAATTTTACACTGACCTTGTGTAGCTCGGACCATGAAAACCTATGACAAACTTTGGCAGCAGCGGGGATTTATTTCAGTGAGCCAATATCAGAGTCTGCGAAGTACAACTGAGATGTTATTATTGCTTATTGAAAAGTTAATCCAATACCCCACCAGGATGACTTGAAAATTGCAATCCATTGCAATTCTTGCCGGTCTCCAACGGAACTTGTAATTATGTCTAAAACACATTCATGTAATGGCAAGAGGTGAAAGAAAGCTGTGTAAGACAGTGGCTACTTTGCATTATGCTTTTCCCTGCCCACCAAAAAATGAAAGACAGATTGCTGTGAGTAGTGGACATATAGTTGACATTGACGGAAAATCCATTGTATTTGCAGGTTTACAACCACTAGCAAAAAAAAGTTAATACAAGAGAGAGAATAGCAGGTACTGCTGGGATTTGAACCCAGGATCTCCTGTTTACTAGACAGGCACATTAACCAACTAAGCCACAGCAACATTGAAGACTAAAAAAAAAATGCTTCACCAAATTCTTGTACTAACCAGATAAGAAAGGAGTATCATTCTGTACTATTCTGTGGCAATGTGATAAAATATAAAAATAATGGGCATTTAAAGTCAAAGCTATTGTAGGGAGACACCTCTGGAGGTCACCCATCAACCCCTTAAGACTTCAGCTTTCCTTTGACAGGAAATATGTACACAATGAGGTTGCACTCATTTTGACAGATTACTTGGGCTGATGACTCATGATATAGCAGGCCAATGTGGTGCTTGAATCAAAGTCCCTGAGATTAAGAGTCTCATGCTCTATGACAATCTTTGGCAGCAGCCAGGTTTACTTTCGCAGAAAGAAATATCATAGTCTGTGAAGTAAAACTGAGATATTATTGCTAATGAAAAGTTAACCCAATACCCCATCACGATGACTTGAAATTTGCAATCCATTGCAATTCTTGCCGGTCTCCAACGGAACTTGTAATTATGTCTAAAACACATTTATGTAATGGCAAAAGGTGAAAGAAAGCTGTGTAAGCCAGTGGCTACTTTGCATTATGCTTTTCTCTGGCCAACCAAGAGTGTAAGACACATTGCTGTGACTAGTGTACGCTCTAACGACTGAGTTTACCGGGTATTATAATCTACTAGGCCCTGCCATTTTTCAACAGAAACAGGCCAAGACAAAGTAATCAACATGCATTAATCACTTCAACCCCTTAAGAGTTTGGCTTTCCTTTGCCACAGACTATGTATACAATGAGGTTGCACTCATCTTTCCAGACTACTTGCTCTGATGGCTAAAGACTTATAAGCCCAATGTGGGGCTCGAATCGACGACCCTGAGATTAAGAGTCTCATGCTCTACCGACTGAGCTAACCGGGCATGTTAATGCAATTTAATGTTGCAAATTTTACACTGACCTTGTGTAGCTCGGACCATGAAAACCTATGACAAACTTTGGCAGCAGCGGGGATTTATTTCAGTGAGCCAATATCAGAATCTGCGAAGTACAACTGAGATGTTATTATTGCTTATTGAAAAGTTAATCCAATACCCCACCAGGATGACTTGAAAATTGCAATCCATTGCAATTCTTGCCGGTCTCCAACGGAACTTGTAATTATGTCTAAAACACATTCATGTAATGGCAAGAGGTGAAAGAAAGCTGTGTAAGACAGTGGCTACTTTGCATTATGCTTTTCCCTGCCCACCAAAGAATGAAAGACAGATTGCTGTGAGTAGTGGACATATAGTTGACATTGACGGAAAATCTATTGCATAGATAATTTGCAGGTTTACAACCACTAGCAAAAAGAAGTTGATACAAGAGAGAATAGCAGGTACTGCTGGGATTTGAACCCAGGATCTCCTGTTTACTAGACAGGCACTTTAACCAACTAAGCCACAGCACCATTGAAGACTAAAAAAAATGCTTCACCAAATTCTGGTACTAACCAGATAAGAAAGGAGTTTCATTCTGTACTATTCTGTGGCAATGTGATAAAATATAAAAATAATGAGCATTTAAAGTCAAAGCTATTGTAGGGAGACACCTCTGGAGGTCACCCATCAACCCCTTAAGAGTTCAGCTTTCCTTTGACAGGAAATATGTACATGTAACCCAGGCCGTGCGAGCTCACGCCACTCCACACCCGGACTCTGCGTTGTGTTTGGTGTAGGTGTTGGGGGGGGTGCGGAAGGAGGGACACACGGATGGTTTTCTTGATTTATGGCTCGGACCACGCCGCCGTTTATTTCTCTCATTCAGAGCTCAAACGTTCAACCTTACGGCAGAGAAACAAACAACTGACATAAGTATAAAAAAGAAAAGAAAGAAGAGAAGGATTCACCTACGGCTAGCATTCTACCACAAAACATACGGATAAAACATAAGTACTTTACATTTACACAGAGCACCGTTTATGCAGCTTACCTTACGGCAGAGAAACAAACAACTGACAAAAATGGCGCTTGCGCGGGCAAATCCCTGCAACAAAACGGTGGCCTGTAAGGCCAAAAGGCCACAATCGCTAAACCGCTGAGGACCAACAACAACACAACAGCGCCATCCATGGTCGCGAAAAGGCAACTACCCTACATCCACCCCTTCTTTAATTGATGGCGTCTCAGTCATCATAACAAAATAAGCAAAATAAGGACCACCTATTAAACATAAACAAAGAGAACTGCCAAAATAAACATGTGAAGAATGAATAAGTGTGGTGTGCAGTGTTTTATGATGAAAATGTGTGCATGTACCCCCCCATTAAGGTGGGTGCTTTTGCTGTGTTAAGCTACATGTGTCCTGCTGCTCTTCTTGCTTTGGCTCTCTGCCACAACTTCCATCCTCTCTCTATCTTCTGCCGATCCTCCTCTGACTCCACGACTCGTAGCTCACAGGACAGCTTTTTGGGGGGACGTCGATTTCTCGGCGCGTTCCTCCTCGGAACATTGGGCCTGGGAGGCAGGCTGGTGCCCCTGGCTGTTAAATGTCCCTCCTCTCCTTCACTCACTCGTCCCGTCTCTGTATCCACTTCCTCCAGTTCTGTGTGTTCACACTGTCCATTTATTGTCCCAGGTACACACTTCTCCACATTGTCCTCCGGGTTATCCACTTCCAAGTCCTCCACTCTGTCTGACTCCTCTCCGGCTTGCTCTCCCATGTCCTCTGTATTCTCCATCTCCATGTTCTCTGTATCCACCATGTTCTCCTCTGTGTCCGGTTCTACCTCTCCTCTTGTCATCCCACCAGCCCGATCGACTGGAAGAAACATACACTGTGTGAGGAGATTGCGATGGACCACTCTCTCTGTGTTGCCATTTTCTGAGCGCACCACATACACAGGAATGCTGGGCTGCTTCTTCACCACAATGTATGGCCGGGGCTCCCACTTGTCTCCGAGTTTCTGCCGCCCCTCCACATGACACACTTTAACCAGAACTCTGTCACCTGGGTTGAAGACTTGACTCTTTGCTCTCTGGTCGTAATATTTTTTCTGTTGTCCCTTGGCTTGGTGAGAGGTCTGATTAGCCTGGGCATAAGCTTGTGACAGACAGTCATGCAGAGTCTGGACATACTCACTATACTCACATGGCTCATTAGTGGTCTGCAGCCCGAAGATCAGGTCGACAGGGAGCCGGGGATGCCTGCCAAACATCAGGTAATACGGCGTGTAACCAGTAGAGTCATGGCGTGTGCAGTTGTAGGCGTGTGTCATTGCATCCACATATTCATGCCACCGCGGCTTCAGGTGAGGCTCCAGTGTCCCAAGCATGTTCATGAGGGTGCGGTTAAACCTTTCAGTGGTTCCGTTGCCCTGGGGGTGATAGGGGGTTGTGTGGGTCTTGGTGATGCCAGTACACTTACACAGCTCCTTCACAACAGCACTTTCAAAATTGCGCCCCTGGTCTGCACGCAATTTCGCAGGGAAACCAAACCGACAGAAGAAGTTTTTCCACAGCACTCTGGCAACAGTGTTGGCCTTCTGGTCTTTAGTGGGGTACGCCTGTGCGTAGCGTGAGAAGTGGTCAGTGACAATGAGAACATTTTCTATGCCGCCCTTTGACCTCTCCAGAGTCAGAAAGTCCACACATACGAGCTCCATGGGGGCACTGCTGTGAATGCTGACCAGGGGAGCCTTTACTCCTGCAGTTGGGGTCTCTCTCAGGCAGCACCTCTCACACTGCTCACACCAAGCCTTTATCTCCTGGAACATGCGTGGCCAATGAAATCTCTCTCTTATCATCTGCACAGTCCTCTCCAAACCTAAGTGCCCTGAGTCATTGTGAAGAGCCGTCTTGACTGATTCACGCAGCTTCTCTGGCAGTACTAGCTGCTCCACTGCTCCCCTTTGGCTGTCTCGGATGCGGCGGTACATGATACCATCTCTGATCACTAACCTCCTCCACTCCTTTAAGAGAAGGCACACCTGCCCACCACCACTGATCCTCTCGCTGCGGCTCGGCTTCTGGTCGAGACTCTTGTAGTGCAGGACAGGGCCGATGACAGGATCTTCTTTCTGCCCTGCGCGGATCTCCTGTTTCGTCATGGCAGGCAGTGACTCCACTCCTATGTCTCTGTAGGGCTCATTAAGTGTGGGGGGTTCAGACTGGGGTTTCTCTGAGGCAGACGTGCTCCTGGCTGTGGGGTTTACTGGGTCCTGTGTGGGCTGTCCCACACCATGCCTGGGCTCACTGGACCTCACCTGCTGGGGGCACGTTTGCAGGACCTCGGTGACCTCCTGGTTGGACATACGGGAGAGGGCATCCGCGTTAGCGTTGCTCTGGCCCCTCCTATACTGGACATCGAAGTCAAAGGCAGCCAGCCGAGACACCCACCGCTGGCCCGTAGCATCTAGCTTTGCAGAGGACATGACATATTTAAGAGGGTTATTGTCTGTCTGGACTGAGAATCTACGCCCATAGAGGTGGTCATAGAATTTGTCTGTCACCGCCCATTTTAAAGCGAGGAACTCGAGTTTGTGTGCAGGATACCTCGTCTCAGCTGGACTCAAACCCCTGCTGGCGAATGCTATGACCCTCTCTGCTCCACTCTGAACTTGCACCAAGACGGCGCCGAGCCCCTCCCCTGAGGCGTCCGTCTGAAGGACAAAAGGCAGGCTGTTATCAGGATAGCCCAGGACTGGAGCGGTCGTCAGCCTTTCTTTCAGGGTCTGGAAAGCCTCTTCACAATCACAAGTCCACAAGAAGGGTGGGTCAGGTGCCAGACTTTTCTTCCCGCCTCTTTTCTTCTTCCTTGGGTCACCAGTAGTGAGGCGGTACAAGGGAGCAGCTAGGGCGGAGTATCCACTCACATACCGGCGGTAATAACCAGCGAACCCCAGGAATTGCAGCACTTCCTTCCGGTTTGTGGGTCTCACCCAGTCCTTAACCCTGTTGATCTTCTCTGGGTCTGTCCGGACTCCCTCAGCAGACACCAAGTGACCCAGATACTGCACTTCCTGCCTCATCAGCTGGCATTTGGAGGGTTTTAACTTCAAGCCATGCTCCTGGAGCCGATCAAACACCAGCTGCAGCCTCTCCAGATGCTCATCAAAAGTTTTGGAGAATATGATGAGGTCATCAAGGTAAATCAACAGGTGAGTGAAGTTCAGATCTCCGAAGCAGCAGGTCATGAGTCTCTGGAAGGTGGAGGGGGCGTTCTGCAGTCCAAAGGGCATCCTGTTGGCCTCAAACAGCCCCATCGGTGTGCTGAATGCTGTCTTGTGTTTGTCATGCTCCGCCACCTCCACCTGCCAGTAACCCGACGTGAGGTCCAGTGTAGAGAAGAACTTTGCTTGCCCCAGAGCTTCCAGGGCCTCTTCTATTCTGGGCAGGGGGAAGGCGTCTCTTGTGCTGCAGGAGTTTAACTTTCTGTAGTCAATACACAACCTTAAAGAGCCGTCCTTCTTGGTCACAAGCACTACAGGTGAAGCATACGGACTCTTACTGGGCCTGATGACTCCTGTAGCCTCCATCTCAATCAACAACTTTCTCACATCTTGCCACTGTGCTGGGGGAATCTTGCGATAAGGGAGCCGAAAAGGCTTGGAATCAACTAGAGGGATGTCGTGCTGCACTGTCTTTGTGTGGCCATAATCCATGGGATGCTGGGAAAACACACTTACATTCCTCTCCACAAGATCTTTAAGGAGGGAGCGCTGGTGCTCATTCTCAACTGCTGCTTCACCCAAGTCCACTCCACAGCTCGCCACAACTTGATCCAGACTCATGCACGTCTCTTTGCTCTTGCTCTCGTGACATTGGCCCTGCTTTTTGTCTGAAAAGTCCACCACGCTGTTCACCAGGGAAACTTTGGCCAGATGTGTGTGAGGCTTGATGGTAATAGTCTGCTGGGACAGGTTCATTACCCTGACAGGGGCACATCCTCTCTTTACATCAGCGAGGACTTTGGCGACTAAGAGGTCTTGGGGGAGCTGCAGGCAGGAGTGACCTTCAATCATTGCAGTGTAAGTCTTTCTTTGTGGGCCAGCCTTTATCTTGCACATTAAATCCATCTCTTTTCCCCCAGGAATGTGTACCTTGCGGCCAGTGTACACAGCAGGGCCCACCACGTCATCCACATCATTATGTTCTATGCCCCCAATCTCCAGCAGAGAAGTGTACCACTCTGGATGGCTCTGCTTGACCTGGTGGAGAAACTGCTGGCCATAGGTTGCTCGGAGATGGGTTCTGGAGGCACGGAGGACATTAGTTCCCACAAGCAGAGGGACAGAGGAGCGATACTCAGAGTCAGTTACAATAAAAGCTGGCACATTCTTGAACTCTTTTCCCAACACAGTCAAGTTGATGCGCAGGACACCATGGTAAGTTACACTCTGACCGGCTGCACCTTCAATGGGAATTTTAGAGGGCTGGAGCTTTTGTGTCTGGAGGATGGGGTGGTTGCACCAGTATTGGTGTGTAATACTGGTTATCTGAGAGCCTGAGTCAATGAGCGCTCTGCACTTCATTCCATTGACTTCCACCTCCCCCTCATTCCTGGGGCCCACTAAAGGGGTATCCTCTTCTCCATCACCAGTCTTGCTCACCTGCAGTGGGGGGTCTTGCTGCTTGCCCATAGTCGCCCCGGTGACCATGGGCTCTAGCCGTTTAAAGGCAGAGTGGGGTGAGGTGTGGTCTCTTCTGCAGGGGTCATGGGCTGAGGTTGTTGGGCCCATATCTGATTGGGATCTGGGAAGACTGCTCTGCAAACCCGGGCTATATGTCCTTGCTTCCCACAACGGTAGCATGTGACAGCTAAAGTCTGGGTTGTGGGTCCGGGGGGCGGCCGGGCTCTTGGTGGGGGGACAGGGGCAGAGAAGGGAGCAGCCATTCTTGATTCAAGGTGCGTCAGCTTAGCCATCTGCTCCTCTTGACAAAGGGCTAATTTCTTGACGAGATCTGTTAGCTCTGACCACTCTGATGTATGTTTAGCTTTGTCTGTCTTCATATTTAAAGTACACTCTGATGCAACCTGGACCTGTGCATAGGTTTTCTTTGACTTGTTTAATGACTGGAACTTTTTTGTCTCTTTTGCCAGATTTCTGAGCTCATCTTGCAGCTCCCGGAAGCTCAGAAGCCGAGGTTTCATTGGAGCAATCCTCATGTACACCTCCTCCTCATTTAGTCCTCTTAGAAACTGTCGGGTGAGTTTACTGTCACGGTCAGGGAAAAGCTTGCCCCCACTTCGGGTTTCTTCTACAGCTCGCAGTGTTGCCTCTAGTGCTATAGCATAAGAGCAGGCAGACTCACCTGGCCGCTGGCCACGTTCATAGAAGTCGGCCAGTGGGTCCAGGGAGCCCTGTGTGTCACCGTACTCTGCCCTCAGCTCTTCAAATGCCTTCTCAGGGGTTTGGTTATGGGGGGGTAGATTCAGGATCAGCTTCCTGGCCTCACCACTCAGGTGACGTACCACAGTGGAGAAGCGGAGATGGGGCGGGAGCTCTATTGCCTCCAGGAGATATTGCATGTCACGAACCCAGTCCTCTATAAGCATCTTGCTGTCAGCGTTACCAGTGAAGACTTGGACATTCTTCACCTGATGAGTCTGCAGGAAACTGCCATAGGCTGCTGGTGGGGGGCTTGGGGTGGCTGTGGCTCTGACAGGGGCGTTTAGAGGTGCAAGCATGTGCTGGATGGAAGATGGAGGCAGGAGGGCGTGTTGGGGGACTGCATCTGGATACATGCTGACTTGAGGGACTGAGGCAGGGGGCTGTAGATATACTGGGACTTGGGTGTGGGGAGAAGATGTGTAGTTGAAAGCAGCATGGGCAACATTCAGAGAGGTGGGCGCAGCTGAAGTGGGGCCCCATGCACTGGTGGCAGATGAGTGCAGGGGAATCTGAGCATGGTGTGCAGCAGCTTGTGACATGTGCAACTGGGGGATTTGTCCATAGTCTGTGCCTTGGAAGGTCTGTTCAGCTGTAGAGGGGTTATTCATAGTGTTCATTGTGTGTGGTGTTGGGAAACTCAACATGGGGGCTTGGGGTGCAGGTAAGGGAACAGTATCGCTGGTGGGGACCTGGGGGCTTGGCTGATAAACTTGCGTTGGATAAGGGGAGACAGCTGGCTGGTTCATGGTGGGCTGCTGTATGACTTGTGTCTCTGGGAAGTTGGGATATGGGGGGCTTTGAGGTGGCAGGGTGACTGTGGGGGGCCTTTGCACACTGGTCTGGGGCAGGAGGACAGGGGGCATGGTAATGTGCACAGCCGGCTGGAACACTGGGGGAGTTGCACGGGGATCAGTATAGGGGGACAGAATTGGGGGTGATGGGGTGAGCTGTGCGCCCAGTCCAAAGTCTGTGGGCAGCCGGACTGGAGTGTGGTACTGCAGCTGCTGAGTAGGGGACCTGAGGAACTGGGTGGTTAGCTTTGACCTCACAGATAGTTGTTGGTGACTGGTGGAAGCTCCTTCACTGGGGAAGTGAGTATGCGTTCTGCTTGGGGAGTCATAGCTGTGGGTTGTTGCAGGCACAGGGGTGGGTGGGCCTGATGTTGCTGCAGTGAGACCCTGCTTCAGTGGAGAGTCTGCATGGTCACTCATCATCTTCAATATTCTCTGTCTCAGATTTAAGCAGCAGAATAAAATGTAAGTGTGTGTGCGAATTACTTGTTATGCTTGACTGTGAATGGGTGTAGCTGTGGTTGAATGTAATAAACAAAGTAAAATGTGTGGCAGGCACAATTATCACTTAATAACCCAAAAGCTCACACAAAACATTAATTCAACTCAAAACGTGATTACACTACTCTATGTTCAGCACAGAGAATATGAATGAGAAAAAAAACAACAACACTTGCATAATATCAATCACAAATTATCCTTATAGAAATGTTTCACACAGAATATTCATTTAGGTACTGTAGCTTTAAGACTTTTTTTTTTTTTCGTCTCTTTAGAATATCATGGAAATGTCTTAAATAGGAAACACAACAAAATAAGATGCACTTCAACTTTCAAAGGATATGCTGGATAGGATGAAGATCCTGGCAATGCACCTTCACAGGAATAACTCAGTTCGTCACACACAGTTCAGTACGGCGGCGGCGTTGAGGGGCTGCGGCCAGCCTCGCATCCTCTTCGGCCTCGGAGCGCCACAAATCCGGGTCACGGCACCAAAGATGTAACCCAGGCCGTGCGAGCTCACGCCACTCCACACCCGGACTCTGCGTTGTGTTTGGTGTAGGTGTTGGGGGGGGTGCGGAAGGAGGGACACACGGATGGTTTTCTTGATTTATGGCTCGGACCACGCCGCCGTTTATTTCTCTCATTCAGAGCTCAAACGTTCAACCTTACGGCAGAGAAACAAACAACTGACATAAGTATAAAAAAGAAAAGAAAGAAGAGAAGGATTCGGCTACGGCTAGCATTCTACCACAAAACATACGGATAAAACATAAGTACTTTACATTTACACAGAGCACCGTTTATGCAGCTTACCTTACGGCAGAGAAACAAACAACTGACAAAAATGGCGCTTGCGCGGGCAAATCCCTGCAACAAAACGGTGGCCTGTAAGGCCAAAAGGCCACAATCGCTAAACCGCTGAGGACCAACAACAACACAACAGCGCCATCCATGGTCGCGAAAAGGCAACTACCCTACATACACAATGAGGTTGCACTCATTTTGACAGATTACTTGGGCTGATGACTCATGATATAGCAGGCCAATGTGGTGCTTGAATCAAAGTCCCTGAGATTAAGAGTCTCATGCTCTATGACAATCTTTGGCAGCAGCCAGGTTTACTTTCGCAGAAAGAAATATCATAGTCTGTGAAGTAAAACTGAGATATTATTGCTAATGAAAAGTTAACCCAATACCCCATCAGGATGACTTGAAATTTGCAATCCATTGCAATTCTTGCCGGTCTCCAACGGAACTTGTAATTATGTCTAAAACACATTTATGTAATGGCAAGAGGTGAAATAAAGCTGTGTAAGCCAGTGGCTACTTTGCATTATGCTTTTCTCTGGCCAACCAAGAGTGTAAGACACATTGCTGTGACTAGTGTACGCTCTAACGACTGAGTTTACAGGGTATTATAATCTACTAGGCCCTGCCATTTTTCAACAGAAACAGGCCAAGACAAAGTAATCAACATGCATTAATCACTTCAACCCCTTAAGAGTTTGGCTTTCCTTTGCCACAGACTATGTATACAATGAGGTTGCACTCATCTTTCCAGACTACTTGCTCTGATGACTAAAGACTAATTAGCCCAATGTGGGGCTCGAACCCACGACCCTGAGATTAAGAGTCTCATGCTCTACCGACTGAGCTAACCGGGCATAATTGTGCAATTTAATGTTGCAAATTTTACACTGACCTTGTGTAGCTCGGACCATGAAAACCTATGACAAACTTTGGCAGCAGCGGGGATTTATTTCAGTGAGCCAATATCAGAGTCTGTGAAGTACAACTGAGATGTTATTATTGCTTATTGAAAAGTTAATCCAATACCCCACCAGGATGACTTGAAAATTGCAATCCATTGCAATTCTTGCCGGTCTCCAACGGAACTTGTAATTATGTCTAAAACACATTTATGTAATGGCAAGAGGTGAAAGAAAGCTGTGTAAGACAGTGGCTACTTTGCATTATGCTTTTCTTTGGCCAACCAAGAGTGTAAGACAGATTGCTGTGAGTAGTGGACATATAGTTGACATTGACGGAAAATCCATTGTATAGATAATTTGCAGGTTTACAACCACTAGCAAAAAAAAGTTAATACAAGAGACAGAATAGCAGGTACTGCTGGGATTTGAACCCAGGAATTCCTGTTTACTAGACAGGCACATTAACCAACTAAGCCACAACACAATTAAAGACTAAAAAAAAATGCTTCACCAAATTCTTGTACTAACCAGATAAGAAAGGAGTATCATTCTGTACTATTCTGTGGCAATGTGATAAAATATAAAAATAATGGGCATTTAAAGTCAAAGCTATTGTAGGGAGACACCTCTGGAGGTCACCCATCAACCCCTTAAGACTTCAGCTTTCCTTTGACAGGAAATATGTACACAATGAGGTTGCACTCATTTTGACAGATTACTTGGGCTGATGACTCATGATATAGCACGCCAATGTGGTGCTTGAATCAAAGTCCCTGAGATTAAGAGTCTCATGCTCTATGACAATCTTTGGCAGCAGCCATGTTTACTTTCGTAGAAAGAAATATCATAGTCTGTGAAGTAAAACTGAGATATTATTGCTAATGAAAAGTTAACCCAATACCCCATCACGATGACTTGAAATTTGCAATCCATTGCAATTCTTGCCGGTCTCCAACGGAACTTGTAATTATGTCTAAAACACATTTATGTAATGGCAAGAGGTGAAATAAAGCTGTGTAAGCCAGTGGCTACTTTGCATTATGCTTTTCTCTGGCCAACCAAGAGTGTAAGACACATTGCTGTGACTAGTGTACGCTCTAACGACTGAGTTTACCGGGTATTATAATCTACTAGGCCCTGCCATTTTTCAACAGAAACAGGCCAAGACAAAGTAATCAACATGCATTAATCACTTCAACCCCTTAAGAGTTTGGCTTTCCTTTGCCACAGACTATGTATACAATGAGGTTGCACTCATCTTTCCAGACTACTTGCTCTGATGACTAAAGACTAATTAGCCCAATGTGGGGCTCGAACCCACGACCCTGAGAATAAGAGTCTCATTCTCTACCGACTGAGCTAACCGGGCATAATTGTGCAATTTAATGTTGCAAATTTTACACTGACCTTGTGTAGCTCGGACCATGAAAACCTATGACAAACTTTGGCAGCAGCGGGGATTTATTTCAGTGAGCCAATATCAGAGTCTGCGAAGTACAACTGAGATGTTATTATTGCTTATTGAAAAGTTAATCCAATACCCCACCAGGATGACTTGAAAACTGCAATCCATTGCAATTCTTGCCGGTCTCCAATGGAACTTGTAATTATGTCTAAAACACATTCATGTAATGGCAAGAGGTGAAAGAAAGCTGTGTAAGACAGTGGCTACTTTGCATTATGCTTTTCCCTGCCCACCAAAGAATGAAAGACAGATTGCTGTGAGTAGTGGACATATAGTTGACATTGACGGAAAATCCATTGTATTTGCAGGTTTACAACCACTAGCAAAAAAAAGTTAATACAAGAGACAGAATAGCAGGTACTGCTGGGATTTGAACCCAGCATCTCCTGTTTACTAGACAGGCACTTTAACCAACTAAGCCACAGCACCATTGAAGACTAAAAAAAAATGCTTAACCAAATTCTTGTACTAACCAGATAAGAAAGGAGTATCATTCTGTACTATTCTGTGGCAATGTGATAAAATATAAAAATAATGGGCATTTAAAGTCAAAGCTATTGTAGGGAGACACCTCTGGATGTCACCCATCAACCCCTTAAGAGTTCAGCTTTCCTTTGACAGGAAATATGTACACAATGAGGTTGCACTCATTTTGACAGATTACTTGGGCTGATGACTCATGATATAGCAGGCCAATGTGGTGCTTGAATCAAAGTCCCTGAGATTAAGAGTCTCATGCTCTATGACAATCTTTGGCAGCAGCCAGGTTTACTTTCGCAGAAAGAAATATCATAGTCTGTGAAGTAAAACTGAGATATTATTGCTAATGAAAAGTTAACCCAATACCCCATCAGGATGACTTGAAATTTGCAATCCATTGCAATTCTTGCCGGTCTCCAACGGAACTTGTAATTATGTCTAAAACACATTTATGTAATGGCAAGAGGTGAAATAAAGCTGTGTAAGCCAGTGGCTACTTTGCATTATGCTTTTCTCTGGCCAACCAAGAGTGTAAAACACATTGCTGTGACTAGTGTACGCTCTAACGACTGAGTTTACCGGGTATTATAATCTACTAGGCCCTGCCATTTTTCAACAGAAACAGGCCAAGACAAAGCAATCAACATGCATTAATCACTTCAACCCCTTAAGAGTTTGGCTTTCCTTTGCCACAGACTATGTATACAATGAGGTTGCACTCATCTTTCCAGACTACTTGCTCTGATGACTAAAGACTAATTAGCCCAATGTGGGGCTCGAACCCACGACCCTGAGATTAAGAGTCTCATGCTCTACCGACTGAGCTAACCGGGCATAATTGTACAATTTAATGTTGCAAATTTTACACTGACCTTGTGTAGCTCGGACCATGAAAACCTATGACAAACTTTGGCAGCAGCGGGGATTTATTTCAGTGAGCCAATATCAGAGTCTGTGAAGTACAACTGAGATGTTATTATTGCTTATTGAAAAGTTAATCCAATACCCCACCAGGATGACTTGAAAATTGCAATCCATTGCAATTCTTGCCGGTCTCCAACGGAACTTGTAATTATGTCTAAAACACATTCATGTAATGGCAAGAGGTGAAAGAAAGCTGTGTAAGACAGTGGCTACTTTGCATTATGCTTTTCTTTGGCCAACCAAGAGTGTAAGACACATTGCTGTGACTAGTGTACGCTCTAACGACTGAGTTTACCGGGTTTTATAATCTACTAGGCCCTGCCATTTTTCAACAGAAACAGGCCAAGACAAAGTAATCAACATGCATTAATCACTTCAAACCCTTAAGAGTTTGGCTTCCCTTTGCCACAGACTATGTATACAATGAGGTTGCACTCATCTTTCCAGAATACTTGCTCTGATGACTAAAGACTTATTAGCCCAATTTGGGGCTCGAACCCACGACCCTGAGATTAAGAGTCTCATGCTCTACCGACTGAGCTAACCGGGAATGTTGATGCAATTTAATGTTGCAAATTTTACACTGACCTTGTGTAGCTCGGACCATGAAAACCTATGACAAACTTTGGCAGCAGCGGGGATTTATTTCAGTGAGCCAATATCAGAATCTGCGAAGTACAACTGAGATGTTATTATTGCTTATTGAAAAGTTAATCCAATACCCCACCAGGATGACTTGAAAATTGCAATCCATTGCAATTCTTGCCGGTCTCCAACGGAACTTGTAATTATGTCTAAAACACATTCATGTAATGGCAAGAGGTGAAAGAAAGCTGTGTAAGACAGTGGCTACTTTGCATTATGCTTTTCCCTGCCCACCAAAGAATGAAAGACAGATTGCTGTGAGTAGTGGACATATAGTTGACATTGACGGAAAATCCATTGTATTTGCAGGTTTACAACCACTAGCAAAAAAAAGTTAATACAAGAGAGAGAATAGCAGGTACTGCTGGGATTTGAACCCAGGATCTCCTGTTTACTAGACAGGCACTTTAACCAACTAAGCCACAGCACCATTAAAGACTAAAAAAAAATGCTTCACCAAATTCTTGTACTAACCAGATAAGAAAGGAGTATCATTCTGTACTATTCTGTGGCAATGTGATAAAATATAAAAATAATGGGCATTTAAAGTCAAAGCTATTGTAGGGAGACACCTCTGGAGGTCACCCATCAACCCCTTAAGACTTCAGCTTTCCTTTGACAGGAAATATGTACACAATGAGGTTGCACTCATTTTGACAGATTACTTGGGCTGATGACTCATGATATAGCAGGCCAATGTGGTGCTTGAATCAAAGTCCCTGAGATTAAGAGTCTCATGCTCTATGACAATCTTTGGCAGCAGCCAGGTTTACTTTCGCAGAAAGAAATATCATAGTCTGTGAAGTAAAACTGAGATATTATTGCTAATGAAAAGTTAACCCAATACCCCATCACGATGACTTGAAATTTGCAATCCATTGCAATTCTTGCCGGTCTCCAACGGAACTTGTAATTATGTCTAAAACACATTTATGTAATGGCAAGAGGTGAAATAAAGCTGTGTAAGCCAGTGGCTACTTTGCATTATGCTTTTCTCTGGCCAACCAAGAGTGTAAGACACATTGCTATGACTAGTGTACGCTCTAACGACTGAGTTTACAGGGTATTATAATCTACTAGGCCCTGCCATTTTTCAACAGAAACAGGCCAAGACAAAGTAATCAACATGCATTAATCACTTCAACCCCTTAAGAGTTTGGCTTTCCTTTGCCACAGACTATGTATACAATGAGGTTGCACTCATCTTTGCAGACTACTTGCTCTGATGACTAAAGACTTATTAGCCCAATGTGGGGCTCGAATCGACGACCCTGAGATTAAGAGTCTCATGCTCTACCGACTGAGCTAACCGGGCATATTAATGCAATTTAATGTTGCAAATTTTACACTGACCTTGTGTAGCTCGGACCATGAAAACCTATGCCAATCTTTGGCAGCAGCGAGGATTTATTTCAGTGAGCCAATATCAGAGTCTGCGAAGTACAACTGAGATGTTATTATTGCTAATTGAAAAGTTAATCCAATACCCCACCAGGATGACTTGAAAATTGCAATCCATTGCAATTCTTGCCGGTCTCCAACGGAACTTGTAATTATGTCTAAAACACATTCATGTAATGGCAAGAGGTGAAAGAAAGCTGTGTAAGACAGTGGCTACTTTGCATTATGCTTTTCCCTGCCCACCAAAGAATGAAAGACAGATTGCTGAGTAGTGGACATATAGTTGACATTGACGGAAAATCTATTGCATAGATAATTTGCAGGTTTACAACCACTAGCAAAAAAAAGTTGATACAAGAGACAGAATAGCAGGTACTGCTGGGATTTGAACCCAGGATCTCCTGTTTACTAGACAGGCACTTTAACCAACTAAGCCACAGCACCATTGAAGACTAAAAAAAAATGCTCCACCAAATTCTTGTACTAACCAGATAAGAAAGGAGTATCATTCTGTACTATTCTGTGGCAATGTGATAAAATATAAAAATAATGGGCATTTAAAGTCAAAGCTATTGTAGGGAGACACCTCTGGAGGTCACCCATCAACCCCTTAAGAGTTCAGCTTTCCTTTGACAGGAAATATGTACACAATGAGGTTGCACTCATTTTGACAGATTACTTGGGCTGATGACTCATGATATAGCAGGCCAATGTGGTGCTTGTATCAAAGTCCCTGAGATTAAGAGTCTCATGCTCTATGACAATCTTTGGCAGCAGCCAGGTTTACTTTCGCAGAAAGAAATATCATAGTCTGTGAAGTAAAACTGAGATATTATTGCTAATGAAAAGTTGACCCAATACCCCATCAGGATGACTTGAAATTTGCAATCCATTGCAATTCTTGCTGGTCTCCAACGGAACTTGTAATTATGTCTAAAACACATTCATGTAATGGCAAGAGGTGAAATAAAGCTGTGTAAGCCAGTGGCTACTTTGCATTATGCTTTTCTCTGGCAAACCAAGAGTGTAAGACAGATTGCTGTGACTAGTGTACGCTCTAACGACTGAGTTTACCGGCTTTTATAATCTAATAGGCCCTGTCACTCTTCAATGGAAACAGGCCAAGATAAAGTAATCAACATGCATTAATCACTTCAACCCCTTAAGAGTTTGGCATTCCGTTGCCACAGACTATGTATACAATGAGGTTGCACTCAACTTTCCAGACTACTTGCTCTGATGACGAAAGACTTATCAGCCCAATGTGGGGCTCAAACCCACGACCCTGAGATTAAGAGTCTCATGCTCTACCGACTGAGCTAACTAGGCATTTTTATCCTATTTAATGTTACAAATTTTACACTGACCTTGTGTAGCTCGGACCATGAAAACCTATGACAATTTTTGGCAGCAGCGAGGATTTATTTCAGTGAGCCAATATCAGAGTCTGTGAAGTACAACTGACATGTTATTATTGCTAATTGAAAAGTTAATCCAATACCCCACCAGGATGACTTGAAAATTGCAATCCATTGCAATTCTTGCCGGTCTCCAACGGAACTTGCAATTAAGTCTAAAACACATTCATGTAATGGCAAGAGGTGAAAGAAAGCTGTGTAAGCCAGTGGCTATTTTGCATTATGCTTTTCCCTGCCCACCAAAGAATGAAAGACAGATTGCTGTGAGTAGTGGACATATAGTTGACATTGACGGAAAATCTATTGCATAGATAATTTGCAGGTTTACAACCACTAGCAAAAAAAAGTTAATACAAGAGACAGAATAGCAGGTACTGCTGGGATTTGAACCCAGGATCTCCTGTTTACTAGACAGGCACTTTAACCAACTAAGCCACAGCACCATTGAAGACTAAAAAAAAATGCTCCAGCAAATTCTTGTACTTACCAGATAAGAAAGGAGTATCATTCTGTACTATTCTGTGGCAATGTGATAAAATATAAAAATAATGGGCATTTAAAGTCAAAGCTATTGTAGGGAGACACCTCTGGAGGTCACCCATCAACCCCTTAAGAGTTCAGCTTTCCTTTTACAGGAAATATGTACACAATGAGGTTGCACTCATTTTGACAGATTACTTGGGCTGATGACTCATGATATAGCAGCCCAATGTGGTGCTTGTATCAAAGTCCCTGAGATTAAGAGTCTCATGCTCTATGACAATCTTTGGCAGCAGCCAGGTTTACTTTCGCAGAAAGAAATATCATAGTCTGTGAAGTAAAACTGAGATATTATTGCTAATGAAAAGTTGACCCAATACCCCATCAGGATGACTTGAAATTTGCAATCCATTGCAATTCTTGCTGGTCTCCAACGGAACTTGCAATTATGTCTAAAACACATTCATTTAATGGCAAGAGGTGAAAGAAAGCTGTGTACTTTGCATTATGCTTTTCTTTGGCCAACCAAGAGTGTAAGACACATTGCTGTGACTAGTGTACGCTCTATCGACTGAGTTTACCGGGATTTATAATCTACTAGGCCCTGCCATTTTTCAACAGAAACAGGCCAAGACAAAGTAATCAACATGCATTAATCACTTCAACCCCTTAAGAGTTTGGCTTCCCTTTGCCACAGACTATGTATACAATGAGGTCGCACTCATCTTTCCAGACTACTTGGTCTGAGGACTAAAGACTTATTAGCCCAATGTGGGGCTCGAACCCACGACCCTGAGATTAAGAGTCTCATGCTCTACCGACTGAGCTAACCGGGCAATAAAATTCAATCTAACGTTGCAAATTTTACACTGACCTTGTGTAGCTCGGACCATGAAAACCAATGACAATCTTTGGCAGCAGCGGGGATTTAATTCAGTGAGCCAATATCAGAGTCTGTGAAGTACAACTGAGATGTTATTATTGCTTATTGAAAAGTTAATCCAATACCCCACCAGGATGACTTGAAAATTGCAATCCATTGCAATTCTTACCGGTCTCCAACGGAACTTGTAATTATGTCTAAAACACATTTATGTAATGGCAAGAGGTGAAAGAAAGCTGTGTAAGCCAGTGGCTACTTTGCATTATGCTTTTCTCTGGCCAACCAAGAGTGTAAGACAGATTGCTGTGACTAGTGTACGCTCTAACGACTGAGTTTACCGGCTTTTATAATCTACTAGGCCCTGTCACTCTTCAATAGAAACAGGCCAAGATAAAGTAATCAACATGCATTAATCACTTCAACCCATTAAGAGTTTGGCTTTCCGTTGCCACAGACTATGTATACAATGAGGTTGCACTCAACTTTCCAGACTACTTGCTCTGATGACTAAAGACTTATCAGCCGGATGTGGGGCTCAAACCTACGACCCTGAGATTAAGAGTCTCATGCTCTACCGACTGAGCTAACCAGGCATTTTTATCCTATTTAATGTTACAAATTTTACACTGACCTTGTGTAGCTCGGACCATGAAAACCTATGACAATTTTTGGCAGCAGCGAGGATTTATTTCAGTGAGCCAATATCAGAGTCTGTGAAGTACAACTGAGATGTTATTATTGCTAATTGAAAAGTTAATCCAATACCCCACCAGGATGACTTGAAAATTGCAATCCACTGCAATTCTTGCCGGTCTCCAACGGAACTTGTAATTATGTCTAAAACACAATCATGTAATGGCAAGAGGTGAAAGAAAGCTGTGTAAGACAGTGGCTACTTTGCATTATGCTTTTCCCTGCCCACCAAAGAATGAAAGACAGATTGCTGTGAGTAGTGGACATATAGTTGACATTGACGGAAAATCTATTGCATAGATAATTTGCAGGTTTACAACCACTAGCAAAAAGAAGTTAATACAAGAGACAGAATAGCAGGTACTGCTGGGATTTGAACCCAGGATCTCCTGTTCACTAGACAGGCACTTTAACCAACTAAGCCACAGCACAATTGAAGACTAAAAAAAATTGCTTCACCAAATTCTTGTACTAACCAGATAAGAAAGGAGTATCATTCTGTACTATTCTGTGGCAATGTGATAAAATATAAAAATAATGGGCATTTAAAGTCAAAGCTATTGTAGGGAGACACCTCTGGAGGTCACCCATCAACCCCTTAAGAGTTCAGCTTTCCTTTGACAGGAATTATGTACACAATGAGGTTGCACTCATTTTGACAGATTACTTGGGCTGATGACTCATGATATAGCAGGCCAATGTGGTGCTTGAATCACAGTCCCTGAGATTAAGAGTCTCATGCTCTATGACAATCTTTGGCAGCAGCCAGGTTTACTTTCGCAGAAAGAAATATCATAGTCTGTGAAGTAAAACTGAGATATTATTGCTAATGAAAAGTTGACCCAATACCCCATCAGGATGACTTGAAATTTGCAATCCATTGCAAATCTTGCTGGTCTCCAACGGAACTTGAAATTATGTCTAAAACACATTCATGTAATGGCAAGAGGTGAAAGAAAGCTGTGTAAGCCAATGGCTACTTTGCATTATGCTTTTCTCTGGCCAACCAAGAGTGTAAGACACATTGCTGTGACTAGTGTACGCTCTAACGACTGAGTTTACCGGGTATTATTATCTACTAGGCCCTGCCATTTTTCAACAGAAACAGGCCAAGACAAAGTAATCAACATGCATTAATCACTTCAACCCCTTAAGAGTTTGGCTTCCCTTTGCCACAGACTATGTATACAATGAGGTCGCACTCATCTTTCCAGACTACTTGCTCTGATGACTAAAGACTTATTAGCCCAATGTGGGGCTCGAACCCACGACCCTGAGATTAAGAGTCTCATGCTCTACCGACTGAGCTAACCGGGCAATATAATTCAATTTAACGTTGCAAATTTTACACTGACCTTGTGTAGCTCGGACCATGAAAACCTATGACAATCTTTGGCAGCAGCGGGGATTTAATTCAGTGAGCCAATATCAGAGTCTGTGAAGTACAACTGAGATGTTATTATTGCTTATTGAAAAGTTAATCCAATACCCCACCAGGATGACCTGAAAATTGCAATCCATTGCAATTCTTGCCGGTCTCCAACGGAACTTGCAATTATGTCTAAAACACATTCATGTAATGGCAAGAGGTGAAAGAAAGCTGTGTAAGACAGTGGCTACTTTGCATTATGCTTTTCTCTGGCCAACCAAGAGTGTAAGACAGATTGCTGTGACTAGTGTACGCTCTAACGACTGAGTTTACCGGCTTTTATAATCTACTAGGCCCTGTCACTCTTCAATAGAAACAGGCCAAGATAAAGTAATCAACATGCATTAATCACTTCAACCCCTTAAGAGTTTGGCTTTCCGTTGCCACAGACTTTGTATACAATGAGGTTGCACTCAACTTTCCAGACTACTTGCTCTGATGACTAAAGACTTATCAGCCGGATGTGGGGCTCAAATCCACGACCCTGAGATTAAGAGTCTCATGCTCTACCGACTGAGCTAACCAGGCATTTTTATACTATTTAATGTTACAAATTTTACACTGACCTTGTGTAGCTCGGACCATGAAAACCTATGACAATTTTTGGCAGCAGCGAGGATTTATTTCAGTGAGCCAATATCAGAGTCTGTGAAGTACAACTGAGATGTTATTATTGCTAATTGAAAAGTTAATCCAATACCCCACCAGGATGACTTGAAAATTGCAATCCATTGCAATTCTTGCCGGTCTCCAACGGAACTTGCAATTATGTCTAAAACACATTCATGTAATGGCAAGAGGTGAAAGAAAGCTGTGTAAGCCAATGGCTACTTTGCATTATGCTTTTCTCTGGCCAACCAAGAGTGTAAGACACATTGCTGTGACTAGTGTACGCTCTAACGACTGAGTTTACCGGGTATTATTATCTACTAGGCCCTGCCATTTTTCAACAGAAACAGGCCAAGACAAAGTAATCAACATGCATTAATCACTTCAACCCCTTAAGAGTTTGGCTTCCCTTTGCCACAGACTATGTATACAATGAGGTCGCACTCATCTTTCCAGACTACTTGCTCTGATGACTAAAGACTTATTAGCCCAATGTGGGGCTCGAACCCACGACCCTGAGATTAAGAGTCTCATGCTCTACCGACTGAGCTAACCGGGCAATATAATTCCATTTAACGTTGCAAATTTTACACTGACCTTGTGTAGCTCGGACCATGAAAACCTATGACAATCTTTGGCAGCAGCGGGGATTTAATTCAGTGAGCCAATATCAGAGTCTGTGAAGTACAACTGAGATGTTATTATTGCTTATTGAAAAGTTAATCCAATACCCCACCAGGATGACCTGAAAATTGCAATCCATTGCAATTCTTGCCGGTCTCCAACGGAACTTGCAATTATGTCTAAAACACATTCATGTAATGGCAAGAGGTGAAAGAAAGCTGTGTAAGACAGTGGCTACTTTGCATTATGCTTTTCTCTGGCCAACCAAGAGTGTAAGACAGATTGCTGTGACTAGTGTACGCTCTAACGACTGAGTTTACCGGCTTTTATAATCTACTAGGCCCTGTCACTCTTCAATAGAAACAGGCCAAGATAAAGTAATCAACATGCATTAATCACTTCAACCCCTTAAGAGTTTGGCTTTCCGTTGCCACAGACTTTGTATACAATGAGGTTGCACTCAACTTTCCAGACTACTTGCTCTGATGACTAAAGACTTATCAGCCGGATGTGGGGCTCAAATCCACGACCCTGAGATTAAGAGTCTCATGCTCTACCGACTGAGCTAACCAGGCATTTTTATACTATTTAATGTTACAAATTTTACACTGACCTTGTGTAGCTCGGACCATGAAAACCTATGACAATTTTTGGCAGCAGCGAGGATTTATTTCAGTGAGCCAATATCAGAGTCTGTGAAGTACAACTGAGATGTTATTATTGCTAATTGAAAAGTTAATCCAATACCCCACCAGGATGACTTGAAAATTGCAATCCATTGCAATTCTTGCCGGTCTCCAACGGAACTTGCAATTATGTCTAAAACACATTCATGTAATGGCAAGAGGTGAAAGAAAGCTGTGTAAGCCAGTGGCTATTTTGCATTATGCTTTTCCCTGCCCACCAAAGAATGAAAGACAGATTGCTGTGAGTAGTGGACATATAGTTGACATTGACGGAAAATCTATTGCATAGATAATTTGCAGGTTTACAACCACTAGCAAAAAAAAGTTAATACAAGAGACAGAATAGCAGGTACTGCTGGGATTTGAACCCAGGCTGTCCTGTTTACTAGACAGGCACTTTAACCAACTAAGCCACAGCACCATTGAAGACTAAAAAAAAATGCTCCACCAAATTCTTGTACTAACCAGATAAGAAAGGAGTATCATTCTGTACTATTCTGTGGCAATGTGGTAAAATATAAAAATATGGGCATCTAAAGTCAAAGCTACTGAACAGAGACACCTCTGGAGGTCACCCATCAACCCCTTAAGAGTTCAGCTTTCCTTTGAGAGGAAATATGTATAGAATGAGGTTGCACTTATCTTGACAGATTACTTGGGCTAATGACTCATGATATAGCAGCCCAATGTGGGGCTTGAACCAATATCGCTTAGATTAAGAGTCTACTGCTCTATGACAATCTTTGGCAGCAGCCAGGTTTACTTTCGCAGAAAGAAATATCATAGTCTGTGAAGTAAAACTGAGATGTTATCATTGCTAATTGAAAAGTTAACCCAATACCCGATCAGGACGACTTGAAACTTGCAATCCATTGCAATTTTTGCCGGTCTCCAATGGAACTTTATGAACTTTATTTAATTATGTCTAAAACACATTTATGTAATGGCAAGAGGTGAAAGAAAGTTGTGTAAGGCAGTGGCTACTTTGCATTATGCTTTTCTCTGGCCAACCAAGAGTGTAAGACAGAATGCTGTTACTAGTGTACGACTAGTGTACGCTCTAACGACTGAGTTTTATAATCTACTATGCCCTGCCATTTTTCAACAGAACCAGGCCAAGACAAAGTAATGAAGATGCATTAATCACTTCATACCCTTAAGAGTTTAGCTTTCCTTTGCCACAGACTATGTATACAATGAGGTTGCACTCATCTTGCCAGATTACTTGTTCTGATGACTAAAGACTTATCAGCCCAATGTGGGGCTCGAACCCACGACCCTGAGATTAAGAGTCTCATGCTCTACCGACTGAGCTAACCGGGCATTATAATACTAATCAATGTTGCATATTTTACACTGACCTTGTGTAGCTCGAAAGCATGAAACGAAGCATGAAACCTATGACAATCTTTGGCAACAGCCAGAGATTTCACAGAGCCAATATCATAGTCTGTGAAGTACAACTGAGATGTTATTATTGCTGGTTGAAAACTTAACCCAATAACCCACCAGGATAGCGTGGCTCCGCCCGCCTAAGTACTTCCGCTCAATTTGAATTTCCCTTCAGTACTACGTCTGGGTCTGCGGTATGTTAGTGGGTTTTCTCAGTCTAAATTTTGTGCGTCCAATCAGCGAACAGAGGGAGTGGCTGAGATCAATGACGTTAAAGTCAGCTCTCGTTGACGGACATGTTCACGCATGGTGTATGGTTTTTTTTACAGCCTGCGTGCAACGTGATTCCCAAACGTTAGCGATTGGTTATGGCAGATACAGAGTGGCACTGGGCAGATCCAATAGTTTTAAACATCAACAGACACCCGCCTTCAAGTGAGTTAACGTTTGTCAATTGATTAGGTCCAGACTCTCTGTACAAATGAAATTAAGTACGAGCAGTGGCGTACACAGGTAGACCCAAGGTGGTGCTATAGCACCTTCCTTTTTCCCCTGGCCCAATCAAGTCCCCTTTTGAAAAAAAAAAAAAAATCTGAAAGTTATTATTTTATTCTAGGTAGCTACAGCAGGGAAGCAGCTCAGTTCTGTCCTGCAATAGGGCCAGCCTGGCCAGGGCATCTACCAGCATGGAAGAAAAGGGTGAAGAATCCCCAGAATCTATAGATAAAGCAGAGCCCAGTGCAGCACCAGGTTCAGAAACAGAAACAATGTTCTCTGATGACCAAGATGAGGGAGAACAAGAAAGGCACGTTGAAGCAGCTGTATGTGAAAGTGATGACACAATTAAAAAGATAGCTGCAATGCAACATCCAACAGATCCTTTACATGTTGACACATTTCATATCAAGTGCAATGACAGCAATTTCAATGTGCTGCAGTGTAGGCTCAACCAAATATGCCTTACCCAAAAAATGCTGAGGGGCGGTCATTCCAGAAACAATGGTTTTCTTGGAATGTGTGGCTGGAATACTCTCCCACTGCCAATTCAATCCACTGTTTTAGTTGTCGGCTTTTCCTTTCTGAAGAAAAGTATAAAAACAGAACAGCGTAGACAACTGATGGCATAAGAAAGTGGAATACTGCTCTTGAAAAAATCAAGCAACACTCCGTCAGAGATGCACATGACAAGCAAGGTTAGATCGACCATTTTCCAAAAAAAGGCCCTTTGGTCTGCATTTGATGTTTCAGATGTAAAGGGGTTGGAAGTTAGAGAGCGAGAGAGGCAGACAAGTAGAGAAATCCTGCCAAGATTAATTGATCTTACAGTATATCTTGCACGCCAGGGACAAGCATTCCAAGGTCATGATGAGAGCGAGTCCAGTAACAACCGTGGAAACTTCCTTGAACTGGTGGATGTGTTTTCCCGGTATGACAGTGTGCTAAATATACATATGGAAAAAGTTGCCAAAGTTAAAGTCTCCAAGACAAGGCCCCAGGTGTCACTGCTTTCTAACAGAAGCCAAAATGACATAATTGCAGCACTTGGTACATACATCAGGAGGGAGATACAAAGTGAAATAAAAGAGGCTGAACTGTACTCCATCCTACTTAATGAAACCTCTGATGTTTCAGACAAAGAACAAGTGTCATTTGTAATGCGATATTTTCATCATATGCAAATAAAGGAAAGATTCATTGAGGTCTGCAATGTTGATACAACTACAGGCCAGGAGCTGGAGAAAACTGTGTTCTCGCTTCTGCAGAAGAACGGCCAAGAGCTGAAGAATATGTATGGCCAAGGATATGATGGAGCAGCCAATATGAGTGGTATGTATAAAGGTCTTCAAGCCAGAATACGTGCACACAATAAGAAGGCCCTCTATGTGCACTGCAAGGCACACTGTCTCAATCTGGTCCTAGTGGAAGCGTCAAAGTCCAACAAGCAATTTGTGACATTTATCAACCTTGTGGAGAAATTGTATGCCTTTTGCACAGGCTCCCCAAAGCGCCATGCTGTCTTGGTGAAATGGCAGCAGTCTCTGTAACCTGGACAGCGTGTTATTGAGCTCCAGCAGCTGTCAGATACTCGATGGGCTTGCAGGGAGAAAGCCCTTCAGAGAAATCTGAAAGCTATTTTGAAGCTCCTTGATGACATCAGTCACAGTGACCCACCTAACCTGGCCAGAGGAGATGCTCAGATGTACAGAAATGCCAGAGAAGGCAGAGAGTCTCAACATCCCAGTACCTACTGTAGTGCCTGGTCAGGAGAGGAAAAGGAAAGTGCCAGTGCGTTTTAAAGCCCAACAGTGTCTCAAGTAGGTGCTCAGTTTGACTCTGTGGAGTCATACTTCAGGAGTAGTGTGTTTTTCACCTTTCTGGATAATATGACTGAGGAGCTTAACAGGAGATTCAACACTGGAAGTCCCACTGCTAGAATCATTCATTCCTTCCACCCCTTAACCGTACATGCCAACTGGGTATGATATTATGGTCTGCGTCGAGGAATCGGGGCATGTGTCGAGAACCTCGTCATTTACAAACATAATTTACAAAAAGAAGACACTACCCAGTTCCAAGATCACTTTAATGGCTATTGAATTAATCACACTCATTCTCAGTCATCATGTAGTTTTATTATTACAATTATTAGTAGGCTACTGTAGTTGATAAGACATTCTATTTTGCCCGGGATGACTACTTAAAATCTTTGTGAAATGATTTATTTTCTACCATGAGCTCGGATTATATTTATGAACTGCACCCTCACACGTATCACTGAAATGACTTTAATTCTCAAATGTTTTGATGTTGTACGAAGCAAACATCACATTTTGGTCTGGGTTCACAGGAAACTCTTTCTTTCATCCTAATTTCCTTCACCACTAGGTGTCTCATTTGAACCTTCGAGGTTGAACCACTTTGGTGGTTCACCTGGCTGCAAGGCTTTGACGTTTCATGAGGCATCATCTCGGCACCACAATTTAACACCGTATAGTCCCACAGTCACCTGATAAATGTGTGCAGAGTGTGCAGCTCTTACCACTTTCGGCACCAAAGGAGTTAATGTGTGGGTGTTTGGTCAAGTTGTGGTCACTGCACTATATCCAAAAAGTCTGACCGTATGGGTTGCGGTGTGAAAGTTGTTCATCAAGACAAATGGTGCATGTATAACATAGGCTGACCAAACGTCCTCTTTTCCCCGGACATGTCCACCTTTTACGTCCCGTCCGGGGCGTCCGGGTTTTTTTTTATTAATTGATGATAATGTCCGGTTTTCCTTCTGTGCGTGTATATGTGTGTATATGTGCGTGCCCCCCCTCCCCCGGTTGTCATTTTGGGTTAGCGTGTGTGACGTCTACTTCTCTGGCGATGCGTTAAATGATTTAACGCATCGCCAGAGAAGACGTCGTATGACGTACAGACGTTATCAGGACGTACGACCAGACGCGGCAGCGTCAACAACAACAATCTAGAGGCGGCAAAAAGGAAACAAAAGAAGACCAGCGGTCATAAATGGTATGTTGTGTATGAACTTATTTATTTTGTATGAATTGGCAGTAGACTTGGCTGTTTGTTGTGTGTGTGTGTGTGTGTGTGTGTGTGTGTGTGTGTGTGTGTGTGTGTGTGTGTGTGTGTGTGTGTGTGTGTGTGTGTGTGTGTGTGTGTGTGTGTGTGTGTGAGAGAGATAAGTGATGTAACGTTAAAGTAAGTTGTTTATCTGAATTGAAGACCTAACGTAACGTTATAAAAGTCAGTGGACGTTAACATTATGACAATTTTTTCATATCTGTCATTAGTGACGCTGTAACGTTAACGTTAGCATGAGATTACCAGGTGATGACATTGTATGTGGCCCTGTTTTGGAAGAGGGGGAGGTGGAAGACTGCTTTGGTAACATATGATTTTCCTGTAAGCATAGGAACATGAGACTCTGTTAAAAATAATAATAATCAATGGTTGATAGTTGTGTGTGTTAGGCTAACTTCTGTATTTTGTGTCGGGCTGTGTGGGTAACTAATGACTGTAGTAGTTATAAATGCAGACCATCTGATTAGCTGATGCCCTGAGTCATGTATAATATTAATAAACTCATATGTTATGACTTGGTAATTATTATTAATTACATCTTGAATGATATTTACTAGCTACTGGTCTGGCAGCTGTCTTTGCACATGACACTTAACTTTGGAAGAGAGATGTTTATTCTACATTTGTGTTTTTGACACTGCTGTGCGCTACTGATACATGATATTTGTGGGTGCTGATATTTTGATTTATTAACCAGGTCCTTTTGTGTAATAAAAGCTGGTTAAAATACATGAAAAAGTACTTACTACTACCATTTTTATTTCATAATGATAATATTCAATGATTTTTCACCGCCGCATTGAAAATGTCCCAGATTTTCATTTCAGAAATCTGGTCACCTTACTGTGGGCGGATTTCCAAAACAGAAGAAAAGCAGCCGACACCGGCGGTGCAGCTGAAGGGTTCAAGATGCCAAAGCCCAAATGCACATTCACAGATGAACTGCGAAAAAAATTCCCAGTTTACCGACCCGGTCGGGACATATGGGAGGCTGAGTGCACCGTGTGCAAAGCTTGTACATATGTGTCTGTGTCCAATATGGGTGCCGGGGACCTCACAGCTCATATGGACACAGAGAAGCATAAAAAGGCAGTGCGATGTGAGAGTAGTTCAGCAAAGTTGACTGAGTTCTTTGTGAAACCTGGAAAAACAGAGGATGCTGTAAATGCAGCGGAGGGTGCGTTGGCATTTCATACTGTTAAACACCACCACAGCTACAGGTCTATGGATTGCACTAGTGTCTTGTTAAAAACGGCATTTCCAGACTCTGACACCGCCAAGAAGTTAAGTAGTGCCCGCACTAAGACCGAAGCCATTGTGAACGGTGTAATAGCGCCCCACTCGGTTGAAGTTGCACATGAAGCACTCAAAGAAATCCAGTACTGTGGTGTCTCTACAGACGGGAGTAACCACGGAGCAGTGAAAATATTACCAATCATAATCCAGTACTTTGACTGGAAGAAAGGTGGTGTGCAAACAAAATTAATTGAGGTTAAAGACACACCTAATGAGACAGCAAAAAGCATTGCAAAATACCTCACTGAAACACTGGCAAAAAACAATTTGTCTGAAAAATGCATTTCATTTACTGGCGACAACTGCAACACAAATTTTGGAGGAATCCGACGAAATGAAGAGGGAAATAATGTGTTTGCAAATTTGAAGACGTTGCTGCAGAACAATACTCTGATCAGTGTGGGCACACATATGTGAGCACACATATTGAATAATTGTGTTCATCATGGGGCAGACACAAAAGATGTTGACCTTGAGAATATCATGTTCAAAATCTACCAGAACTTCCACATTTACACTGTGGGCACTGAGAATCTGAAGCAGTTCTGTGATTTTGTTGACATCGAGTACGGAAGGATGCTTTCTCACAGCAAAACAACATGGCTGTCATTGTTCCCAGGCATTGAGAGGATGATACAGATGTTTCCAGCTTTAAAAGCATTCTGTCTCAAGAAAAGCCTCCCATAGTGATAAAGAAGTTTTTCGAAAACGACTTCAGTGAGATCTACCTCTGGCACATGCACTCATTCATGTCCGTCTTCCACACCCACATTCAAGCCATGGAAAAGGAGAACAACTCCATTATGGAGGTGAAGAAAATACTGAACAGCGTCCACACCATTCTTCTTGAACCGAAGAGCAACAGCTTCATGTCCCTTAAAGTTAAGGGACTACTGGCAGAAAAGCGCAGAGACGGACTTGGTAAGGGCTGTGACCAGTTCTGTGCTGATGTGCAGGGCCTGTACAGTAGGGTGGAGCTTAAACTAATACATTTTATTTTTCCTTTTTTTTTTTTAAGTCTTACCCCCCTAATCTGTGCGGCATAATAAAAAAACACTCTATGCAAAGTTTGAACAATAAATTCAACAATAACACAGTAATAGTGAATTCTTGTTAAGTTTCTGACAACTAATATCAGTGTCCAGCAAACTCTAGATTTATTATTTTCATGGCAGCCCGGACAGAGTCTGTTTCCTGCTATCAGGATACAATCTGCGATGGTCCTCAACAACTTGCAGCAGGAATTGCAGCTGCGTTTCATCACAGGTTAGTAATCCACTGTACTCCTGAATGAGTGCCACTCCACGTTCAGCTTGGTCATTGACAACATTAAGAGACTTGACTGCTTCTGTAGCCTGCTTGTAATCATCTCTGTCCTGCCACAAGTCCGGATCAACCGCGAGAAATCCATCTGGAAGTTCCATGATTCTGATCAGTTTCATTGACTTTGCTGTGACAAAGTCTTCTAAGTTCTTGTCATTGAATGAATCCAGATGAACAGTGATTGGCTTGGAATGATCGTGCTCTTGGTTTTCTTCATTCTGCATGGCACTAACCATCCGTCTCTTGGTTGACGAACTGACCCGACTGTCGAAGAAAGCCAAGCCAACAAGTTCCTGTGACAAGTACCGTAAGTGTTTGGAAAACTTGCGTGATGTTGACTTTGAAATGGCTGAATGGATTGATGAGTATTCAAGCAGTGACTTAAGTAGCAGCAGGTCATTGGAAGGAGCACCTGATGCCTGAGGAGCAGAGATCCAGGCTTTCAGGTAGACACGTACTGCGAACACACACACATCACGTAACCCTCTCTCTTCTGCGGGAGTCAGTTTGAACTGAGCCTTGAACATCCAGATCTTGAGACTGTATAGAACTTTGGACATCCAACGGGCGTGGTGCATTGCACCAGGTGACATGAATCGCACTCCTCGTGCAGGAGCAGCACCGAGAAACACAACCACGAGTTCCAAGAATTCCATCTCTTGGTAGACTCTGTTCAAGATGCTTGTTGGTGTAATCAATGGTGCTTTGCTTAATGTCTTCCACAAGACCTGCCACATCATCGGCTGCAACCCCCGGTTCATTCAATAAATTCCCAGTATTCCTGGAACCGTTTGAAGAGTGGAACCCCGGGAGAAGATGTGGCTCCCATACATACTTGGAACACTGCACCAATTATCAGTTCCATAATGTGGTGCCTACAAGCCAGTGACAAGAGCTCTTTCTTAAGCTTCTGCTCTAGAAGGACACAGGCACCAGCAATCCGAACAGTGTTTGAGCTGGTGGTGTCAAAGCACATAGCTCGGATGCTGTCTGCTAAGCCCCAGTCTTGAATGGCTCCGAAGACAGCAGCAGCCTGAGCCTCGCCTGTTCCGGATGGAAGCTTGGCAACTGTAAGTAGCTGAGAAATTCCTTTCCCTGAAACCAATACTGGCAGACGATCAACCTTCTTTTTTCCAATTAGATCCGGAATCAGTTTGCCATCCCAATGAACAACAAGGGGAACGTTACCCTGAAACTTGGCCTTTATGTTTGCAGCTCTCTGGCCTCTGTGTTGTACTCTGTTTCGGCGAATTGAGTCTCTGTTTAGAGCAAGTTCATCAATGTTCTGCCCCAAGCTTTTGGCAGTTTGTGCTATGATAAAAGCAGCCTTGCGGTCTGACACTTTTGTGCGATCTAGAGCAGCTGCGAGTTCTGGAGTAATGACAGTTTTTCGCCCCCTCTTTCTTTTTGGTGTATGCATTGTGATGTCCATCTCTTCACCATATAATGATATATACTTAGAACAAGTTATGAACTGATAGAGCTTCTCCAAGGATTGGACAAACATCTCTGTGGAGGAGTAAAGAAACGAGAAAAAAAAAAAAGAAAAGGCGGCTGCAGCTTTTGGGTATGAGAAACTTCACGGTCATTGAGCTACCTCTAAATATTGTTCAATTGTGCTCATATTTTGCCAGATTTATTTTTTTATATATAGGTACAAAATGAGAGGGTAAGAGGATCATATTTCAAGAGTTCATAAATAAGCTCCACCCTACTGTACAGTGCATGTCTGGAGTATCTGGAGAAATGGATGACTCCCATGGAAGAGTTCTCGACATTTATGTGGATGGATCTGAGTGAGCCACCAGATTGGAATGATGTGGAGGCCTGCATCAAGTACCTTGGAGAGAAGGGGGTGCCAATTGATGATGTCAAGTGTTTTGACCAGGTCACCAATCTGAAGAAATTCACAGAAAGGTGCAACAGTGCTGAGGAGTTCATTGGCCTGCAGGTGCACCAGAAATGGACCAAAGATTTTGAGAAGGCCAAAAGCATTGCATGTTACTCAGAACTACTGAAGATTGCACAGTTTGTCTTTGCACTTCCCTCTCACAATGCAAATGTTAAGAGGGTTTTCTCACTTATGCAGAGACAGTGGACAAAGGAGAGGAACCAGCTCTCTGTTGCATCACTGAAAGGGATTCTATTTGTGAAATACAATTTTAAGGAATTGTAACCAATAAACAGAATTTACTCGGGTTGTGATAGCAGTTTACTATCGATCCAGTTTTATCTAACATTTGCTGAACTGAAATGCATCTTACTTGATCACAATGTAGGTCAGGAACAACATAAAACAGTAAACCTTAAATCACATGGAAATGTGATTATATTTTTGGTAACCCTCAATTAGAATAAGAAAAAATAAATAAAAAATATATATTTCCCTTTTTTAGGCAGTTAACCAAATACTTAAATGTCTGAACAACACCCTGTTATTCAGTACAAAAATACCTGAAGGAATGTTACTCGTCCTCTTTAATTAAATGTCTCTTTCTCAGTCCATGAAAACAAAATGGATACCGGTCTTCTTATAGAACATAGAACAAATCTTGAAGTGTCCTTATATTGTCTTTAGCAACAAAAAAAATAGCAAAATAAAGTAAAGTGGCCAGCAATAATATTATAGAGCTCTATATGTGTGTGGTGGTTTAGTAGTTTTGCCTGCAATCCTCAGGATATTCAGAAGATGACGACGGCTCCTCACGAGCTCACGAGCCACAGGAAAGCACTCAGGAAACAGCTGCAGCGTCTCGTCAATGTTCATTCACTCGGCGGAGTTCCTTGCAAACGGTCTTCTTGTGGATAAACGTTGCCGACGGACTTCCGGATATTATCCAAAGAAAACCGAGTACTTTGTACGGTAAATATTTCACTTAAAAATACTTTCAACAAGTTAAACTCCAAAATTAAACAGCAGGAGAATCACAGCTTGACCACACGTTGCTTGCAGGCATTGAACAAGAGATCTACCCGCGAAAATTTAGTCTCCAAGGTAACAATAACACACACCGTAAAACAGCAGTCGTAAAGCTGCCGCAACATAAAGTGGTCGTAACCCTTAAAGAGACACACACCAAAAACAGTGATAATACAGAAAAGCATTAGCTGACTGAAAATATATCTGGGTTACAGAATATTCTTGCAAAGACTTTCATGCTTACATGTTGAGCAACCGAAAACTGCTGGGAAAGATCAGCTCTACTGCAAAATACGGATGGGTAGACAAGGAGGATGAAGAAGATAACTAAAGATTTTGTTTTTTGTTTGTTGAAGTAATATCTTGTGAGGGTACTTTTTATTATTTTTCATTACACTGAACATTTAGTGAGAAATATATTGTTAAAGTTGGATTTTCTAATACAGAAGAGGTATCATTTAGAACATTATTTCATATTATTTATTTATTTATTTGTCCACTAAGACTTGAAAGAGAGCTATTATTTTACTAGTTGATTTTTCTAACACAGAAGAGACATTATTTCTATCATTATTTTATTCCAGAGATTTTTCATTTATTTTACATTTATATATATATATATATATATATATATATATATATATATATATATACAGTGGGGCAAAAAAGTATTTAGTCAGCCACCAATTGTTGCAAATTATGGTGGAGAATAAGTATTTGGTCAATAACAAAAGGTCATCTCAATACTTTGTTACATGCCCTTTGTTGGCAATGACAGAGGTAAAACGTTTTCTGTAAGTCTTTACAAGGTTTTCACACACTGCTGTTGGTATTTTGGCCCATTCCTCCATGCAGATCTCCTCTAGAGCAGTGATGTTTTTGGGCCTTCGCTGGGCAACACAGACTTTCAACTCCCTCCAAAGATTTTCTATGGGGTTGAGATTTGGAGACTGGCTAGGCCACTCCAGGACCTTGAAATGCTTCTTACGAAGCCACTCCTTCGTTGCCCGGGCGGTGTGTTTGGGGTCATTGTCATGCTGAAAGACCCAGCCACGTTTCATCTTCAGTGCCCTTGCTGATGGAAGGAGGTTTTCACTCAAAATCTCACGATACATGGCCCCATTCATTCTTTCCGTCACACGGATCAGACGTCCTGGTCCCTTGGCAGAAAAACATTCCATAGTGCTATTGACAACCTGGACTTGTCTGCTGGAGAACAGCTCGACCTTCTCACCAAGTATCTCGGAAAAGAGTCAGCAGAACAGGTTAAACGGATTAAATCGGTCAATATCAGACACCCGCCTACTGGATTGACTATGGCATGGGAGCGGCTCGACGAGCTATACGGCTCACCGGAGGCCGTCGAACAGGCCCTCTTTGGTAAACTGGAAAACTTCCCCAAAATCACAACAAAGGATCCACAGAGACTTCGAGATTTAGCAGATCTGTTGTCAGAGCTGGAAGCAGCTAAACAAGATGGCTACTTCACCGGTCTTTCATACTTGGACACTTCAAGAGGAGTCAATCCTATAATTGAGAAACTCCCACACAACATTCAGGAAAAGTGGATCTACTTCGGATCACGATACAAACGTGACCATTCGGTCAGTTTCCCTCCTTTCTCTGTGTTTGTCGACTTCATTCGCAATGAAGCAAAAGCACGTACAGACCCAAGCTTCAACCTCTTCACACAAGTTTCAGCAGAGAAAAAGAACAAGTGGGAGAGGCCTATGAAGGCGCCTGTATATGTTCACAAGACCCAAGTCTCTTCAGTGGACAAGCCTGAGTCAAGAGTAGGTAACAAACCAGCGGACCCAAGCAAACACTGCCCCCTACATGGAAAGCCTCACCCCCTGATGAAATGCAGAGGCTTTCGAGAAAAGAGTTTAGAGGAACGCAAACAGTTACTCAAAGAACACTACATCTGCTTTCGCTGTTGCTCCTCCACGGAGCATCTCGCCAGGAACTGCTCCGCCGATGTCAAATGTATGGAATGTGAGAGCACCAACCACACGACAGCACTACACCCTGGACCAGCAACCTGGAAGTCCAATTCGTCCCCTCCCGCTTCAGAGCATAGCGGGGAGGAGGACAAAGCGGAGGCCCAGGAGGTCACTTCGAGGTGCACTCAAGTGTGTGGCGAAGGATTAAGTGCGAGAGCCTGTGCTAAGATCTGCCTCGTCAGTGTGTACCCCACTGGACACAGACAGGAGTCCAAGAGGATGTACGCAATACTCGATGATCAAAGTAACCGCTCCCTTGCACGTTCAGAGTTCTTTGATGTCTTTAAGATCTCTGGGTGCTCCTACGAATACACTCTCAAGACATGTGCAGGGCTTAAAGAGACAGTGGGGAGAAGAGCCATCGGTTACACTATCGAGTCACTGGACAAGAAACTTAGCTTTCCTCTACCTACGCTTCTCGAATGCAACGAAGTCCCTGACAATTGAGCTGAGATACCTACCCCGGACGCTGCACGCCACCATACTCACCTGAAACGTATTGCAGATGAAATACCACCTCTCGATCCTGATGCTAACGTACTCCTCCTTCTGGGAAGAGACATTCTGAGGTTACACAAGGTCAGGGATCAGATTAATGGTCCAGGCAATGCACCCTTTGCCCAAAGACTGGACCTAGGGTGGGTCGTCATTGGTGACGTTTGCCTTGGAGGTGCACACAGATAACCACAGGTGAACAGCTATAAAACATCCATCCTAGAGAACGGTCGTGCTACCCATCTACAGCCATGCAACAACCAAATCAAAGTGAAAGAGGTTTTCAGTCAAGCACCTACATATCAAAACCATCCAATACCTACCTTCGCATATAGCTTAGGCCAAGCCATCTTCCCAACAACAGGAGACAAGCGCATGACCGCCTCCTCTCGCTCCGCTGCACTCTGGAAAAACGACCGCAGATGAAGGCCCACTTTCTAGAGTTCATGCAGAACATGCTTAGCAGAGGACATGCAGAGATCGCTCCACCCCTGCAAGTAGGGAAAGAATGCTGGTACTTACCCCTGTTCGGCGTGTACCATCCCAAAAAGCCGAACAAGATCCGAGTGGTCTTCGACAGCAGCGCATCACATGAAGGAGTCTCACTCAACGATGTCCTGCTCACCGGCCCGGACCTGAACAACAGCCTGCTAGGCGTCCTTATGAGGTTCAGGAAGGAGTAAGTAGCCATTACGGCTGACATCGAACACATGTTCCACTGCTTTGTGGTGAAGGAAGACTATCTCCGCTTCCTATGGTACAGGGACAATGATCCTACCTGCAATGTCGTGGACTACCGGATGCGAGTGCACCTTTTTGGGAACAGTCCTTCACCTGCTGTGGCCGTGTACGGTCTGAGAAGAGCGGCCAAAGAAGCAGAGGCAGAGTATGGCAGTGACGCAAGAAGACTCATTGAACGTGAGTTCTATGTTGACGATGCTTTGAAGTCGTTCGCTACTGAGGAAGAGGCCATCAGCGTTCTTGGAAGAACACAGAAGATGCTTTCAGCCTCTAACCTCAGGTTGCACAAGATTGCATCAAATCGACCAGCTGTCATTCACGCATTCCCACCTCAAGATCGCTCCAAAGACGTCAACAACTTGGATCTCTTTGTCGATGACCTGCCAGTCCAACATAGTCTTGGATTGTCTTGGAACATGCGAGCAGACACCTTCACATTCCAGATTGAAAACGACAAAAAGCCATTCATTCGTCTATATGACCCTCTAGGGTTTGTTGCACCGGTCTCTGTTCACGGAAGGCTGATACTCAGAGAGCTAACCACGCAGGCAGAGGATTGGGACTCACCACTCCCAAAAAACATGGAGATCGAGTGGACAAGATGGAAAGAGTCGCTTCAGGACTTACAGGACCTCCAGATACCTCGTCCTTACACGTCCCTCTCTACCGCAGGTGCACAAGTAAGAGAACTCTGTGTTTTTGCAGATGCATCGGTGAAAGCTGTCGCAGCTGTGGCCTACATTAAGGTGACGAACCACGAAAACCAACCCGAGGTTGGCTTTGTCTTCGGGAAGGCAAAGCTGACGCCTCAGCCTGACCTCACTATCCCAAGACTAGAGTTGTGCGCTGCTGTACTTGCTGTGGAGATAGCCGAGCTGATAGTTGAAGAGATGGATGTCACATTCAACAACATCACATACTACACAGATAGCAAGGTTGTCTTGGGATACATCCACAACCAGTCGAGGAGATTCTATGTGTTCGTGCATAACAGGGTTCAACGTATCCGTCAATCACCCTGTCTCGGCCAGTGGAAGTACGTCCGTACAGACCTTAATCCAGCCGACGTTGGAACAAGAACAGCTACTCCAGCCCTCCTACGCAGCACAACATGGCTCACCGGGCCAGACTTTCTTAAGAGTGAATCCTTGTCCACGCCTGAAACTGAAGAGAGCTACGACCTCATCGATCCTTCCTCTGACTCTGAAGTACGTCCTCAGGTGACCACAAGTATCACTCATGCAGCCATAGGTATGGTTCATCCTCAACGCTTTGAACGCTTCTCTAAGTTCAGCACTCTCGTCACAGCAGTTGCACACCTGATCCATGTAGCACACTCCTTCATCCGCCCGGTGCAGGGCGAGTGCCAAGGGTGGCACATCTGTCGTCCTACAGAGGAAGAGCTGGCGAGAGCTAAAGTGTGCATCATGAGGAGTGTTCAGAACCATTGTTATGCAGAAGAGCTGAAGTGCATAGCCAAAGGGTTCCCCATTCCATCCTCCAGCAGCCTCTGGAAGTTGCATCCTCTCCAAGACCCAGATCAACTCCTAAGAGTAGGAGGACGCACAACACAAGCAGGTTTAAACATGAATGAAACACACCCCATCATTATCCCTGGCCAGTATCATCTGGCGACTCTGCTGGTGTGTCACTATCACGAGGCTGTGAAACACCAGGGAAGACATCTTACTGAAGGTGCAATACGGGCTGCTGGTTTCTGGCTGGTGGGAGCAAAACGCTGTATCGGCAGTCTGCTGTACAGATGCGTCACCTGCAGGAAACTGCGAGGAAAAACCGAACATCAACAGATGGCCGATCTGCCAGCAGAACGACTCCAAGTAGCACCTCCATTCACCTACGTAGGTGTTGATGTTTTTGGGCCATGGGAAGTCGTCTCACGCCGCACAAGAGGAGGACACGCTAACTCTAAACGATGGGCTGTGATGTTCTCATGCATGAGTTCAAGGGCAGTTCATATTGAAGTGATCGAGGCAATGAGCACCAGCAGCTTCATCAACGCTTTGAGAAGGTTCTTTGCCATCAGGGGCCCCGCAAAACAGATTCGGTCCGACTGTGGCACGAACTTCGTCAGAGAGCTGGAGATGGACAAGACAAGTCCTACTTTCCAGAAAGTGGAAAAGTACCTGAGCACTCAGAGTTGCACCTGGGTGTTTAATCCGCCCCACACATCCCACATGGGGGGAGCGTGGGAACGTATGATTGGCATCGCTCGCCGTATACTGGATTTTATGCTGTTGGAAGAAAATAAATCTCGTCTGACCCATGAAGTTCTCACAACATTCATGTCCGAGGTAACTGCTGTCATGAACGCGAGACCACTCATCCCAGTGTCATCAGATCCGGAGTCGCCTCTCATCCTCACCCCAGCAATGCTCCTGACCCTCAAAACAGGTTCTACTCCTCCTCCTCCTCCTGGCCACTTTGATGAGGCAGATCTCTTCAAAGAAGAATGGAAGCAAGTTCAAAGCCTAGCTGACATCTTTTGGAGCAGATGGAGACGTGAATATCTCAAAACCCTGCAGCTACGTCACAAGTGGCAAGGAAAGAAGCCTTGTCTCCAAGAAGGGGATATCATTCTCTTAAAAGATAGTCAAGCAAAGAGAGATGAATGGCCCATGGGCATTCTCACCAAGACCTTTCCAGGAGAAGATGGATTGGTTCGGAAAGTTGAAGTGGAAGTCGTCAAAGGTGGAACCAAGAAGACGTTCTTTCGTCCTGTTACAGAAGTTGTTCTGCTTCTGTCTCCTAAGACTGATTCTGTTAATTAATGTAGAGTCTTGTAAGACCCTAAGTGGGGAGTGTTCTGCCCCTGGCATTGAAAGTGTGTTTTTTGTAATGTATGTGGCATAGGTGCCTGTACCTTTAAGAGGGAATGCTCTAAGGGAGGGGCTGCTAGTTAGGTGACCGGAAGTCACAAGCACGTTATTCACAGAGAGAGCATGCAGGATCGACAGCTTGATCAGCTCTTCCATTAAGATGCAGTTCTACATCTTCTTGTTTGTTAAAGCAACGTCTGTAAGCATTATCTTTATTTTCCATGTGTTGAATTATAGATTTACTTCTTTATGCTTACTGTTTAGCTTTATTAATACTTACCTTATGTTTGTATTGTGTTTACAGTTTCACGAAATTACCATTAAACTACATGAGTAATCCTCAACACGCTGTGGAGTTTTTTGGGAAACGTTTAACTGAGTGGATAGTTAGCTTGCTTGGCTAGCGAGCCCATTACAACATCTGTTCTGAAATCAAAGACGATTCAAGATGTTATTTTTTTGCGCAACTGGACTACTGGATTTCCTTGATTTTGCGATTCACTTACCCGTGGTCAGAGAGCGATTGAGAAAGCAGAGTAGCAACAGTCCATTTAGCATTTAGTTTCCAGGCAACTTCTTTTGATGAGGCAGGAGCTGAACACACAACCATGATACTTTTAAGACTAAGTCATACACAAAGTATCAAATATATTAAAGAAAAACAAATCATTACGCTTGGATGAATTTTATTAAACAATGAGTGAGAGAACAAGAACGTGTGTGTAGGTGTGTGTGTATCCAACTGGAAAAACAAGAACACAGTGAAGGAACAGGGATGAATATTGTGTGTGTATATATGTGTGTGTGTGTGTGTGTGTGTGTGTGTGTGTGTGTGTGTGTGTGTGTGTGTGTGTGTGTGTGTGTGTGTGTGCAGTGTTTCCCGCAGGATTTTTTTCAGCAGCGGTGGTGTGGTCCCCGAGCCCTCTAGGGGGCTCCGGGGCATTTCCCCCCTGCCGAAATTCTTTTGTACCCTTTACATTGGAATGCATGAATCTGGTGCACTTTGAGAGGAGAATATGCACTTAAATCCTATTCAAACAGTCCTGTGTGTTACTGTGGATGGGATTATTGGTGTTGTAACTTTGCCTTTTGTGTCTTCATTTACAGATTTTTATATTTTTGTTTAGTAATATTTAAACAACAAATTCCACAACGCACATATAATTTGCACAATTTATTTACAGATTTTTGCCTAATGCTTAAACACTAAACATGGTTGCTATTCCCAAAGCATAACTGTTTTTTACATAAGACACTTTGTTCAAAACTGAAATCTCCTGCAACAATGGGCAAAACACATCTTTTTAAATTATAAACCTAACTAAAATTTGAAAAGAACACAGACTCACACACATGAAAAATAAAAAATAAAGCTAATTGAATACCAATCAGTGTGAGCCTTAGCACTACAAATAGACCTCAGGTGAGCTCAGCTCCTTTGTGAGACAGTGAGAGTCAGGGGAAGAGGACAAGAGAGCGACAGGAGGATGAGGACAAGGAAGACAACAGACGGAGAACTGTGTTTTTGCTCATCCACAAAGGCTACATCCAGCCTGGGAGCATTTAATTCTCCTGGGCTTTTTAAAGAAGAGCTCCAGGGCTCTTCTGTAGGGGAATTTGGTGGTGGGGGGGCCATTGATGCTGACTCTCAAACAAGTCGCCAGATGCTCTCCCTGTAGCCTGTTTCTCAGGTCAGTCTTCACCTACAATACAACAAATAGTAAACCATAAGTGGGTGGACGTTAGGCAATAACTAAATCATTGTTAATAATAATAATAATCTGGTGTATTACCCTGTTCAGTGTTGAAAAGTCACGCTCACAGTTGACACTTGAGACTGGAATTGTGAGACCAATGGCAGCCAGTTTATTGAGTCCAGGAAAAAGCTGACCCCACTCGTCAATCTGTTAATCCAGTCGCGTCATTATCTGCTGCTGGTCCATGCCCTGAAACAAAATGAGCATTAATCAAGCTACAAAACCTGTCAAACCTACTGACAATTTTTTATGTTCATACCTGGAATGCTCCTATCAGGATATGTTGCCTGAAAGAGGTCCACTCTTGGATCACCTGGTCTCCTGTCAGAAATTTATTTGACAGGAGTTTTAGATTCCTCACACAGACAGCCTCGTCCGCCTTGGCAGCCTGAGGCCCAAGAACATGGAATGCTCTTAGCAGGTCTAGACTCCCAAAACGCCTCTCCAAACTCTCAACAAGCGCATCGAGATAAGGTTCCATCACCTAAACATAATATTAAAATAAAAACATATTTGTTTGTTTTTCTTAATATAGAGCATTTAATAGCAATTGCAAGACTTGTTGTACCTGAATTTTATATCGGACCCAGAGTTGCTCTCGGCTGTGCTCCTCTAAGGAGCCTCTGTGTCTCCGGTTCCTCTCCTCCTCATGGACTACACCAAAACTTGATAACCCTGTAGGGTTATCAAGGTCTTGGTGTAGCCGTGAGAGAAATGATCCAGGAGGCTGATGGTCTCCCGCATCCCTTATAGTTCTCAAAATGGCAATCGTCACAGGAACCTATTTGAACAGGGATTATACATTTATTGTAAAAGCAGCCGAAAGTAAGAGCCTCTAGCATTTCAAATAAAATCTCACCTGGTGTTTCAAAGCCAGAAAATTTACATTTTCCTTCTGGAACAATTTGGAAAGGCAGGCCAGGTGAGGGAGTACATCTGCCTGCAGGTAGACTGCAGTCACAAATCTATATGTTGCCAGGAAGGAGTATAGCCCCTTGGCTAGTGGGCAATGGTTGACTTCTGACTCTTCCACCAAGGCAGACAGAACTGCACCAAGGTTGCGTTGCAGGCTCATTATGGCAGAGTGCTGTGACAGCCAACGTGTGTCCTTCACCTCCTGAAAAATATTATTTTTTCATGAGATGAAAGCATAAAACCCATTTTTTGTTTTTTTGCTTTTCTTTCTGCATAACTTGCCTTCACTTTTAGGTCTGCCAGGCCCAGGGTCTGTGCTGCTGCTTTCAGAACAGATGTTCTGTTCGCACTGTTGCGAAAATAGAGGTGGAGCTGCTGCAGGTGGTCCCTGAAGGTTGCCATGTAAGGCACATTTGAGGAGGCATCCTTACAGGACAGGGCAAGCCGATGTGCCGCACAGGCAACAGACACCAGACAGGGGACGCTGTCCTGAAGCTGCTTGGCCACTCCATTTTGTCTCCCTGCATCAAGTCGAAACCATTAACTTTGTAAAATGTAATTTTTTGGGATAATTGTATACTAATGAATCAGCTCAATATGCAAACCAGTCATGACAGCAGCTCCATCTGTACCTAACCCATACAATTTTGATGTAGGAATGTCCTTTTTTCTCAGAACATCCCTGATGGCTGCAACAACTGTGTTAGCTTTGCCATCAGGGATACTGATCAGGTCCAAGAACTGGCTAAACAGCTGCCCTTCCTTATCAGTGTATCTGATAAAGACAGATGACAAAATCAATTCAAACGTGTCACCTTTTACATATATTTAATTAAATAATTTGTACTTTTATCGAACAAACTTGCCTAACATGCAGATCAAGTTGACGATTTATGGCGACATCTGTGGTTTCATCCACCTCCAATCCGATGGCCACAGATGCTCGGATCTCCTCCAGAATAGGCTCTTCCACCACAGTGTTGATTATTTCTAGCATCTCATCAATGATTCGATGACTTGTATAATTTGCATATTTCCCAATCTTAAGAAGATAAAAATGAAACAGATATGGTTAATGTTGAATGAAAAGAAAAAATATATACTAAAAGTATGGCATTTACCTTTAGCTTTTTGAAGTAATCACACCCCAGTAGCTTTGCGAGTTCAAGGAGAGCAGGGTAATTTGTGTGGTGTGCCTGCTCCCTCTTTGTGAGGTGATAGAGGCACTTAAAACCTTCAATCACAGCCTCATGCTCCATCACCACCATCGGTTCGAGGGCAGCCAAAACTGAGCTTGATCCTATGGAAACAAAACATAAAAATAAAAAAAATAGATAAAAATACAGCTTATATGCAAGTATGCTGGTTACCTGTTTTGGTCTATTTACAGACCATATATGCAAAATGTTACCTTGCATCAATGCAGAGTGAGATTTCTCACTGTCCTGGTGATGTTGGGTTGAACGGTGTTTGTCCAGGTAGTCAACACGATAAAGTTCACACCCATTTTCAATAAATGAAAAGTCTCTTGGCCACACCTCTTTTGGGTGCTTTCTTGTGTTGACGACACAAGCGACAAAACATTCCTGCAAGTAACAAGACTTTAAATATTTCATTTTTTTCCAAAAAGAATATGGTTGCTCACTAAGGTAATTTATAATGTTAAATACTCACCATGAACATGGATGTAGTACAACCAAGGCTTGAACCTGGGGATATCAACCCAGTTAGGGTCCCACCCAGACAGCCTGTGGCGGGTTTTAGATTGTGCTGCGGAGGCCCCTTGCTCCTCTCGTTCTTCTCCTTGCTCCTCTCCCTGCTCCTCTCCTTGCTCCTCTCCTTGTTCTTCTCCTTTCTCCTCTCCCTGCTCCTCTCCTTGTCCCTCTCCTTGTTCAGGATCTACCACTGCACCCTCTCTCTCTTGTTCTCCTTGCTTCTCTCTCACTTCTCTTTCCTCCCTTTCTTGGTCTACCTGTATTTTATAAACTTGAGCACTTAAACAACAAGTAAGAAATGCTAGAACATCTTATTTGATTTCTTCAAATTACCCTATATACATGTATTTGTAATGTTCAAATAATATCACCTTGCATTATGCATTCAAATCGAAAATACAATTCTCATTAGCTTGAAAGTTTGCTTCCCTGATTTGCTTTACTAACCTCAGCTCCTCCATTGTCCCCGTCTGCCTTTCTTTTTCTAATCACCCAGCTTTTTAGACTCATCTGCAAATGTAATATATATGATTTAACTATGTTACATATATACATTGTGCACAGTGCATCCCTTAAGAGCTTGTACCAGCCATTTAACCTCTGAGCCCTAAGCCATTTTTGAGATGTTTTGGTTCGCCTGGATTTATTCTCTTATTAAGATTGCATTCATCACCCTTATAATGCATAGCTGTCAAGCTATCATTTATTTGGGTCACAACCTGGACTATCAGAATATGTGTGCTGCAGTGATGTCGTTTGAATGTAGGAAATTATCAATTAGACAGTAAAAAAAAAAAAGC